>NC_090843.1:39707735-40009946 GCF_028021215.1 Eschrichtius robustus
AAGAGTCGCACATCTCTCACTTTAAATCAAAAGCTATAAAGGATTATGTTTAGTGAGAAAGGCATGTTGAAAGCCAAGATAGGCCAAAAGCTAGGCCTCTTGCACTAAACAGTTAGCCAAGTTGTGAATGCAAAGGAAAAGTTCTTGAAGAAAATTAAAAGTGCTATTCCAGTAAACACATGAATGATAAGAAAGCAAAACAGCTGTATTGCTGATACGGAAAAAGTTTTAGTGGTCTGGAGAGAAGATCAAACCAGCCACAACATTTCCTTAAGCCAAAGCCTAATCCAGAGCAAGGCCCTAACTCTCTTCAATTCTGTGCAGTCTGAGAGAGGTGAGGAAGATACAGAAAAGTTTGAAGCTAACAGAGGGTTGTTCATGAGTTTAAGGAAAGAAGCTATCTTCATAACATTAAAGTGCAAGGTGAAGAAGCCAGTGCTGATGTAGAGGCTGCAGCAAGTTATCCAGAAGATTTAGCTAAGATCATTAATGAAGGTGGCTATGCTAAACAACAGATTTTCCATGTAAATGAAACAACCTTTGATTAGAATAAGATACCATCTAGGACTTTCATAGCTAGAGAAGAGAAGTCAGTGCCTGGCTTCAAAGCTTTAAAGGACAGGCTGATTCTTGTTAGTGGCTAATGCAAGCTGGTGAATATAAGTAGAAGCCGATGCTCATTTACCATTCTGAAAGTCCTAGGGCCCTTAAAAATTATGCTAAATCTATTCTGCTTGTGCTCTATAAATGGAATAACAAAGCTTGGATGACAGCACATCTGTTTACAACATGGGTTACTGAATATTTTAAGCCCACTGTTGAGACCTACTGTTCAGGGAAAAAAATAAAAAAGATTTCTTTCAAAATATTACTGCTCGCTAACAATGCGCCTTGTCAACCAAAAGTTCTGATGAAGATGTACAATGAGACTAATGTTGTTTTCATGCCTGCTAACACAGCATCCATTCTGCAGCCCATGGATCAAGGAGTAAATTCCCCTTTCAAATCTTATTGTTTAAGAAACACATTTTGTAAGGCTATCGCTTTATTTCTATAGCCATAGATAGTGATTCCTTTGGTGGATCTGGGCAAACTAAATTGAAAATCTTCTGGAAAAGATTAATCATTCTAGATGCCATTGAGAACATACATGATTCATGGGAAGAGGTCACAATATCAACATTAGCAGGAGTTTAGAAGAATTTGATTCCAACCCTGATGGATGACTTGGAGGGGTTCAAGACTTCAATGGATGAAGTAACTGCAGCTGTGGTGGAAATAGCAAGAGAACAAGAATTAGAAATGGAGTCTGAAGATGAGAGTGAATTGCTGTAATCTCATGATAAAACTTTAATGGATGAAGAGTTGCTTCTTACAGATGAGCAAAGAAAGCTGTTTCTTGAGATGCAGTCTATGCCTGGTGAAGATGTTGGGAAAATTGTTGAAATGACAACAAGAGATTTAGAATATTACATAAACTTAGTAGATAAAGCAGTGGGAGGGTTTGAGAGGATTGATTCCAATTTTGAAAGAATTTCTACTGTGAGTAAAATACTATCAAGCAGCATTGCATGCTACAGAGAAATCATTCACGAAAGGGAGAAAAAATGGCAAACTTCGTTTTTGTCTTATTTTAAGAAATTGACACAGTTACTCCAGCCTTCAGCAAACACCACCCTGACCAGTTAGCAGCCATCAACACTGAGGCAAGACCCTCCACCAGCAAAATGATTACAGCTCACTGAAGTCTCAGATGATGGTTAGCATTTTTTAGCAGCAGAGTATTTTTAATTAAGTTATGTACATTGTCCTTTTTTATATATAAATTATTTTTTAACATATTTATTGGAGTATAATTGCTTTACAGTGTTGTGTTAGTTTCTGCTGTATAACAAAGTGAATCAGCTATACGTATACATATATCCCCATATTCCCTCCCTCTTCCGTCTCCCTCCCACCCTCCCTATCCCAGCCCTCTAGGTGGCCACAAAGCACCAAGCTGATCTCCCTGTGCTATGCAGCTGCTTCCCACTAACTATCTATTTTACATTTGGTAGTGTATATATGTCCATGCCACTCTCTCACTTCATCCCAGCTTACCCTTCCCCCTCCCTGTGTCCTCAAGTCCATTCTCTATGTCTGCGTCTTTATTCCTGTCCTGCCCCTAGGTTCATCAGAATGATTTTTTTTTAGATTCCATATATATGTGTTAGCATACAGTTTTTGTCTTTCTCTTTCTGATTTACTTCACTCTGTATGACAGACTCTAGGTCCATCCACCTCACTACAAATAACTCAGTTTTGTTTCTTTTTATGGCTGAGTAATATTCCATTGTATATATGTGCCACATCTTCTTTATCCATTCATCTGTTGATGGACACTTAGGTTGCTTCCATGTCCTGGCTATTGCAAATAGTGCTGCAGTAAACACTGTGGTACATCTCTCTTTTTGAATTATGCTTTCCTCAGGGTATATGCCCAGTAGTGGGATTGCTGGGTCATATGGTAATTCTATTTTGTCTATTCTACTGTTCTCCATAGTGGCTGTATCAATTTACATTCCCACCAATGGTGCAAGAGGGTTCTTTTTTCTCCACACCCTCTCCAGCATTTACTGTTTGTAGATTTTTTGATGATGGCCATTCTGACCGGTATGAGGTGATACCTCATTGTAGTTCTGATTTGCATTTCTCTAATGATTAGTGATGTTGAGCATCCTTTCATGTGTTTGTTGGTCATCTGTATATCTTCTTTGGAGAAATGTCTATTTAGGTCTTCTGCCCATTTTTGGATTGGGTTGTTTGTTTTTTTGATATTGAGCTGCATGAGCTGCTTGTATATTTCGGAGATTAATCCTCTGTCCGTTGATTCATTTGCAAATATTTTCTCCCATTCTGAGGGTTGTCTTTTCGTCTTGTTTATGGTTTCCTTTGCTGTGCAAAAGCTTTTAAGTTTCATTAGGTCCCATTTGTTTATTTTTGTTTTTGTTTCCCTTTCTGTAGGAGGTGGGTCAAAAAGGATCTTGCTGTGATTTATGTCATAGAGTGTTCTGCCTATGTTTTCCTCTAAGAGTTTATAGTGTCTGGCCTTACATTTAGGTCTCGAATCCATTTTGAGTTTATTTTTGTGTATGGTGTTAGGGAGTGTTCTAATTTCATTCTTTTACATGTAGTTGTCCAGTTTCCCCAGCACCACTTATTGAAGAGACTGTCTTTTCTCCATTGTATATTCTTGCCTCCTTTATCAGAGATAAGATGACCATATGTGCATGGGTTTATCTCTGGGCTTTCTATCCTGTCCCATTGATGTATATGTCTGTTTTTGTGCCCATACCATACTGCCTTGATTACTGTAGCTTTGTAGTATAGTCTGAAGTCAAGGAGCCTGATTCCTCCAGCTCCATTTTTCTTTCTCAAGATTACTTTGGCTATTCGGGGTCTTTTGTGTTTCCATACAAATTGTGAAATTTTTTGTTCTAGCTCTGTGAAAAATGCCATTGGTAGTGCGATAGGTATTGCACTGAATCTGTCAATTGCTTTGGGTAGTATAGTCATTTTCACAATGTTGATTCTTCCAATACAAGAACATGGTATATCTCTCCATCTGTTTGTATCATCTTTAATTTCTTTCATCAGTGTCTTATAGTTTTCTGCATACAGGTCTTTTGTCTCCCTAGGTAGGTTTATTCCTAGGTATTTTATTCTTTTTGTTGCAATGGTAAATGGGAGAGTTTCCTTAATTTCTCTTTCAGATTTTTCATCATTACTGTATAGGAATACAAGAGATTTCTGCATTTATTTTGTATCTTGCTACTTTACCAAATTCATTGATTAGCTCTATTCGTTTTCTGGTAGCCTCTTTAGAATTCTCGATGTATAGTATCATGTCATCTACAAACAGTGACAGTTTTACTTCTTCTTTTCTGGTTTGGATTCCTTTTATTTCTTTTTCTTCTGTGATTGTCATGGCTAAAACTGAAGTAATCAAAGAGGAAATCAAAAAATACCTAGAAACAAATGACAATGAAAACACAATGACCTAAAACCTACTGGATGCAGCAAAGCAGTTCTAAGAGGGAAGTTTATAACAATACAAGCCTACATCAAGAAACAAGAAAAATCTCAAATAAACAACCTAACCTTACACCTCAAGCAATTAGAGAAAGAAGAACAAAAAACCCCGAAAGTTAGCAGAAGGAAAGAAATCATAAAGGTCAGATCAGAAATAAATGAAAAAGAAATGAAGGAAACGATAGCAAAGATCAGTAATACTAAAAGCTGGTTTCTTGAGAAGATAAACAAAATTGATAAACCATTAGCCAGACTCATCAAGAAAAAAGGGAGAAGACTCAAATCAACAGAATTAGAAATGAAGAAGGAGAAGTAACAACTGACACTGTAGAAATACAAAGGATCATGAGAGATTACTACAAGCAACTATAGGCCAATAAAATGGACAACCTGGAAGAAATGGACAAATTCTTAGAAAAGCACAACCTTCCAAGACTGAACCAGGAAGAAATAGAAAATATGAACAGACCAATCACAAGCACTGAAATTGAAACTGTGATTAAAAATCTTCCAACAGGGCTTCTGGTTGCACACTGGTTAAGAATCTGCCTGCCAATGCAGGGGACACGGGTTCGATCCCTGGTCCAAGAAGATCCCACATGCCATGGAGCAACTAAGCCCATGCATCACAACTACTGAGCCCACATGCCACAACTACTGAGCCTGTGAGCCACAACTACTGAGCCTGTGTGCTGCAACTACCAAAGCCCGCGTGCCTAGAGCCCGTGCTCTGCAACAAGAAAAGTCACTGCAATGAGAAGCCTGCACACTGCAACAAAGAGTAGCCCCCGCTCGCCTCACAGCAACGAAGACCCAATGCAGCCAAAAAAAAAATCTTCCAACAAACAAAAGCTCAGGACCAGATGGCTTCACAGGCGAATTCTATCAAACATTTAGAGAAAAGCTAACACCTATCCTCTCAAACTCTTCCAAAATGTAGCAGAGGGAGGAACACTCCCAAACTCATTCTACGAGGCCACCATCACCCTGATAGCAAAATCAGACAAAGATGTCACAAAGAAAGAAAACTACAGGCCAATATCACTGATGAACGTAGATGCAAAAATCCTCAACAAAATACTAGCAAACAGAATCCAACAGCACATTAAAAGTATCGTACACCATGATCAAGTGGGGTTTATCCCAGGAATGCAAGGATTCTTCAATATACGCAAATCAATCAATGTGACACACCATATTAACAAATTGAAGGATAAAAACCATATGATCATCTCAATAGATGCAGAAAAAGCTTTCGACAGAATTCAACACCCATTTATGATAAAAACTCTCCAGAAAGTAGGCATAGAGGGAACCTACCTCAATATAATAAAGGCCATATATGACAAACCCACAGCCAACATCGTTCTCGATGGTGAAAAACCGAAACCATTTCCTCTAAGATCAGGAACAAGACAAGATTGCCCACTCTCACCACTATTATTCAACGTAGTTTTGGAAGTGTACATTGTCTTTTTAGACATAATGCTTTTGCACACTTAATAGATTATAGTATAGTGTAAACATAACTTTTACGTGCTCTGGGAAACCAAAAACTTCGTGTGACTTGCTTTATTGCAATATTTGCTTTATTGCAGTGGTCTGGAACTGAACCCACAATATCTCTGAGGTACGCCTGTACTTTATGTAACCCTACATATCCAAAATATTATCATTTCAACATATAATCAATGTAAAAATTATTAATGGAATATTTTACATTCTTTGTTTTCACACTAAGTACTAGAAATCCGGTGTGTATTTTGTACTTGGAGCACATTCTCATTTCACTGTGGCTAGTGGCTACGGTATTGGCCAGCAAAAGTCTAGAAGGATCCAACAATGGCTTTGACACTGAGTGTGGTATTGAGAGAATCTCAGACAAAAGGAAGCATGATTGCTGCTTGACTCTGACTCATCTTTATTCCTGAAGAGGAAAAACTCTCATCTCAAGTTGAGCTCCCCAAAGTCAGGCAGGCAAAGTGCAAAAATTATTGCAGCTCACAAACTGTATTTTTCTTTTTCTTATCCTCCCCCTCTTCTTTCTTTCCTTCTTCTTGAGCAACAGCTGCTGAAACATCTAATCCAGGTATTAACACTGAGTGATTTTCAACTCATCTACAAGCAGTCACATGGTCCCTGCCTTCTGAAGGTTTTCTGACCTCCAACTGAATTACACATGGTGCTGCACCAGGCACAGTGCAAAAACAATGACCCCTCCAACAACACTGGGCACTCATCTTTATGCTTCCAGTGGGGAGATATGGATGGAGGAGAAAAAAGAAGGAAGGAGAGAGAAATGGAAGAAGGGAGGGAGGAAAGAGTACAGGGTCAAATAGTGGCCACCAAAATTCATGTTCATCTGGAATCTCAGAATATGACCTTATTTGGGGAAAAAATAATTCATATGTAATTAGTTAAGATGAGGTCATACTGGATTAGGGTAGACCCTAATTCAATGACTGGTATCCTTAAAAGAAGAGGGAAATTTGGACATAGACACAGAAGACACAAGAAAGAACATCATGTCAAGACAGGGGTAGAGATTGAGTGATGCATCTACAAGCCAAAAACCACCAAGGATTGCTGGAGACCACCATAAGCTAGGAGAGAAGCGTGGACCAGATTTTCCCTCTGAGCATCCAGAAGGAACCAACCCTGACAACACTTTGATTTTGGACTTCTGACCTCCAGAACCACTAGAGAATACATTTCTGTTGTTTTAAGCCGTCCGGCTTGTGGTAATTTGCTATGGCAGCCCTACAAAACTAATACAGAAAAGGAAGGCCAAGCCAGATATGATCTCTTGTGAAAATCAGTAAAGAACAAATATAGGATAAAAAAGAACTTGCAGTTGAGAAAATCAGCTCCCCTCCCCCTCCCCCCTCTCTGATCACCCATTCTGGTCATTACACCTGAGTCCCAGGTTTGCTATGAAGAGATTAAGCCTTAAAATGAGGGGTTCAAGAATTGCAAATATTGTCTGCTAAAAGAGAAAATCACTACTCTACATGACTGCTGAGGACAGGATGAAAACCAGAGACTAAAAGACAGAGGAAAACAAATTTCAGCTCCACCTGTAGAAATCTTAAACAAGCAGAAGTGATCCATGGCAAGTGGGCTACCTCACGTGATGAACTGATCCAGGAGGTATTAAAAAGAAGCTATGGGGTTTGTATCTTCCTGATATCAACAAAAGAATTCCTGGTGGGATAGGAGAATAAACTGGATGATCACAGGGCCCTTTTCCATTGAAGTGGACACTGCACAGATAAGGTTCTGGGTCTGCTGGGCCCCAACTTCCAGGAGACATGACCCATTCCCTGTAACACATGGCCCTGCCCCTAGCATTGGCTGATCTGATTCTCAAGTATTTTGACTAATACGGAGACTCTAATCAGAGAGATGTGGGGGCTAAGGCAGGAACTTGCTTGGATAACTTGGGACCACAGCAAGTCATGGCCACGTGCAGGTTAAATTTATGCAGGAGCAGGAAATATGAGTAGACAGGAAAAACCAACAGGAAGGGAAAAAGAAGAAAGAAGCAGACTTCTGGTGTTTCTGCTTACTTATTTCTGCATGTCAAACTACTGCAAAATTTGGTGGCTCAAAATGACAACCATTTTATTATATAGCATGAATTTGTGGATTAGAAATTCAGGCAGTGCTCAGCTGGGTGATTCTTCTGTTCTGCCTGATATAGGCAGAAGTCGCTGTGTGGTAATTGGCTAGCACTTGCGCTGGTGCAGGCGTATCAGAGATGGTTTCACTCCCGTGTCTGGCACCTTGGCAGGGACAGCTGGAAGCCAGGCTCAGCTGGGGCTATAAACCAGAGTGCCTACCTATGGTCTCTCCAGCATGGCGTTTCAGAGTCATTAAACTTCTTACAAGAGTCAGGTCTCCTCTAGTGAGTGTTTCAGTGAACAAGCCAGAAGCTGCCTGGCCTTTTAGGACCCATCCTTAAAGTCACATAGCAACATTTCTGTCATACTCTATTGGTTGAAGCAGTCATAAGCCCACCCAGATTCAAGGGGCGGGGGTATAGACCCACCACTCTATGGGAGGTGGAGGGGGTCAAAGAATTTGTGACCATGGTTTAAAACCACCACCCCAGAGAGGGAAGAGATGGGAGGAGTTGCTTTCCAGTTTACAATTCTCATGAGATAGCCTAATCCTTAGCAATAAACCCTCTTTTTACATGGTTCACTTGAGTAGGGTTCTAGGCCTTGCAACAAAAATAGTTCCATGTTGGGCTGAATTTTGTCCCTCAAAAAAAATTTTTTTTTATAAATTTATTTATTTATTTTTGACTGCATTGGGTCTTCGTTGCTGGGCGCGGGCTTTCTCTACTTGTGGCGAGCGGGCGCTACTCTTCATTGCAGTGCACGGGCTTCTCATTGCGATGGCTTCTCTTGTTGCAGAGCACGGGCTCTAGGCAAGCGGGCTCAGTAGTTGTGGCTTGCGGGCTCAGTCGTGTGGTGCATGGGCTTAGTTGCTCCGCAGCGTGTGGGATCATCCTGGACCAGGGCACAAACCCATGTCCCCTGCATTAGCAGGTCGATTCTTAACCACTGCGCCACCAGGGAAGTCCCTGTCCCTCAAAATTAAATGTTGAAGTCCTAACCCCTAGTACCTCAGAATATGACTGTATTTGGAGATAGGGTCCTTAAAGAGGAGATTACGTTAAAATGAGGTCTTTAAAATGGGTCCTAATCCAACGTGACTGGTCTCTTTATAAGAAGAGATTAGGACACAGAAACACACAGAGGAAAGACCACGAGAAAACACAGGGAGAAGATGGCTGTCTACAAGCCAAAGAGAGAGGCTTCAGAAGAAACTGACCCTTCCAATGCATTGTTCTTGCACTTCTAGCCTCCAGAACTGGGAAAAAATAAATTTCTATTTTATAAACCCTCCAGTCTGTGGTATTTTACTAGGGCTGCCTGAGCAAACTCATACTAGCCCTGACTCATCAAATGTGTCCAGTGTAGGTATGTTGGTGCTAATATGAGCAACGGGGAGTCTGGGCCTGCAAGCCTACTGGTTAGAGCAGGATGGCCCCAGTCCAGGCAGTTCCAGTGTACAGCAAGAGCACAAAGCACACTGGGAGCCCAGGTCACTGCCTGCCCGGTGTGCATCCACTGGAATCAGGAGATACAGAACCGGTGACTTATTTTTCCCATCTCCCCTCCTGGCAAAGAAAAGCATTGACTGTCACCCTTTACAAAAGCAACAGCATTCTTTTCTTCTGAAAGAGAAACACTATCTTGGTTCATCTTTCTTACGAATACAGACGTGTGAATGTGACTTCACGCGTGCACACATGCTTGTACACACACCCCCCACGCACATACACACACACACATCCACACACTCTACCCTTCTTGTTCCCTCTCTAACACACTTTCTTTTCTATCCCATGCAATAACCCAAGAGTCAGGAAACCTGGGTTTGGTCCCAGCTCTACTAAACTTCCCTTAATTTTCCCAGTTTTCCGCTTGCTCAGCTTTAAATGAAAGATGATTTCTGAGATGACTTTTAGCGCTAAAGGCTTGTGGGTCCACAATCTCAGTACAGTGAAGAAGCACTTGCCTAGCGTTAGGGCAACGTCTTTCCTGCTGCTAATTAGCCAGAGCATCTCAGATCACCTCTCCCAGCCTCAATTTCCCCCACTATGAAATGTACCTAATGGTCTCCAGCCTCGCCTCTGACATCCTGGGACTCAGGACTGCTCTTTTTCCTATAAATTCACTTTCCAGACTTCATTTTTTCTTGCCCTTCCTGCCTTGAACAAAAGAGTCTCCTCCTTGCTGTCCTGAGCCCCCCATCTCTCCGGGCTGCTTTGATCGCCCCCCCACCCAGGCCCTCCTCCACACTGGTTCACCGAGTGCTCCCAGCTCCCACTCTCCCCTCTCCATCCCAAGTTGCACCCCACCATGGGGACACCCACCTACCACCCTGACCTCAACCCAGCGGCCACTCCGGTGCCCACCCCTGCAGTCCCACCATCAACATCTCATCCCCGGCCCTGGCAGACTCCCTCCTCTTGTTCGTTCACTCCCATGATGCCCACTTTTGATTCTCATTAAGACCTCTCTCTCCTGCGTGCTGATTTCCATCCCTTCCTAAGCTGGCCTGAGGCCATGAGTCCTCATTTAACCCACTCTCTGGCTGTCACTGCCAACCCCTCGCCACCTTGCTCCTCAGTCACATTGAACCCAGAAAGCCTCACAGCTTTGTAGCTGAGTCTCCATCCCCAGCTCTGGACACCAGAATTCCACCAGAGAAAACATCCAGCTGCATGGGCAGGGGCCAAAGGAAAGGCCACAGCAGAGATCAACCATCCCTCCACTTCTCCCCACCGGCCCTTCTCCGATCCCCCATGGTGCTTTCCAAACCTCTCCCAGGCCCCTACAGCCTCCAGGCTGGGAAGCTGACCTCGCCTCCTACTTTGCAGAGAAAATAGAGGCCGTCAGGAAAGGACGCCCTCACTTTCCTGCCGCCCCACCTACATGCTTTGTACATTTGCGCTGCCCTTCCTGCTGCATGGAAAGGGTGCTTGCCACCTGTTCAGGACTAATCCCACGCCCTATGCCAAGATCCTACCCACCCCCACCTCCCTAAGTCCCTGTCCCACCAAGAAGCGCCCTGTCTCTCTGTGTGTCCTTTCTCCCGCAGTGGGCACTCCGGGCTCAGCACAAATGCTTGATTAGGACTCTCCTTTCTGGAAAAAAAGAAAGTCTTCAACTTTGCCCTTGCCTTTAGTGGCAACGTATTTCCCCCCTACTTTCCTGGCTGAGAAACCTGAAAGCAGGCTTGTCTATAATTTCTTATTTTTCACTCATGCATTTTAAAAGTGAAAATCTTTTAGGGTTTTTCTTTCTGTTAATAAAAGTGTATATGCTCACTGTTTATTTATAAAAGAGTCAAATCATGCAGGAACATTTAAAAACCAATGTGGAAATCTCTTCTGCCAGGCAGGACTAGGTGTAGTCTGTTGCTGCACCCACAGCTCCACCCCCAGCCAGAGCTGGGCAGACAAAGAGAGCGGATGTTGTGGCTTCTGGGGTCATTCAGAAGCTGGAAGCACAGTGGCTCCTTCCAGCAGGAGCAAAAGCCATGAAGGAGAAAGAGCTGCTTGCAGAGACAAGACTCCAGGCAGAGACAGGGGAAGAAATACTCTAGCTTCTCTCCAACCCCGCCCACCGACCTCCTGCCAGTGCCTCCCATTGGTGGAACCCAGCTGGAAACCAGATGTCACAGGAGCCCTGCAAACACAGCCTGCGAGGGTGGCCACTCCTGGGTGCAGAGCAGGGGAAAGGTGCAGAGTGGATAACAAGGCAAGCATAGGTACTACTTTTATCTTCATTTACACATGAAGAAACGAGGCACAGAAAACTTAAGCAACTTGCCCAATATCACAGAACAAGTAAGTAGAGAGGTGGAGATTTGAACCCAGAAAGCCTGGCTCTGGAAGCCCCAGTCTTAACTGGCAGTGCTCTAGCACCTTCCCTAGAGCCTCTGGTCTAGCAACTTGTGGCTTCCTCTGGCTTTTCTGTCTTCCATCCCTTATCTTTTTTTATATCTGTCTGGCACAGACAGTGTTGCTGGCACATACACAGGGCTTTGGGGTCAGACAGACAAATTCCATTCCAGCTGCACTAGTGATTAGCTGGGTAAAGTTACTTAATCTATTCAGTCGACACATGTTTATTCAGCACTGACTATATGCCAGTCCCAAGGGACTTGACCCCTTCAAGCATCTGTCTTCTCATCTGGACAATGGGCGTGATGGTATACACTGGTCAAGCAGATGCAGTGAGGCAACTGAGGGTCTGTAATATTGTTATTACATTTGCTCCCCCAAAATGCTGACTCTCCCACTCCTCCCTCTTTCCCACCTTCTCGTCCCTGTCAAAGCTTTTCGGTCTTCCTTGCCTGTATCATTGTTCATCTTGGCTGGTGGCTCATGGAACAGATGTTACTGGCCCCATTGGAGCGAAGGCCCCAGAACGGCAACACCCCCAAGTCACTTGCTGCCCCCCCAGGACAGACCTGCATTTCCCAGAGCCTCAATGTCCCCATCTGGAAAGGGGGGGTGGGGGAGTAGGACCCAGCCATCTCCCAGTTTGTCCAGCAGGAAGAGAGAGAGAGGGTTGGGAGGCAGAGGAGCAAGAGGAAAACTCTTTGCAAATGTGAAAAGCATTTAATAACACGAGCATTAACAGTAATGGTGTCAGGCAGCAGAACTTGGTGTCGGTTCAAACAAAGGGGATCCCCATGCAACAAAGGGGATCCCCATGCAGGTCCCGCTGAGTCCATCCTGCTCGGCATCCTCGCTGGGGCGGTGGATTTGGGAAGACTCTCGTTCAGATTCTCCCTCTGCCGCTCACAAGCCCTGTGGTCTTGGCAAGACCTGTTATCCTGGGCCTCAGGCTCCTTCTCTGCGAAATGGGGAAAGAGGCCCTTGGCAGCATCCACTCAGGGGGCTGCAGGGGGCAGGAGGCATACTCGGTAGGGAGATGTGAAGAGACCTTAGCGAAGGAAGAAGGAAGGAAGCTGCCACCTCCCCTGGGGCTGAGGCCCAGTGTAAGAGCTGGAGACACGGAAGGGGCCCCCACTGGGAGCCACTGAGGGACACTGAGCTGTAGCAGGGAGGGGAGGGGAGGAAATAGCGCAGCCTCTCTCTTCCCGGCCTCTGATGTCCTGCTAGTGTCTCGGACAAGCCCAGGCAATGCTGCCTGTAGGAGCGCAGCCTCCCAGGCACAGAGAGAAGGGCAAAGAGAGGATCTGGAGGGGAAGCAGTCGTCACACCCTCAGCAGCATCGTGGTTCCGCTGGAAGAAACACAGGGCTGGGGAACGCCTGGCGCATCTCCCGCCCGTAGTCAGCACCCCCCGCTCACCAGTCCTTGCTATCATCACTGCAACCGCACTGTTGTTCTGGCGTGAACACTGCCCCCTGCTCTGTTCTTCTGTCCCTTCTTCGTCCATACCGGGGGAAGACCAGGTTATCCCCTGTCCTCTTAGGGAGGAATTAATTGATAAAAATGACAAGATTCAGCTCCATTCTGATGACCAAATTTCACCTGAGGTCTCACTTCACAGGGGTGTGGCAAAGCACCAAACCTCCCTGACTTCACCAAAGCTTTAGAATCCTTGGCTATGACCTCCCAAAGGGGGGCAGTCAGGGCTTCCATCTTTAATGTACTCTTTGCCCCTCGGGGTCAAGCAATCAAGGAAATGGATCAAATCAACTGAGTCCAAATTGATTCTACTCACAGACCCCGTGTAGCTTAGCGGTTTGGTTAAACACATTCCCTTTGAAGCCAGCCAACCCCAGGCAAGCTGGTGGACTTCTTTGAGTCTCACTTTCCTCATTGCAAAAGATAATCACGCTGCCCATCTGTGGGTTGCTGTGGGAATAGAAGGAAAGGACTGGGCACAGAGAAGCCTTCCATAACCTCTTCTTCCCCAGGTCAACCCTGTAGTGCAGGTGTGGCAGATAAACAAACAGGACCATAATAACCAGGAAGGAATCTCTCATGGACCCGCACCAGTGAGTTCATCTCAAATCCAGGTCTGCCTTTGCCCAAAGCCAGTGGTCCTCCACGTCCCCTGCCCGTCCCAACCGGCCCTCCCAGTTGACTTGTCCCCAATCAGGGAATAGTCACTACATTTTGAAGAAGCCAAAAACATTTTCTTTCTGCTTGGTTTGAGAACACGTTCTGTGGCTTTATTTTTCCTGTAATTATTTCTTTCTTGTTACAGACAGATGGGAACCTAGGTGTACAGATGTACGCTTCCATGGATCTCAGCTGTGGAGACAGTGCTGAAAGGCGGAGGGTGGCAGGAGGGAAGAGTTCGCTGTGTCTCTGAATAGAGCATCCACGCGAGGAAATGGAAATGCTGACCACATCTTGTTCTTTGGACTTTTCTTTCACTGAAACTACCGGCATTGGGTATTGGAGTCAGGACCCCGGGAACCTCAGCCTTATTCCTGACCACCACACCCCCCAAAGCCTGGAGCAGCTCATTCCTCCAGATCCTGTCCTCCAAATCTAGAAAATGGGGTTTTTCCACTCTTGCAAGACTATGGGATGAGTTCAAGTCATTCAGAAAGCTGGGACCCAGGAAGTCAATGTTAGAGGTTGGTTCAGAAATGAACTTTGGAGTCTTGGCTTTGAGTCCTGACCTGAACTTTGCTCTGCATGACCCTGGGCAAATTACTTCATCCTCTCGCCCTCATTTTCCTCATCTGTGAAGTGGGGGTGATAATGCACACCTCCAGGTATCCTGAGGAGTGTGCAGTGAGGTCACGCCTAGAAGGCCTCCACACAGGGCTGGAAGTGCTCAGCAAGTGGGAGGAGTGTTGAGGGAACAGGATGCATCAGAGCAAAAGCCACCCTCTCCTGCCACGCAGGCCAGGGGTGCCCAAGAGCAGCCTCCTGGGTTCTTTAGGCCAAGACAAGGCTCCTATCTGCAGGCCTCGGGCCTCCCTGCCCCTCTCAACATGTTGTCCCCTTTTACTCAAAAGAAAAGCCAAGAGAAGGGAAGGGAAGAGAAAGGAAGGCAAGGGAAGGGAAGGGAAGAAGAAGAGAGGAGAAGAGAAGAAAAGAGAAGAAAAGAAAAGAAAAGAAAAGAAAAGAAAAGAAAAGAAAAGAAGCATCCTTCCTCTGGAGACCTTTGTCCTGAAACTAGCTGGGGAATGCTAGAGACAGTCACTCCACGCTCAGTATGTTGAGCCACTTTCTGGGCTTAAAAAAATATATTATTGTTTACCTAACGGTTCTTCTGTGAGAAATGGGTGTCTGTTCCTTTAAACAGAACACAGCGCTGCAGACAGAGCGGCTCCGGGGTTGTTTGCAGCCAGAGGAGGGGGAGACGGAGGACATCCTGTTGTTGAGTAGAAACAACAGAGACAGACAGACAGACAGGGAGGAAAGGTCAGCACAGACCCTAGCCAGCGAACCCAGCTCAATTTTTTCAATATTTTCTTTCAAAAAGAAAATATTCACTTTTCTTTTTTTGGCTTACATTTTGCCAGTCTAACCCCAGATCCTACTGGCTTACTTAAGACAAGGGAACCTTCTCTAAGCAAAGTGGCATATCAAGATAAAAGAGGTCCTGACAGTCTCAGGTCCTTGAACTTTGTGCAGAAGGTAGCATGTTGCAACCTTTTCCTAAATTCAGGATTTGGGAATAGGAATCAGGAAAAACATATGTCATTTGCTGAATGGTGGTGCCTATCATATATTATCTCCAGTCTTCCCAAGAGCCCTGCCAGGGAGGTTTATGCATCGCCATTTTACAGATGTGGAAACTGAGGCTCAGGCAGATGAGCCAAGTCAGACTGTGTGACTCTCCTGCTTATATTTAGAAGGTGGCTCCCAAGATCCTGCAGGATCTGGTCCCTGCCTACTCCTCCCGTCCCATCTCCTCACCCTCATCCTTGCTCACCATGCTCTGTCACACCTTCAAAACTCTCTCAGTTCCTCTTACACTGTGCCACCCTAAGTGAAAGCCACAGCCCCAGACCAGCAGCACCAGCAGCAGCTGGGAGCTGGCTGGAAATTCTGGAGTTCAGCCCCATCCTAGAATCTGCCTTTTTAATAATACCCCCAGGTGCACGTTAAAGTGTGAGAAGCACCACTACTGCACATCTAGTTTTTTCGACCTCAGGACCTTTGCACATGCTGCTCCCGCTGTGTAAAACAATCCTCTTTCATCTTGGCCTGACTTGGCCCTACTCATCCTGAACTCATATGTCACTTCCTCAGGAAGGGCTCCCTTGACCCTCCAATAACGTTATTCTCCCTTAAAAGCCCACTTCTTCTCTTTTATAGCACTTTTTGCAGTGTAATTACTTATTGAATGTCTGTCTCTGTGAAGGCTGAGGCCATGTCTCACTGGCTTACCAGGAACATGGTAGGAGCTGCACAAACATATGTTGAATGAATAAACATGGTGCTATTTCTGGTGCTGCAAGGAGAAAGGTTCACAGACAGACCCACTGCTTGGGGCATTGGGGCTTTTGAGGCATTTTCATTCAGTTTCAGCAAATATTTACTAGGCGCTATTATGTATCCATAGCTGGGGTCATATGTGTAAGGAGACTACTTGTGAAAAAGTGGATCCCTGAATTCAGAACAGTGATTCTGTTGTCCTGTTTAGGGCACAAGGTCAGGGGCTGAATGAAACTAAGCCAAGAAATGTACATTCCTGGTGGTAATAACAAAGAACCCTCAGAAGAAGGGATAGGAAATTAACATTTCCTGGGCCCCTCTTCTGGACCAGGCACCTACACAGCTTGTAAACATCATATATATATATATATATATATATATATATATATATATATATATATATATATATATATAGTACATCGTTATATATATGTATATATACACACAAAGTGTAAAGGACTGGAATTAGCCAAGATAATTGTGAAGAAGACAAGGAGGAAACATTCATGCTTTCACATATCAAGACATATTATAAATTTACAGTAATTAAATCCATGTGGTTTTGGTGCAGAGACTGACAAATAGACCTATAGAACAAAACAGAGAGTCCAGAAAGAGACCTACACATAAATGGAAACTACCTACATGCAGTGATGACATTATCCATCAATGAGGAGAAGCTGGGTTGCTCAGTAACTGGTGCTAGGCCAACTAGCTACTCACATGGAAAAATTAAAGTGAGATTTCTCACCCACTCTACAAACAAATAAAATCCAGATGGATTAAAGACTAGATTTTTTTTAAAGCTTTATATTTGTTTTAGAGAAAATAGAGGAGAGTATCTTTATAATATTGGCATATGGAAAGATCCTTAAAGCAGGATGGAAAAATAATCATCCAAAAAGAAAAAGATTAATTCATTTGACTGAAGTAAAATTTACAAGTTCTGTGCAACAAATAACACCATAAACAAAGTTAGAGGGCAAGTCACAGAATAGACGTTCCATTCACATGACTGGTACCCAGAATATACCATATCAGCCTACAAATCACTAAGAAATTAAACAAGCAAAGAAGGAAGGTAGGAAGGAAGGAAAGGAGGGAGGGAGAATGAAAGAGAAAGAAAGAAAAAAAGAAAAGGGGGAGTGGCAAAGAACGTGAATTGTGATTTCCAAAAAGAAAAGCCCAGGTGAGCAATAAGCATGTGAAAATGTGGTCAATGACCCTAATGATCAGGGAAATGCAAATTAAAACAGTGAGTCACTCAACAGATCACAAAAATTAACACATCTGCCTCCAAAGAGTGTTGATGAAGACGTGGGGAGATATTGATACACCCACCACTGGTGCTGGGTTGACTTGACACAACCAGTTTGGAATGCAATTTATTAATATTCAGTAAAACTGAAGGTGTCTCAATGGCATAACCCAGCAATTTCACTTCTGGGCAGGAACCTTCGAGAAACTCTTACATATAAGCATGAGCATTTATATGTAAAAGTATTCATTGTGGCATTGTTTAATAACAAAAAATAAAAGGAACTGAACTTTTTAAGAATAGGAGAATGGATAAACAAATTATAGTGTTTATTTAAAATGGAATGGTACACTAGGAGGAGAGGAGAGTCACAGGTGGAAAGGAAAGAAATGCGTGTGGCTTATATGTCATTCTAACCCAGAAGCCAGCCCATGATCTTCCTTAGCACCAACCTGACTCCTCTAAAGCAGTTAAATCCTCATCTCCGTCAGATCTTTGGTTGCAGGTAACAAACATTGACTCTGATTAAGTAAAAGGAAGAAGGCTTGTTTTGGAAGGATACTGGGCCCAGAGACTCCATGGAGGAGCATGGAGATAGGTAGGAACCAGGCATCTCTGGGACCTCAGTGTAAGAGCACGTGGACCATTCCTCTAGAGCAAGCTTTCTCAACCTGAACACTACGGACATCGGCAGCTGCCTAATTCCTTGCTCTTGGGGACTGTCCTGTACAATGGAGGATGTTTAGCAGCCTCCCTGACCTCTCTACCCACTAGATATTAGTAGCAGCCCTCCACTTGTGAAAATCAAAAATGTCTCCAGACATTGCCATATGTCCCCTGGGGGGCAAAAATCACCGATGGCGGTGAAGCTCTGACTTTGGTCCCATGAGCAGCAGCGTCTCCTGGGAACTTAGTAGAAATGCAAATTCTCGGGCCCTACCCTAGACCCTCTGAATCAGGTACTCTGAGGGTAGGCCCAGCCTGTTTTAACAAGGCTTCTGGGCGATTCTGAGAACTGCTTTGCCAGGCTTGGTCTTGGAACGACCCAGCTACAACTTCCCTCCGTCCCTGTGTGTAACCTCTCAAGACTCAGATACTGGGATCATGTATCTCATTGGTCTAGATTAAATCACATGCCCCTCTCAGGCAAGGAGAAGCAGCTTCACATAGGCCTACATTGAATAGAGAAGGAGACAGTTCCCCAAAAAATCAGGGATGGAGGCCGTTGCTTCCAGTAGGTGGAGAGAAGGGATTCTGGGCTGGGGCTTCTCCACTCACCAGACGTTTAGTGATCTCCTCCTGATCCCTGGGTGCTTCGTAGGAGTCTTTACTATCACTGACGGTGCTGTTGAACTCCAGGTTGGCCTCTGATGGTCCCAGGAGACTATTAGGAAACACCGTGAGCTAGAACTTCCACAATGGGAAGCCCCGGACTCACTCCCTAGTTCTACTCCTTCCCGGCTGCAAAACCTTAGGCTGCTGAGCCTCAGTTTCCTCATCAGCAGATGGGAATAATAATCCTTACCTCACTGGACTGTTGTGAGGTTCAAATAAAATAATGTTAAGATGCATTATAAATATTTATTATTATAGGAAAGGCACAGATTTGCAGCAATAGACAGGGTGGGTAGCCTGGGGAGGCAGTGGATTGCAAAGTCGTTTTTTTCAGCATTTTGCTAATAGTCGAATGGCCTGCTCCATGCCAGATCCCTCCATCTCTGGTTAAAACACCAGTCACATCAGACACTAGCCACATCAGCTGCTAGTGTCTCAGCAGCTATATAGTGATACCTTGTGTTTACATGGTGTGTCAGAGCTTGCAGAGTGTTTTCTGATCCATCATCTCTTTGGATTTGATCCTTACAATATCCCTGGGAGGAAAGGGGAACAGCATCCAAATACCCATTTCATAGGCAAGGAAGTTGAGGGTCAGCATGATGAAAATTTGGCAAAGATCACAGGACCAAGCTCTAGTAAAAGTGGGACCAAATGTCAGCCTTCAGAGAAAGGGAGACTTCACTGCCCTGTACTGTGATACCCAGGAAGGACACCTCACTGTGGTGAAACAATTTA
Source organism: Eschrichtius robustus (assembly GCF_028021215.1). Classification (NCBI taxonomy): domain Eukaryota; kingdom Metazoa; phylum Chordata; class Mammalia; order Artiodactyla; family Eschrichtiidae; genus Eschrichtius; species Eschrichtius robustus. The sequence continues at coordinate 39,727,102 of NC_090843.1, forward strand.
GGGAAGCTTCATGCAGCAGAAACCTATGCGTGTGCAAAGCTTACTAAGAACAGGTGAGTGCACTCATAGTCCCTTTCCTGCACTTGGAATGTCTTGATCTCGAGTGGGTAGCTGGAGACCCTCTGGTGAGTTTTGTTTGGCAGCTCACTGTTTTTAAAGGTCCTCTACCAATCACCATTCAAACACACCTAAACACAGCCTATGTCGTCTCTCCACCTCTGTGCTGTTGTCACTCATGCAAGATTCCAGGTCCTGGGAAGGAGCATCTAATCAGCTGAGCCTAGGAAAGGCACCTGTGCCTGGGCTGCCAGGGGCAGGAAAAATGAGGGGTTCCACAATGGGAAATGGATCCGCCATCCCACACCACCCTGTATGATCAAACACTACACAAAGGGAGGCTGAAGTGGGGAGAGGGGGGCCGAAGTCCAGCCCACCTCTGCTCCCCAAGCCATGTGTCCTGGCCAGGGCTCGTTAAGCAGAGCTTGGACTGTATTCCCATCTCCAGTTGCCCTATCAGCTGAGCATCTTGTGCAGTCTACAACCCACACTAGCGTACACGGCAGCTCTGCTTCTCAGGAAAACACAGAAGACTTGGGCACAACAGGCTCCATTCCCACAAGGCAGCAACTGGGGGGAGCCAAGTCATAGAAGCTGCCCTCCCTGGATGGGCACGCACTCTCCATATCCCCACAGCCCCTAGCTGGCCTGCTTCACTTGTTTGTGTCACCTGCCTGGCCCCCGAGGTATTTGAGTTTATGACTCCTGTCTTAAACAATACATTTTTTACATTGGTTTATCTAGGTAATTAGTTTCACAGTCTATTTCTGAATGGCATTTCTTCTTTCCCACCCAACCCCCTTTCCCAGCACTCCTGGTTAATCTATTTATTTTTACTCTACTTCCTCCTAAAAATACATACAATACAAGATTTTTTTTTTAAAAAGTCAGGCTCCTGGTAATCTCTGGAATGTGGGAGAAGCACTTTTACCACAAAGTTATATTAAGAAGTTTAATTATCATAAAATTACTGTATAACAAACATATTAAACATTAAGTATGTACACTGTATATATACACTGAGAATTCCTGGGCAGCCTCAGTCTATAAACCCATTCACCTCACCTACAATCTCAACAGACTCTTTCTTCCTTTTCTTTGACCAGCATGGGAGACCCATGCTTCTGGACAGCCTCCCACCTTCCCAGGGCCCACCACTCATGCTGAGTTCTCAAGGCAGTTGGGAGAACTTTCTCAGCTTATTCCAAGGATGCTATCATTTCTTTTTTCTGTTGGCAAAGCCCTACTCCCAATTTGTTAGGCACTTATTTGTTCACTTCCCATATTTCAGGAAGCCATGGGGCTCCAGGTTGATATTGTGGGCTGTCTCAGTCAGCTACTGCTGTATAACAAACACAGATATCCCAGTGGCATACAACAGGAAGTATTTCTCACCCTATGCCTGAGAGTCAGTGAGGGTGGCTTTGCTTCAGGCTACAGGTCTTCGGGTCGCCCAGGGCAGCTCTGGATAACTGCTATCCTCCTGGGTCCGTGTCATGTTTTTCTCATGGCCACTGCAGAAGCAAGACAGCGAGCTCAACAGCACAAGCACCTTTCAAGCCCCTGCTCATGTCATATCCAGTAATCCTCATTTGCCAAAACAAACAAAATGATGAAGCCCAAAGCAAGGGCAGGAAAGTATACTTGCCCCACGGAGACGGACAGAAAGCGGAGAGAGCAAATATTTACAGACAATGCCCTCCTTGTGCCCTTTTGGTCACAAATATTCGTTCCTTTCCCACATGCAAAATACACTCACTCCATCCCGAAGACACTCCAAAAATCTTATCCAATTCTAACACTGAGCTGGAAATCAAGAAACTCATGATCTACATCAGATCTCACTGAGGCTCCTCTTGATCCACAGACCTGAAAATCAAAAAGACAAGTTGTTTTTCCTATATACACCTAACATACAATGGCAAAACAGGGTCAGAATCACTGCAAAAACATTCCCATTTGAACAGGGAGTAACCTGGGAGTAAGGAATGTCCCTTGATTTGACCCCTGTCCTATGCCCTCAGACTAGCTCCCCAGCCCTCTCTTCCCCGAGGCCCCTGGCTCTGCCCTTGGGAGGGCCTCCCTGTCCATCAGCCTGGACCACTGATGAAGTGTTCGTTGGGGAAGATGTCCTTCTTAGTGGCGAGCAGCTCTCCAGTTGGCATCCTGCCTGAAGACAGGTAGGGACCCAGAAATGTACTCACATCTCCAGCTGCCTCATTTTCTTTTAGATCAGTCTGGTAGCAGTTTTGACAATAAGCTTTCTCAAAAACTTTTACGTTTTCTGTGAATTTTATTCTAGTCAACTCTAAGCACCGAAAGCTATATCCATAATTCTTTTGGAGTCTCTCTCTCTATATCTCTCTTCACACACGCACATGCACACACACTTCTAATTTTTCCAGGAGTCTTTTTGTCTAGCTGAAAGGCTGCACCCGACACTCCCCTCACGCAGAAAAGCTGCAGCTTAGTGGAGGAGACAGAGGAGCAGATGGAGAGCAAGTTTCAATTGTGTGCAAGTTCAGACACGTGCTTAAAGGAGGTGTAGAAGTCTCTTTATAATATCTGTTATCTCTGTAGCATCCCTTCTACTTCTAGAAGGGACTGACTGGACCATGTCAACTCTTGTGGCTCATGCCTGATACCATGTAAGTGGGCTTCCCTGGCATATATTTTCCATTAATTTCAATGCCCCCCTTTGTCCCAGGCCACCCTACATAAAGTTGTAACCCTTCCACTCCTGTCTTATTTGTCTCCCCATGATGTATTTCATGTATTTTTTGCTACTGTTTATTGTCTGTCCACCTTCAACAGAATGTAAGTTCCATAAGGACAGAACTTTTTCAGAGTTATTTGCTGTGTTTCCAGTGCCTGGAAAAGTCTCTAGAATGGAATACATTCTTAATAAATGGAATGGTAAGTGAATTGATAGATGGATGGATGATGGATGGATGGAAGAAGGAATAAATGAATGAATGTATAAGCAAGTCCTGAATCTTCCACTTGAAAGGGATCTCATACTTTGGGCCACACCCAGGCTCCAGCCCTGCTGAAAGACAAAACATTGCCTTATCTTTCTGGTTCTGACTTGTCTTCTCTCCTTCATGATTCTGCCCAACGCTGCAGGACTTCTTCAAATTCCCTCAGTCAACAACTTATTAAGAAGCCTCCCAGATACCCACCCCCAAGTTGTCTGAACCTCTCCTGGATTCCCGTGGACTTGAAGGCAAATCTTCAACAAATAGTAGAGGATGGTTAAAACTCAGGCAGATGAACCAAAATCAGAGTCAGAATCAAAAAGCTTAAACTAAGGAAAACTAGTGCAATTGAGCAAAAAGTTTCACTGAGCTTCCTGGTGGCCAAGGCATAAAGGAAAAGATGATGAGGTGCACCATTAAAAGACATATGCTGGGCTTCCCTGGTGGCGCAGTGGTTGAGAATCTGCCTGCCAATGCAGGGGACACGGGTTCGAGCCCTGGTCTGGGAAGATCCCACATGCCGCGGAGCAACTAGGCCCGTGAGCCACAACTGCTGAGCCTGCGCGTCTGGAGCCTGTGCTCCGCAACAAGAGAGGCCGCGATAGTGAGAGGCCCGCGCACAGCGATGAAGAGTGGCCCCCGCTTGCCACAACTAGAGAAAGCCCTCGCACAGAAATGAAGACCCAACGCAACCAAAAATAAATAATAAATAAATAAATAAATAAGTATATATATTAAAAAAATACAATTTAAAAAAAAATAGAAAAACTCAGCTCGACGGCCATACAAAAATAGGCCACTGTGTAGATTTGGCCATAGTAGGCTATAGTTTCAAAAAAAAAAAAAAAAAAAAGACATATGCTAGTTTGTTAGGCAAGACCACCTTTTTTCCTGGGCACCATCAAGTACGATAAGCAGGGTAAAATTCAGATACAGAAAACTTCCCACAGTGAAGGCAACTTCCTGCAGACCTGCGAACTCAACAATGACCTTGAAATTAAAAAGGAGGCGCTCATGTGAACTTCAAGAAAGGGCATCATAGCCTAAGGGCAGCATCCTGTTTCCTGGAAGAGAGAGGAAGTCAGAGTGGGGGAAAAAGAAGGAGTTTAAAGCACCTTCCAAGAGAGGGAAACTCAAGACTTATCTAACTGTATTTTATTTTGTTTTTCAAGCTGCAAAAAGCTGAGGAGAACCACAAATTAATTAGCTCCCATAACTGGAGAGCAGGTAGAAGATGTATTATTTCACTAGCTCCCTGACTTGCTAATTCGCTGGCTCACTATCTGTACTGTGGTGACCTTGGGGGTGTTATTTGGTCTGAGAGCTGAGGGCTGTCGTGGACGTTTATTTTTTGAGGATGTTGGAGAGCCCAGATCCCTGGTGCTCCCACCTGAGGCTTAGGGGAGAGCATGCCTGAGAGGCTGTAGCGTCCCCTCTGATTTGGAGAGTCAGGGTGTGTGACGAAGAGGGAGAGTTATTATGTTAATAATAGAAAATATTAAAGAGACAAGCTTCCCGGGACAACCAGTGACCAAACTCACTGCTTACTCATGGCTTTGTAAAGCAGTGTTGACCCCTCCAATCCCACAGTTTACATTATTACGCTTCATTCTAGAAGCCAGGCTTCCCAGCTCCAGGGCCTGCTTTGTCGGGAGAGGACAGGGAGATGCAGACAACGTATTTATAGCATAGCCCTCCTTAGGAATTCCAGGAAAGTGAGCTGACCTTTCAATTCAGAGGACCTTGACCTCCACGCTACCCTCCTCAGTCTGGCTCTGTTAGGCTTGAGGCAGATGAGAATTGTGGACAGAAGAGTTTACTGGATCCCAAAGCACTTTGGAACGGATGCCACCAATACAAGAGGCCGTTTTGTCTTCTCTCCCTGGGTCCTGCCTGGTTCATGGCTGAGTGCCGAAGCCAAAATATGGTCAAACTCTTTCCCGGATTCCCAGCTGGGGCTCCCCTGTCCTAGGTTTCTGGCATCTTCTCTACTTGCTAAATGTGCTTCGTGATCTCAGATAGAGTGGGAGGGAGAGAACCCACTGCTAAACAGAGAAGCAACTAAAACCCCCAAATGCCAACATGTCTAGTCGGGTACACGGTCATGCACTATCCCACTCATTCATTAATATCTCCATTCGCAAATATCTGTCGTCGGTCGGCTACCTGTAGTGGCAATGCAAGGCTGCAGGTCTAGAAGCTTCATTCAAAACTGGGAAGGAGGGCTTCCCCCTGGTGGCGCAGTGGTTGAGAAACTGCCTGCCAATGCAGGGGACACCGGTTCGAGCCCTGGTCTGGGAAGATCCCACATGCCGCGGAGCAACGAGGCCCGTGAGCCACAACTACTGAGCCTGCGCGTCTGGAGCCTGTGCTCCGCAACAAGAGAGGCCGCAACAGTGAGAGGCCCGCGCACCACGATGAAGAGTGGCCCCGGCTTGCCGCAACTAGAGAAAGACCTCACACAGAAACGAAGACCCAACACAGCCAAAATAAATAAATAAATAAATAGATAGCGTTCCTTTAAAAAAAAAAACTGGGAAGGAGAACCGATGGTGGTCAGAGTGGTTAGAGAAAGGGAAAGGGCCTTCAGTCTGCGATGGTGCCATAGAGCATAGCCTGAGGGCAGCTGGGGTATCCGAAAGAGGGGCATGAAGAACGAGATGGAGCCAGTAGGTTAGTAAAGCAATTAAAGAACGAAATTAAGAACATTCTCAGCGCTGGCCCCCGAGGAGGGTTAAGGATTAGAATATAGCACAGCGAGCCTCATCTAAACCTCGCCTCAGAGACCATCCCCAGGACGCTGGGGAACTCGGGCGGCCTCCCTGCTGCGGGGCAGGCATCCTTGGCGAGCAAGGAAATCATCAAAGGCTCCAGCAGCAGGAGCACTCCAGCCATTAGACAGTGGAAGACTGATTTCCTCTAAAATGTGCCTTTAAAGACAGCTCATTTACCTTCACGGGCCCCAGGAAAGCCCAAAAGAGGTGCCATCCAGGAAACCCAGACTCTTTCAGATCAACACGGTCTAATGCAGCATAAGAACCGTACGTCAGACCAAGAAACGACTTCCTGACTGTAAGGGCCTATTGAACCATGAAAGAGGACTCCTAGAGAGACTGTGAAATCGCCTTCTCTCAAAGTTTTTAGATTCTTGTTTCTTTGGGGCAGTGGATTGCGGGCCAACCCAGGGGCAGGCAGAGAGATGTAATGAATTCTCAAGTCCCTTCATCTCATCCCAGGAAGCACTTTCCAATCTAAGAACTGAGGTTTCTCCTGCCTTTCTGGGTGGATAGTTGAGTCCAGAAAGCAGATCAGGACAGCAACTGTTGTATTCTGCCTAAATTGCTCTTAAGTAGTTGCGGATGACAGGTTTAGGATGAAGCCTTCACATTTTACTTTTTTATTTTATTTTTCAGAGATAGGTCAACTGGGTAGCAGGCTCCAGATTTTCAAATACTGTATAAGAAATACCCTTAGCCTGAAATCCATTTTACTATTTTAAATATGTGGGGTTTCTCCAGTACAGCTGTAGGATGTAAAATAAAATCCATTTCTCTCCAGTCCCTGGGCAACTCTAAAGTATCAAATGGTAAACCAGGATGGTGGTGGGTGAGGAGTGGAGGGTGGGAAGCGGGGGGGATGGGAGGTGGGGGGCGGGGAGTGGCGGGTTGGGGGTGGGCGAAAAGTGGGGCAGGGAGTACATTTTCTCCATGTTGTGGAACAGTTTCTAAAACAGTAGATGTGAACCCTCAGAGCCCATGGAGAGCTACAGATTTTTTATCAGCATCTGAGAGCTTTGGAAATGCCCCCAAAATTTGAATACAAGCTCCCCAAGGGACATGGTCAGACTCAGACAGCTCTCCTGGCAACTGGACACTGACATTCTCTGGTTGAAGAAAGAGAAGGAGGGGCGGGGTTAGGAGGTCATCCTTCCATCTGGGCCGTTTTGGATTTGTGATGTTTCTCCAGGACAATTCTTATTGGATTCGCAAGCACTACAATTGCCATACCAGGGCAGATGCCACAACCAATCTGGTTAAATGAATTCTTGTATGTAATGACTATGTACTGGGCACATTACTCCATGAGCTATGGGGTTGGTGCTGGGCTTCCGATGATGGCACCAAGTGGCCCCGATCTTACCTGACCTTCTCTCCCTGCTGTATCCCTACCCTTGGTGCTTTAGAGAGCACAGAACTATTCACTCATTCATTCATTCAACTGATCGTTCAGTGCTTTCAGTAAATATTCACTGTGCTCCTCTCAAGAGCTAAAAATGGAGCCGTGAATGAGACAACCCACCGCCCTGCTCCCATGGGCCTCACATCCTAGTGACGGGAGACTCACAAGCAAAGAAACAACCATAGCTAGCTAGATAGACAGCCAGATAGATACATAGATACATACGTAGATAGGTAGATATAGAAAGAGAGAGAACTTTTATATTTATTATAAATAGATTAAAATGTGTATATGTATATATGTGTGTGTGTGCATATATATATAGATATAGATAGATGATAGATAGATAGATAATACAATTTCAAATGGTGACAAGTGCTATGCAGCCAACCAGGCAATGGAGTGACTGGCATGGGGTCCCAACATTAGCTCAGGTGGGTGGGAAAGTCCTCTCTGTGACACTTAACCTGAAACTTTTGTGCCAAGGAGCCAGCCAGCCCCATGAAGATCAGAGGCGGATGCTCCAGGCAGAGGGCCTGGCAGGCACCAGAGCTGTGGGGGTAGGAAGGAGCTTGATGTGTTCAAGGAGCAGGAAGAAGGGCAGCATGGGTGGGGCACGGGGAGGGGCAGAGCTAGAAAGAACCACATTGGTCCAGAATTAGCACCGGGAAGAAACATAGAGCTCATGGGTCCAATTCCCAGCTTTACAGCTGGAAAATCCAAGGCTCACACAGCAAACCTGACTTACTCAGGGTGACACAGCAATTAAGAATAGAACGGAGACTGGTCCCTGCGCCTGTGACAGTCTTCTCCATGTTTGTTCCGTGTGTCGCATTGTCACGCCTCACATGTGGGCAGCACAGGTCTACAGGACACTTCGCTTGGGAGAGGCAGGTTGGGGAAAAAGCAAGAGCTACAGGAGGTGGTAAAAGAGAGCCCAGACATCTGTGTTAGCCAGCACTGGCCTCAGGTTCAGACTGTCCCTTACAAGATTTGTGACCTTGGGGATGTCATTTAACCTTCCTGAGCCTCAATCTCTCCATCTATGAAGTGGATATACTGTGGGGATAGTGTGAGATGGTACATCTGGAGGGCCTAGCACAGCATCTGGTGTGTGGAAGCAGCCCCGTTACACATTCGTTGCTCTATGCTTATCATATAGCCCGGGCCTGTTGTGCTGGAGAGAACACTCAGGCACAAACCTCGCAAACACTGCATGCTTGTTCACACACTCACCAAACATTTACTGAGCACCTACTCTGTGACAGGCACTGCGCCAATCACTGGGAACACCGCAGGGGACAAAGCCACGTGTGGTTGGGCTCAGTGCACAAGATGGGTCACTATGGCCATAACCACACTGAGAAGTCCACGGTTGTGACTGCAGAAAGCACAGGGCAGGTCACAGTGTTTTGAGAGACCATCAGGAAGAGGGAGGTCTAGTTGGTGAGGTCAGCGCAGGCCTCGCAGAGAAAGTCAAGCTTGGGAAGCAACGTGAGCCATGAGCTGGGGGTAACCAGGCAATTGATAAGAGCAAAGAACAGTGTTCCAACAGAAGGAACAGCAGGTGCCAAGGTCCTGGGACGGCAGAGCATGGTGGGTGTGAGTGACCAAAATGAAGCTGAAGTGGCCACAGAGGGGAGGGGCCCATCAGTAGAGGAGGATGGAGATGGAGGTAGGGGCCGGACCACAGAGGGCCATGTGCAAAGATAAGGGGTCTGGGTTTTATCCTGAAAATAATAGGACATTTAAGCAGGGGTGCTTGGAACATAAACATGTCATTCTCTCAAATGTATTAATTTATTCAACAAACATTTACCAGGCACCTTGTATGTATATAACACTGTTCCAGGCACCATGAAGATAGGGAAGATGCCCTGGGCACTAATGCTCTAATAGAACGTGGAGCAAACAGGTATGTTAGCAACGGTTTATTGTAGAAGAGCCCTGGACTGGATATTGAAGACAGGGGTTCAAGTCCCAGCTCTGCTGTTTACTGAATAACCCAGAGTTCCTTGAAGACAGTGACTAGGTTTGATTATCTTTGGGTCCCCAGCACCTGGCACACAGGAGGATGGGTAAACTTAGAATAATCACATCACTGTATCAATAAGGCCTTACATTTGTTTAGTGCTTTATTGTCTTAAAAGCACTTTCACATACTGGATCTTATATTATTCTCACACTATCCTTGTGAGGTAGATTCAGGACCAACTACATAATTTGTGAGGGCAAGTGCAAATGAAAATATGGGCCTCTTTGTTCAAAAATTAATAAGAATGTCATGACAGTGGTAGCAGAGCATTAAACCGAGGTCAAGATCACTATAAGGTTGGGGTCCTGTGTTCCTGCACAAGCTGCACGTCCATGAAGCCAGTCCTGGGTAAATTCTATTTTATTCATTTTACAGGTGAGGAAACCGAGGCACAAGGGAAAGTGACCCTGTCAATGTCACTCAGCTGGTACCGAAAAGAGTAAGCCTCAAAAGAAACCCAGGCCTTCTGCTTCCAGATCCAGGATGCTTCCTGGTAAAATAGGGCTGACTCACTTCTGCTCTGGGTTGCAGCTCTGCTCTGGGCTGTGTTCCTGGCAGGGTAGTTCTAAGCATCGTTTGAAAAGTGATGTAGACAGCAAAGTGGATTGCAATTGTTCATGATGTTGCAGGAAACCCTTCAACAGGTCCCGTTGCTCTCAGGAAAAAGGCCAAAGGTGGAGTCCTTTTGTAGTCTGATCCCTGATTAAAATTCTCCAGCTTCACCACCCACCCCTGCTCCCTCATTCAAAATGTGCTTCCCAACCACACACACCTTCCTGCAATTTCCCAACTGGGACTTGCTCCCTCTGACTTCCAGGCCTTTGCTTGTACTACTCCCTCTGCCCCAGATGCTGTGTTATGAAGGGTGAGTTCAAGGTAGCCAACTAATGAAGGGAGCAGGGCAGGATAAGAAAAGGCATCTAAGGCAGATGACTAGTCTGTCTGCATCCTTGGAAAAACTATCCATCCATCCATCCATCCATCCTTCCTTCCTTTAGTCCTTCCATTCATCCTTCCATCCATCCGTCCATCCAACAAATATTCACTGAGCCCTGTGTGCTGTACACCAGGTATTAAGTTAGGCACCGGGCATCCAGAGATGAATAAGCCACACCTCCCACCCTCAGGAAGCTCACAGTCCAATGGAAAGACAAACAAGTGTAACCCATAGTGCAAAACCAATTTCACAACCTATATGAATCCAGACTCCTTCCCCATAATTTATGCAAATTCTTACTTTCTTCCTCCTGATCCTGTCTCCATTCTTGTTCATAAGTGTCATCCCAGTATGGCCTTGAGACAGTTGGGACAAAGCCCTAAGCCCCTTTACTATTTTTCCATAAGAAATACAATTCCAGTGATGATCTTATGGATTAGGTGACTTTATTATATATGGACCTGAAGAGTTATAGTACAGGATTATGTCTTACACTCTACAGCCTTCCACCATCTTGCTGGTTTGCCACCCATAATCCTCCACTTCCCCAAAGCCCAACTATTAGCATGGACCCCTCTCCACTGCACAGCCCCCTGGGAGTATCATCCAGTCCTCGCTCCCTACTCTGACACATCCCCCAGGGACAGCTGGCTCCCCAGAACCTGGTGAAGATAATGTGCTCGAATTCACAGAAAGGGACCACGACGATACAGAGAGTGGTGAGCGCTACAATGGGGCAAGTGCAGGGTGACCGTACAAGGTGTTACAGAAGATGGCTGGGTCCTGGGAAAGGCTCCTGGATGAAGAGGCAGATCGGAAGATAATATTCCAAACAGAACAAATGACAGGGACAAGGAAGCCAGAGGGGGCCTGGTGATTTAGGGTCAACACAAGTGGTTCGGCAGGGCTGAAGGATCAGGTGTGAGGAGCAAGGTGACACGGGAGTGGCAGGCAGGCAGGGCAAGGCCATGAGGCGGCGGGGGGCAGAGCTGAGGACCGTGGACTTGAAGCTCTAGCTGCAGAGCTGCTGCTGAGAGATCTGAAGCTGAGAAGTGATAAGATGATAAGAGGATTCAGAAAAATTATAGGGGCTGAGATATATGGGGTCACTCAACCCCAACCTGGAGGCTATGGGAGCCTCAAGCGCAGGGCCAAGGTCGTTACAAGGCAGCAGTCTGCCCGCCCACCCCACCGAGGAGTAGGTATGAGACCAGACAGAGCCACTCCTGGGGACAAGGTATTGTGATGAAGACAGGCAGCAGAGCCCCAGGATGGCTGTCCTTGTGTCCCTGGCGGGGGTGGGGCGAGGGTAGTGGCCTCACACCCACTCTGCTCTGCAACAAGTCCTCTTGGGGATCTGTTACCAGAGCAAAAACAAAGTCTGCGAGATTCATGGACTGTCAGGACCTGACAGAAGGATTCAAACTAATTTTCAAATGTCTTCAGGTCAGCAAAACCTCAAGTGCACTTTTTCCAGAGCTCTTTCCTATCTCCACACGCCCACCACCACCCCACCACTGCTTCATTCTAAAAACCGCATGGATTTCAAGGGAAATGGAATCAGCGTGGTCCTGGTTCCTTCACACTTGAATCCTCAAACGGGCTGTTTTGTAAGAGACCGAGCACTTCCAAGACACCTTTGCAGACTCCCTGAGCATCTTGTTTTGAATCAGGAAATTGGATTTTGACAGAACTTTATGGTCAAGTTCAATATTAATGTCAGAACCCATGAAATGTGAGTGGGTTCTAAATTTGGAAAAACATATTCTTCAATCTCTCCCCAAATCATCCCTTCAGCTACTGGCTTTGGAGGCAAGTTCTCTATTCTGCATGGCTGTCCAAGGCTGGCTCTGAATGATACACTCAGGCTTCGAACACACGAGATGCTCACTTAGCTGATCAATAGATCAATAACCTGCTTTGGAAGAGCATGCAGAGGGAATCCAATATCTAGCCAGCTTCCTTTCTTGGCAAAGCTGCTGGGTTGAGTCTTGTTTCCGTGCAGGACATCTGCCCTGACTTGAACTTTGACTCCCTACCAGTGTCCTTCCTGAATTATTTACACTGAGAACATAGTGCCTAAAAAGATTTATTTAAAAAAAAAAGAGCCGAGTGTCATTTTTAGAAAGGCGAGACACCCAACACATCCTACTCTGAGTAGATTTCTTTGACGGCTTATGATGTTGCCTGAATGGTAAATATACCCTCAGACTCCGAGTAAATAGTCCATGGCATGTAACTTGGGATAAAAGAGGAAATTTTACACAACGTGGCCACAGACGCCTTGTCATTTCCCAGAAAATTAGAGGGTCTTCCAGTGACCCTGTAAATTTATCACACGAGTATTCTTCCACGACTTCAGGAACAGATGGGGCCTGTTTTGATAATGTTTTCCAATCCCCATAGATAACACGGAGGGGGGCAGGGAGGGGAAGGGGGGGAGGGAAGGGGAGGGGGAGGGCAGGACGGCCTGCCATTGCCCCCAGAATGGGAAACCGGCGCTCAGGCAGGCAGCCGGGCGTTCTGTGCCTCTGGTCACTTGAAAGACACTTTGTTAGCACCGAGCATTTCGTTTTTGAAGGGAAGCAGCAAGGGATCTGGGGGAACACTCATTCCTGTACCTGGTAGCCCTTCACTAAAGCACTGAGGTGGTAAAGGATTGGCTGAAAGAGAGACTCAGATGCAGAGGAGGAGCTAGGCTCAAAGACAGGCTGCGAGGGGTCTTGAAAGGCACCCCTCTGCCTCCAGAGAGGACCACAGGGGTTCTGAAATCAGAGGGAGATTTCATGACTCCTAACCAACCAATTTCCAGAATCTCAGTGGAGATGGAGAAATACAATCAATATCTTCCAGGTAGCAACCGTGCATTCAATTTAAAAAGCAGATTCCACCACTAATAATAATAGCTAATATTGACTGAGGGATTCCCAGGTGCCAGGCACCGGGCTGATCACTCCGCCAGGTTAATGCATCTAATCCTCGCCACCCTGAACGTGAAAGGAGGAAATGAGGTGCAAAGAGGGCACAGACCTGCCCGGAGTCTGCGGCTGGTCAGGGCAGGGCTGGGAGGAGTCCCCGGGAGATGCAGGGTGATGCTGTGCAAGTCGCTGGTCTCGCCACAACCTGGAATCCTCACCTGTAAAGCGGAGCTGACCACAGCAATATGACACAAGTCTTTTCCTTTCTTTTTTTTTCCTTTTCTCTCTTTTTTTTTTTTTTTTTTTACCAGGCCCGTATGCTTTTAAACCACAGTTTCTTTTGGGGTTCTCATTTCCAACTTTCATCACTCATTTGTCCATTCAGCACATGTGATTGAGCAATCACTAGTTATGTTACCGCCATCCAGACTTCCAATCGGACCTTTGTAATTAGCCCACCCACTGCCTTTTCACATTGGGCTTTCCCATCATTATCGTGCCTTTAACAAGCATCTCTTTATGTCATTGTCTGTTTTACAAAAACTAACTATATCTGTCTTGTGCTTTACTGTTCACAAAATCCTGTCCCATAGACTTACTTACTTGTATGTGATCTTTATGACAACCTAGCAGAGAAAAGAGAAACAGATATGATATTTATTATTACTGTCACTTTCCTATTTTACACACAATGAAAGCACAGCACAAGCATTCCAAGTGAATGCTGGAGCCAGGATTCAAACTCAGATCTCACGATGCCTACACTGAACCCTTTCTGCACAAACATGGCCCACCATCTGGCGGCTCACCCCCCCTCCCCGCGGTGGGCCACGTTGGTAAAGGACAGCCACACAGAGCACTGCGGAGCTTGGCGGTATACACACATGGACTCTTGAGCCAGATAGCCTGGGTTCTAAATCCTGCCCCTGCCACGTACTAGTTGATGACCTTGGGCAAATGCCTCCATCTCCTCATGGGTGAAAAAGGGGATAATAAGAGTACCTACCCTCATAGGATTGTTGTGAAGATCAATATATATATTAATTATGATTGATATATATCATATATAATATTAATGTTTATTATGTTACAAATTAATTATAATCTAGAATACTGATTAATTTAGTATATTAATAGAAAGCTCTTAGGACAGTGTCTCACACTTAAATGCCATCTAATTGTTCATTGTTTTAACGTAATTATGGAGGCATCTGAAAGAAAACAGAGACTGGGAAGGGAAGGGCAGAATAGAGCAAAGAGCTCTCGCTGGGGATCCAGGAGGAGGAAAACGAACTGGAACTGACAGTCTGGAGATGTGGTTCTACTCTCCACTCTGCCACTTACAATCTGTGCAACTGGGAACAAATCCGTCACTCTCCACCTCTTTGGTTTCCTCATCTGTCTGATGGGAGGGAGTTAAACCACTTTGGGTAGGGGAGACTTGACAAAGGCTCACTGACTCCCTCATCTGACCCAAGGCCTCTGGCGACTGATGAGTACACCAGCCACCCCACTTTGATTAAGACCAGTGAGTGAAGACAATCAGTTAGTTTCGCTTAGAATCAGTCTGACAAACTCATCTCAGTTTGCCTGGGACTTTCTCGGTTCTCAAACTGAAAGTCCCACATCCCAGACACACAATCCCAGGAAAACCAGGACAACCAATCACACTAATTAGGTCAGCCCCTTAAAAAATTCTGGGGCTTCCCTGGTGGCGCAGTGGTTGAGACTCTGCCTGCCAATGCAGGGTACACGGGTTCGAGCCCTGGGCTGGGAGGATCCCACATGCCGCAGAGCAACTGGGCCCGTGAGCCACAATTACTGAACCTGCGCGTCTGGAACCTGTGCTCCGCAACAAGAGAGGCCGTGATAATGAGAGGCCCACGCACCGCGATGAAGAGTGGCCCCCGCTTGCCACAACTGGAGAAAGCCCTCGCACAGAAACAAAGACCCAACACAGCCGTAAATTAATTAATTAATTAATTAATTTTTTTTAAAAAACCTGTAATCTCATCCATCATTCTTGAAACTTTGCCACGCATGTTATCACCTTCAGATATTGTGCCATAACTGTGTTCCAACTGTGAACTTACTCAAATACACTTATTTCAAAAGAATATTTTACATCATTACTGCAGCAATCAGGATAGGCCAGGTTAGCTGAGGTGACAAATAACCCCACAAAGCAGAGAGCTGGAAATATGCAGGAATAGCACTACAACTGTGAAAGCAAACCTGCATCGTGGGCCATAAAGAGAAGGGAAAATAAAAATCAATGAAAATAAAGCGAATGACACTAGCTAGTAGAGCTGACTAAAGCTTCTGTCTGGTCCCAGGTACCTGCTCACTCTTTGCTAACAGGAAAGATTAGTAAGAATTTAAAACATCCTGGGATTTTTCTCCTTTCCATAAACAGGATTGAAAATAAAGTAAATTTATCACTCTGTGATTTTATCTTATTTAATGTCATGTCCATCTACCATCTAAAATCATCTCCCACACCACCAGTGGAGGACATCAAATACACTGGGAAAGACAGAATCAGAGAGAGCATAAAGGTGAGAGGGCAAGGGCTGGGTCATGCATTTAAATGTTCAAATCTTTGAGAGGCACCCTTCCCTCCAAAGCAACTTTTACCACTAGTTAATAGCAAGTCAGACAGGCCACAAGCTGAGAGAGGACCCCTCTCCAGCCCTTCTTTTATCAGGAATCCCACCTTGCCTAGGGCAAGGACCGCAAGAGACAGAAAGAGCACTCAAGAGAGGTCCTTGTGCAACAAGACCAACTTGGGAAGAATTTCAGCACAGCAAAGCAGCAGCAAAGGACCCATGATTTTTAAATCCCAACAATGTTTAGGCAAGTCCCCCAAACAGATTAAGAAATGACTGTAAATTCTCATCATGTGGTTGAAAGGGCCTATGTCACTGCTACTTCTTCCAAAGCCATAATAGTACCAAAAATGGTTTGCCACCTGAGATTGGTTACCGAGACAAATGCCAGATCGTGCTGCAGGAGAGCCCAGCCCTGCTATCTGTAGTCTCCCCTTCTCCACTCCTCCAATTCCATGAGCACCGTTCACTTTCTCCATTCCAGCACTGACATGATTATTTGGCCGGGCCACCTCATCCACTCTGTGGCTTTAAGTGTCACCTATGATGGCCAATGACTCCCAATCTTTAACACCAGCCCATCCTATCTGCTGCACTTCAGACTCCAGACCCTACCCAATAGCCCCCACTTCAACGTCTCACCAGGACCTCAGACTCAACCTGTCCAAGCTGAACCTACAGTCTGCTCTGCCCCAAGCCCACTTCTCCTCCACCATCCACTCCTTTGCTCAAACACAAAACCTGGGAGTCTTCTGTGATTCCTCTTTCTCCTTTGTCACCCCAAATCCAGTCCTATTAATTTTATCACCTAAATGTTTGTAGAATTGATCTTCTCCATCCCACCCCTCCCACCCCACTGCAGGCCACCCACCCACATCTCTCCCCCAGCCAAATATGGAATCTCCTAATTGGAGAATCTCCTAATTGGAATCTCCTAATTGCTCCCAAGATCACCTTTGCTTCTCTCTAATCCTCTCCAATCCACAACACAGCCATAAGCAACTTTTTAAATGTAAGTCTTACCACCTTATTTTTCTTGTTTAAATCCTTCAACTGTACCCTATTACCCTTGTAATAGAAACCGTGGCCTGAAATCCATTTCACCTGCCTTCACTAATCAAGGTCGTTTTAAGACTTGCAAAGTCCTCCAAGCATCACATAGCCTAAACAATAAGATGTTTGCCAGAGTTGTTTTCTAGGAACTTGGAGTCAGCTGCTCTAGTTGGAGCTGAGCTGGTTAAGACTGGTTAGGACCACCGACTCTTCACCTGGGCATGCACGAGTAACTACACTGAGTGACCTTTTGACATCAGGGGCCTGAAAACTCCACCCTCGGAACATGCAGATGCCAGTAACCTAGTAATGCCTGCACAGAACCACATTATAACACATTCTTCCAATCACCTTTCCCCATGCTCCCCATGCCTTAGAGCACCCTGCTTCTTTATTCATTAACCCAGAAAAACCCTGGGCCTCTTGCCTTCAGGGAGGTGGATTTGAGATTTGCTCTATCATCTCCTCGCTTGGCTGCCTGGCAAATAAACCCTCCCTTTGCTGCAAACCTCGGAGTCCCAGCATTTGGCAAGCCAGCCAGGAGGTAAGACCAGACAGACATTTTGTCTGTGGTTTGTCAGCCTCTTGCTGGTATTGAGAACCTGTGGATGAGTCCAAGCAGCTGCCTCGTCCATCTGTTCCAGGGACCATCCCTTGGATTTCCTGGTGAGATGCCACCAACCAGCAAAGAGATGGTTTTGGGGTTTCAGGGTTTTGAGGTTCGGAAGACTTTTTTGGGAGAGTAATTTTGTTAAAGAAATCACCTACGCCTAGATTGTCTTTGCAATCCTGACCAAATGGCAGGTTGGAGGCCCACCTGGCAGAATTTTGGCAGGCAACATGAAAAGTTACCACTACTGAGGCACTCCATACTTGAGTTAAAGGCCCAGGGCTCTAGTTCTGGTTTTGTTTGTGTTGGTCTCGTTTGTCTGTGTCTGATTGTCTTAATTGTAAAGAATTGGCTATTGGGGATTGAGCTTCTTTTTATTTATTTATTTATTTATTTATTTATTTATTTATTTATTTATTTATTTATGGCTGTGTTGGGTCTTCGTTTCTGTGCTAGGGCTTTCTCTAGTTGCGGCGAGCAGGGGCCACTCTTCATCACGGTGCATGGGCCTCTCACTATTGCAGCCTCTCTTGTTGTGGAGCACAGGCTCCAGTCACGCAGGCTAAGTAGTTGTGGCTCACGGGCCTAGTTGCTCCGCGGCATGTGGGATCGTCCCAGACCAGGGCTCGAACCCGTGTCCCCTGCATTGGCAGGCAGATTCTCAACCACTGTGCCACCAGGGAAGCCCGGGATTGAGCTTCTTGGTGACTATAGCAAGGACCCTTAGAAAGTTTTCATTGCTGCTACCACCTGGAAGCAAAACCCCTTCAATATGGGATATGTTAATCCAATTACTTCTTGCAGCCCTCTAGGCTGTATTCTTTTAATTGGATGACTTTCAAGTTATGAATCCATGGTAAAGAAAAAGATGATTTTTTTCTGTAACACTGTGTGGTCACAATATCCTTTAGACTCAGGAGCAAGATGACCTGAAAATGGGTCCTTAAATTACCATATAATTCTGCAACTAGATTTATTTTATAAACGGGAAGAAAAATGTGATGTAATATCCTATGTACAGTCTTATGTTACTGTATCAAAATAAACCTGTCCAAAGAAGGTGTAACCTTGCACTTCCATGGTGGTTCAGTGGTTAGGAATCCGCCTGCCAGTGCAGGGGACACAGGTTTGAGCCCGGGTCTGGGAAGATCCCACATGCTGTGGAGCAACTAAGCCCATGCACCACAACTACTGAGCCTGCGCTGTAGAGCCCACAAGCCACAACTAATGAAGCCCGCGCTCCTAGAGCCCATGCTCCGCAACAAGAGAAGCCACCACAGTGAGAAGCCCATGCACCACAATGAAGAGTAGCCCCTGCTCACCGCAACTAGAGAAAGCCCGCATGGAGCAACAAAGACCGAATGCAGCCAAAAATTAATTGATTAATTAATTTTTAAAAAAGGAAGATGTAACCTTATAGTCCAACAGCAAAGGAAGGCAAAGAAATTTGTTTTGCTTGACTCTAATGAAAAGGAGGACAACTTTCTCAACTTATTGTTGATTCAGCTGAACACTCTGAGTGCTCCTCCTCCACCCACATACAATGGTGTTGCTGCTCTTTCGTTGCCAGCACCTGAGCCACAGCCTCAGGCCTGGCCACCTCAGTCTCTGAGGGTCAAGAAATAAGAATGGTCTCCCCCTCTCATACCCACTAGGCCACTCAATTTGGCCAGGGAGCTACCCTGCTCTAGTTGGAACTGAGCTGGTTAAGACTGGTTAGGACCACCAACACTTCACCTGGGCATGCACGAGTATCTACACTGAGTGACCTTTTGACATCAGAGGCCTGAAAACTCCACCCTCGGAACATGCAGATGCCAGTAACCTAGTTATGGGGGGGGGGGGGGGGCAAGATTCATTAAGGCAAGTCCCCATTAGGGTTGTAAATGCTGAGACTGGGCAGTTGATGGGGTTGAGAAAAGGGAGTGGACTCAGATCAACTTCCAATTAATTTAACTGGAAGAGCAATATGCCGTCTTATAGAGATGATCCAAAGAGAATGGAAAATCTTTTCATCGATTTTTTTTTTTGCAACCCACACCCCAACCTGGACAGATGTTCAAAATTTATTAAATATCCTCTTCACTTCAGAATAACATATAACAGTGCTGGATAAAGCTATGGAGAAGGTAGATCGGCTTCACACAGTACCTGGCAAGCTGGTATGGGAGACAGCAAGGGTAGCTGTACCAGCAGTGGATCCTAATTGGGATGTGAATTCTAGGGATAGGCTAAAAGTTGAACACTACTAAGAGTGCATTCTTGCAGGATTGTGAAGAGGGGAACCAAAACAAAGAAGCCTTAATAGAGTACAGGAGGTAAAACAGAAACCAAATGAGGATCCTTTGGAATTTCTAGAAAGGGTCTTTAAAGCCCTTAGGCAGTATACAGATATAGACCTATGGCCCCAGAGAATTTAAAGATAGTTAATATGACTTACTGGTCAGAGTGCCCCCAATATACAGAAGAAACTGCAAAAGGTAGAAGTGTTACTGAAATACGTGGTATGGACCCTGCTTGGGCCCTAGTCCCGCCAAGGCCCTCTGCCTTGGCTGGGAAGGTCCTTTTTCCATTCGTGTTCATGCAACCAAAAACAAAACTGAAGCTGAGATGGAAGCAGCACAAGCTTTATGCAATGGCCAGAGAATGGTGACATAGGAACTTAGTTCACAAATCAACTTCTCCCCTTAAGTGAGAGGGATTTGCTTTTAAGGAGTAAGAACAGTGGGAGGAGGAGTGAGGCTAATGATGGGGAGGCATAAGCATTAGTTTTCTGGGAGAGAGGCAGGGCTTTCCTGGAAGTGGGGTGTCACCCCTTTATGGTCTGTGATTTCCAGTCATGGCCACTAGTAGGTGTGTCATTCATTATGCTAATGTAGTAAAATCAGCATAGAATGAGACTCAGGGTCTGTTGGAGATCAGATTCGTTACCATCTTGGTTTCAGCTGGTTCTATCTGGTTTTTGTTTTTCTCTTCCTATAGCTTCCTTACTTTGTGTCTAGACTTTGTAGCTTAAAGATATAAGTTAGTTCCTGTTCAAGGGAGGGGGTTGATGGGTTTTGAGCAAGGGTCTGGTGGCAACCCTGGTAACAGAAGGGAGTTTAGCGATGCCTATGTCTCAACTTGTTGAAATTGCCTTTAAAGTTTTTAATGGCAGAGACCAGGTTCAGGAGAAAAGGGAACAACAGAGAATGAAACAGGCCACTCTGCTGGCTGCTGTCCTAACACAGGGAAGAGAAGGGCCCAACTGAGGACCTCAACAAGGGACTCAGCAAAAGGGTCACCTCTGCACCTGGACAAATGGACACAAAGTACCACCAGAACAGGCTTGCGCATTACAGACTCTATTGTTCCAATCCTGAAAAGAATAGCCTGCAACCATTCCAGAAGAATACACCAAAGAAGGAAACTCTTAAAGGAGGAAACAATGAACCTCTAGGCTGAAATCTTGGAAGATTAAACATCCACAGACCAGATCCATCCTCGCTGGACTGGACCTTATGAGGAACGCAGTGAGATATGGAAACCATGCTGCAGAAGAAAAACTGCAACCAAGATCATCCAAACCTCGGCTCTTTGGACCCCCGACATTGACTTCTCTGAGTGGGCAGGGGAATGCCTAACAGATCTCAAGATCCTTTTCAGAAGGAAGCTGTGAGGAAGAAATTAAGGTGATCATCTTTGTCTGCAGTACGGCAGTGGTGACTTTGGTAAGTTTAAACTCTTCAGAAGGCAATTTAAATCACTTGTTACATTACCAGAATGACTGTTCTCTTCTAGTTATGCCTTCTCAGTCCTCAAGCCCTTGTTAGGTCTACGCCCCTTATCAGCAGGAAGTAGCCAGAGCAAGTGTTGCCTCTCTTCCTCAAGGCTGAGGAATAATCAAGAGGGGCTGAAACCGTGGCTTAAATCCATTTCACCTGCCTTCACTAATCAAGGTCATTTTAAGACTTGTATGTCCTCCAAAAAGCACATAACCTAAACAATAAGATGTTTGCCAAAGTTGCTTTCCAGGAACTAGGAGTCAGCTGCATCTAGTTTGAGCTGAGCTGGTTAAGGCTGGATGGGACCACCGACCATTCAACTGGGCATGCGTGAGCATTCACTCACCTTTTGACATCAGAGGCCCGAAAACTCCACCCTCGGAACATGCAGAGCCCTGTAGCCTAGATATACCTGCACAGAACCACGTTATTACACCTTCTTCCAATCACCTTTCCCCATGCTCCCCATGCCTTAGAGCACCCTGCTTCTTTATTTGTTATCCCATAAATACCCCGAGCCCCTTGCCTTTAGGGTGGTGGGTTTGAGATTTGTTCTCTCATCTCCTCAGTTGGCTGCCTTGCAAATAAACCCTCTTTGCTGCAAGCCTCGGTGTCTCGGCTTGCTGTCCGTCGGGCAAAAAGAACCTGGCTGGATAGCAATGAATCCTCAAGTCCTTAAGGTGGCTATTAAGGCACCGTGTGCTCTGCCCTCCTACATGTGCAGGCTTACCTCCGCACGTGCTCCCTGCCCTGGGAGCCTCTTCACTCCAGCCCCACACACTCCCTCCACCTTCTCCTCAATGTCAGGGTGTTGAACAAGCCAGGAACAGGCCCTCTCTCTGCCTAGCACATTCCTCACAACTCAGCTTAGCACTCCTCTGGGAAACCTTCCTGATCCCCAGGCCAAAGTAGGGCCCCCTCACCCCCATATAAACCCCAGAGCACCCTGGCCTCCTCCTTCCCAGCGCTCAACATAACAGCATTTCCTGTCCATTAGCAGTTGCCCATTAGGCTGCCCCTTCCTTGGAGACAGGGACCCACTGGTATCGCCACACCTAGTACTGTGCCCAAGGGCATAGCAAGCGCTCCACAGATATTTGGAGACTGAGTGATATCCATGAGAGTCACTCCCCAGTGGTCTGGGTCCACACCCACATGCCTCTCTGTGCCCTTTCTGAAGAAGACTTAATAGCACGCATTCTAGTCTTAGAGAACATGGGATCTGGTGACACCACTGGGAACACTGACAAAAATGTGTCTGTGGTGGGTTCACCCAGCCCTCAGGAAGGACTAAGGATGGAGTCATGCTGCATCACACACAGGAAGAGCCTGAGCTGCTGCTGCCGGCACGGAGTGTCCTAAGCCTTTGGTCTTGGCTTTCTCTTCCTAGAGTATTTATATCCATCCGGAGAAGCCGGCTGGCTTCATTAATTGTGAACGTATGTCCACCCAAAGCAGCCATAAGCTGAATGTATTGAATACCAGACCTTATATGGGTATCCCCTGTTGATTTATATGTTAATATGTGACATGAAGGGGAGGGCTAAGGCGGAAGACCAAATGTTCGCCTTCCCCTGTGATCTCAAAGGCACAAGTTTGTTGGTGTATTGTTTGTTTTTAACGGAGTGACTACCTTTTCTATGAAAAAAGGGCATTGTAAGGCCCACAGACATTTGATGACCAGTATAGGGACAAGCATACAGTTCAGAAGTGGCAGCAAAAAGTGCAGATTCTGTGTCCGTGTCTCAAACGAGAACAACTAACATGCAGTCGATGTTACTGCCCAGCACCCTCAACACAAATACACCCACTCACTCAATCCCCACAACGGCTCTATGCGGCGGGTGCTGCTAGTATGCGCTTTTTGTGAATGGGGAAAGCAAGGCCCAGAGAGGTTAAGGGATGGGGCCCGTTAGTAAGTGGCAGAGCTGGAATCTGAATCCAGGCAGTGTGGCTCCAGAGTTCAGAGTAGTCAGGACCCATGGGGATCCATTCAGTCTAAACCAAAGCCAAACCCAGGGACCCGCTTCCAGAAGACTCCAGCCCCTGCCCTGATTGGTCTTTTCTCTCTTGAGGACTACAGAGAAGCTGCAAGCACAGCCCTGGCTTCAAGGAGTGCACATCTCTGTAATAGAACAAGTTAGCTAGTGTGAAGTGCCATGCCAGGGATCCAGGGGCCAGGGAGTGGGCCATCCAAGTAGGCAGAGGTCCTGAAGCACCGATCACCAGGTACATCCCTGCTCTGAGGTTACCAGGTTCCATGGCGGTGGGCAAGTCGGCGGTTTACTCTTGCGAGGCTCAAATTTCAAATCTGTAAAATGGAAATGCTGGTGATAACAGCATCCTAGTTCCTGTCTCTCAGGGATGGTGTAAGGATTGTATGAGAGAAAACGTGCAAAGCATTTAGGACAGGGAACGTCTTCAATAAACATTGGTCCTGTTATTTCTAGCCGGGGGGTTCAGGACATCACCAGTTATTCATTCACAAACATATATCAAGCACCTACTAACAATGTACCAGGCACCACGCCAGGTGCTAGGCACACAAAGAAGGAGATGGCAGCCAGGCCTTCAAAGAGCACATTGTTCAGAGAGGCTGTGATACGGTTCTACACAAGGGACAGCGGAGGAGGGGGACACAAGGCTGGTGGGAGCCTTGGGTTCTTGCAGGGGAATCAAGAAGGTGCCACGCAGGAGGGCGACACGGATGCAGGGAATGGGGCGAGGTTGTTTCCTACATTTGCAAGAGCACCAGTAAGGGGCCAGCTTCACAGCATCCAACAGTGGGGTCAGTGGGCTTGAGGAGGCGGGGGTCACCATCACACAGGGACTGGGTTCCAGGCAGGCAGCTCTGATGTGGTGAAGTCTACATCCACGTCCTGAAGTCTTCTTTATCTCCAGACTCAGCCCGAGACAAAGAAATAACTAAACACTGAAGCAGGAATCTAAGTTTGGGTTTTTTTTGTTGTTTGTTTTGGTGCCCAGTTATTTGCCTGTTAGCCGGCCCCGGGATAAGACAGAATTTATGTCTCACCAAAGAGGCACCAAAAAGGGAAGGAGAGAGAGACAGAGAGAGAGCAGATTATGCAGAGTTTTGTGTTGTTGTTTTTTTTTTTTCTTCAGAGTGTCTCCTCACTAGAATCCTGCCGCTCTGTCTCCGGGGAGCGGTTCGCCCTCCAGAAAATATGACACTTTATTTCCTGCCCTTGTTTGTTAACACACCCCATTACCATCCATCTCAGTTTCAAGTAACTGCCAGCCGGCATTAACGCCCTCCTCCTCGGCGAGGCAGAAAATAGAAAAGGAAGAATTCAGCAGATTTTCCCCCACGGCACCCTCGGCGGCACCAAGATAACCAGAGCAGAAACCACAATTGGATTCTTATTCCTTCAGCCCAGGAATGCGAAGGACGGGACGGTTTAACCACCTCCTGCATTTTCCTGCAAAGAGAGGCTTGTTATTTCGGTTGTCTGGGCTCCCTTCTCTGCTACGGAGAAAGATACAGTAATTAATTAATTTTTTTTTTTTTTTTTTTTTTTTTAACGTTAGGCAGGAGATGTTACAAACTGTCAGGAACTGTCAATGGGCGCCTGCCCCAGTCAGGTAAGCGGCCTGCGGCGGAGACACACTGACCCCTAGTGGCCGGCTCGGCCCTCGCAGCCCCGGCGCCCCGCCCTTGCCCTGGGCTGGATGAAACCGCTCTTTCCTCCCGGCAGCACTGTGTGGGCTGCGGGGTGGCCAGCGCTGTGTGCCCACCGCCTGCCCCAGCGCAGGCACAGACAGACACACACAGACACATACACACACCATGTCCAATTTCTTCTCTCCTTTTTCAATTCCATAGAACATACATTTCCTAAGAACCTTCACAGCGCAGGCTCTGGGCTACAGATAAGGCCTGTTTCTGTTTCTCTGGTCCTGAGCGGTTGCTGGAAAGGCAGACAGGGCCCCAGCAGCACCCAGGGCTGGGAGGGAGGAAGGGAGCCGGCTTTGTGGAGGGGCTGCCTTGTGCCAGGCACTGTGCATATATTATCCCACTGGAGCCTCACAGTAGCCCCAATGGACAGATTTGGAAACTGAGGCTCTGGCTGTCCAGTGGCTTGCCCATGTCACAATGCTAATGTTTTACTGATTTTATTTATTTTAATAAGCAAATATTTACATAACACTTACCTGCCAGGCATTCATCTAGTGCTTTATCTGTATTACAATTAACTAGATTGAATCTTTATCACAATCCTATGAAGTAAGTACTATTATCTCCCTTTCACAGATGAGGAAACTGAGGCACAGAGAGGTTAAGTTACTAATGAGTGGTGGACCTGGATTCAGCCCCACAGTCTAGCTTCAGAGCGCTGTCGACCGTGGCGGGGCTCCTTGTACCCTGGATACTGGTGAGGAGGAGACCAGGACTCCAAATCCAA
Organism: Eschrichtius robustus; assembly: GCF_028021215.1. NCBI lineage: Eukaryota > Metazoa > Chordata > Mammalia > Artiodactyla > Eschrichtiidae > Eschrichtius > Eschrichtius robustus. Next base: position 39,752,666 of record NC_090843.1, read on the forward strand.
GCTCTTCCCCTGACCTCCTTTATCCCCTGAGGATAAAGTGCTGCAGCCGTGCAGGAGAGCGTGCAGTGCTTCTAACTGCTGCAGCAGGAAGAAGCCTTGTAGAGGAGGTGGCATGGACGCTCCTTGAAGTCACAGACCATGCCATTTACCTGCAGAGCCCCAGGCCTGGCACATGGTGGGGAGGGGTGCTCAATAAAAGCTCAGCTGGACTGGACCTTGAAAGAAGGTTCAAAGACCTTGAAGGAAGCTTCAAGAAAGGTAGGAGGGAGGCTACGAGGGCTGCATGAACCACAATGCTGAGGTAGAAAAGCACAGGTCATGTTTCCATTACCAACACCACAAAAAGGTATTTTCAAAACCGCCCATGCTCTTTTGGGCCAATACAAGGGGATTAGCTAGACTGCAATTGAGCGCCCCCTGCTTCACACACCTGTGATTAATATCATCTAAAGTGTGTGTCCCCCTCCCCCTTCTGAATTTTATCTCATTTGAGCTTCACAGCAGGCCCATGAGATAAATATAACCAGCCTCACATTTAACATGAGAAAACGGAGGGCTTTTCCAAATGGGCTAGGTAACTTGTCCCCAGTGTCCCAGCTAATACATAGAGACCTGGACACCTAGGCTTCCTGACTCCAAAACTCATGCCCCCTCATGCTGTCACCATCAGCCAGGACCCCCATTCAGGGAAAGCCCAGCGCCCACCTTGGCAGCCCCGTCCTTCTCTCATGCAGTTTTTTGAACTGGCCAACTTGTTCCCGTCTTGCCCCAGCCATTCCCTCAGCCTGAAATGCTCTTCCTGTACGTGGATCTTCCCGCAGTTGGCTTCTTCCTGTCATTCCGGTGTCAGCTCAAGTGTCACCTCCTCTGAAAAGCCTTCCTTGTCCACCCAGCCTAAAATAGCCTTCCAGTCACTCTCTATTGCATCACTGTTTTGTTTTCTTCCCAGCAGTTACTCATCTCTGATAATTTCGTGTTTAGTTACTATCATTAGTCTCATCTCTTGTATAATACGGGCTATCAATTACATGGCACAAACCTACCGTGTGCCAGCAAGGTTTCAAGAACTCTGCACACAGTAGGTCATTTACTCTTCACACTATCCTTTACTGTAGATTCTATTATTATTCCTATTTTACAGAAGAGGAAACTGAGGCAGGGGAGGTTCGGTAACTTGTCCAAGATTCCACCTCTAGTAAACACTGCTCTTAGCCACTACAAAGACATCAGCCCTCCAATAACAAAAAGACAAGGGAATTCCCTGGTGGTTCAGTGGTTAGGACTCGGCACTTTCATGCTTTCACTGCTGTGGCCCAGGGTTCAGTCCCTGGTCGGGGAACTAAGATCCTGCAATCCCCGTGGCACAGCCAAAAACAACAACGACAACAACAAAAAGACAAACAATTGAATTTTTTAAATGAGTAAAGGACTTAAATAGATATTTCTCCAAAGAAAATATACAAATGGCCAACAAGCATATGAACAGATGCTTCATTAGTCATTAGGGAAATGCAAATCAAAACCATAGTAAGATACCTCTGCACACCTACTAGGAAGGCTATAATAAAACAGAAGATAACAAGTGTTGGCAAGGATGTGGAGAAACTGGAACCCCCATACATTGCTAGTGGGAATGTAAAGTGGTGCAGCCACTATAGAAAACAGTTTGGTGGTTCCTCAAAAAGTTAATCATAGAATTACCATATCACCCTGCAATTCTACTTTTAAGTATACACCCAAAGACATTGAAAACAGAGACTCAAACAAAAATTTGTACACAAATGTTCATAGCAGCACTATTCACAATAGCTGAAAAGTGGAAATGGCCAAAATGGTCAATCAAGTGATGAATGGGTGAACAAAATGTGGTGTATCCATCCAATGGAATATTATTCAGCCACAAAAAGGCATGAAGTGCTGACATAAGCTACAACATGGATGACTTTTAGAAACATATACTAAGTGAAAAATGACAGACACACAAGGCCACATATTGCATCATTCAATTTACATGAAATGTCCAGAATAGGTAAATTCATAGAGTCAGAGAGCAGACTGGTGGTTGCTAGGGGATGATGAGAGGGACAAACAGGGAATGACTGCCTAATGGTCATGGAGTCTCATTTTGGGGTGATAAAATGTTCTGGAACTAGATTGCACAACAATTGATTGCACAGCATTGTGAATGTACTAAATGCCATTAAGTTGTATACTTTATAATGGTTGAAATGGTGGTTTATATTAATATATGTATGAATTTTAAAATTTTTTTAAAAAATTCAACCTTGTCTGTCTTGTTCATTTCTGGGTCTCCAGGGCTTAGAACAGTGCACGACACACAGTAGGTACTCAGAACATATTTATTGGAGAAATGAATAAAGAGGACCAGAGCCCAGGCCTCCCAGCTCTCAGTCTTGGGTTCTTCTCATTAGCATCAGGAAGCTCTAACTCAGTGGTTCTCAACCTCTCGGGTCACAGAATCACCTGGAGGGCTCACTAAAACCAGACTGCAGGGCCTCAAGCCCCCGGGGCCTGAGAGTTTGCATGTCTGACAAGTTCCCTACTGGCCTCAACATACCTCAATGTAATAAAGGCCATATACAACAAACCTACAGCTAACATCATACTCAATGGTGAAAAGCTGAAAGCATTTCCTCTAAGATCAGGAACAAGATAAGAAGGTCCACTCTCGACACTTTTATTCAACATAGTTCTGGAAGTCCTAGCTACACCAGTCAGAGAAGAAAAAGAAATAAAAGGAATCCAAACTGGAAAAGAAGTTAAACTGTCACTGTTTGCAGATGACATGATACTATACATAGAAAATCCTAAAGATGCTACCAGAAAACTACTAGAGCTCATCAATGAATTTGGTAAAGTTGCAGGTTACAAAATTAATACACAGAAGTCTGTTGCATTTAGGGCCACACTTTGAGAACAACTTCTCTGTGCCGCCCATTAAACCACCAAAGAGAAGAGAAGAGGATCCTTGACATGACCAGGAGAGAGGAAAAGCAGGGCCAACATCTAATTAAAAAAGAAACAAGAGAGATTTAAACTACCTAAACTGAACCACACAAAAAATGTTGTCAGTTTTTTTTTTTAATTTATTTTTATTTATTTATTATTTTTGGCTGTGTTGGGTCTTCACTGCTGCGCACGGGCTTTCTCTAGTTGCGGCGAGCGGGGGCTACTCTTCGTTGCGGTGCGCGGGCTTCTCATTGGGTGGCTTCTCTTGTTGCAGAGCACGGGCTCTAGAGCACGGGGGCTTCCGTAGATGTGGCGCGTGGGCTCAGTAGTTGTGGCTCGTGGGCTCTAGAGCCCAGGCTCAGTAGTTGTGGCGCACGGGCTTAGTTGCTCTGCAGCACGTGGGATCTTCCCGGACCAGGGCTCGAACCCGTGTGCCCTGCATTGGCAGGCAGATTCTTAACCACTGCACCACCAGGGAAGCCCTGTTGTCAGTTTTAATCAGTTGAAAACTCTCTGAGGCAGAGACTTGTTTTCTATCAGGTGAGTTTACAGGTTTGGTGCAGAGGGTAACGTACTGGAGGAGACTTACTACTTACCACCTCGTCTCAGACACTCTCCGCTCACTCCTCAGAGGTGAGGCCACACTGGCTTTCAGGAAGCTCCTACAACAAAGTGGCTCCTTCCCCACCTGAGGGCCTTTGCACCTGCTGCTGCCCCTGCCTGCAACAACTCTGGCCCTTACCCTTCCCTCCCTTTCTTCTCCACCTCCATCTCCTTTGTCCAGCTAATTACTTCACAATCAATGAAGGCTCTCCCTCTAGGAAATCTTCCCTGACAAGCTGTACTAGCTCAGGAATTTAAGGATGGTTTAACATTAGAAAAATCTATTATTATCACATTAATATTGTTACAAATAATACAGTCTTTTTTTTTTTTTTTGGCCATGCCACTTGGCTTGCAGGATCTCAGTTCCCTGCACAAGGGATTGAACCCAGGCCACAGCAGTGAAAGCCTGGAACCCTAACGACTAGGCCACCAAGGAACTCGCAGTATATTTATTTCAATTAATGCAAAAGAGCATTCAAAAAATTAAATACCCCTTTATAATTTTTTTTTCAAACTAAGAATGGACGGGAACTTCCCTAGCCCAAAAATAGCTTTCTACCAAAAGGCTACAGCAATCATATTTATTCCCTTTAAAGATAGGTATGAGGCAAGAAGACACTGTTATGACCTCTGTTCAACACTGTTCTAGAAGTCCTAGGTACAGTGATAAGACAGGAAAAACTAATAAGGGTTATACCTCTTGTAAAAGAAGAAACAGTATTGTCATGGACAATAAGATTTTCTACATAGAAAATGTGATGGAATCTACAATATGTGAGGGACATTTGTTTCCTGTTTCTTCATGGTGGTAGCTCCATTAGAACAACACCCCTGGCCTCTATTTGCTCCCTCACCCACCCTAAAAGAGTAATTTATCAAGTTTGGAGAAGGAACTGAGCCCGCACAGCCCAGTACCCTCCTTTCTACTCACCTGGGGAACCAGCCTGCCCGTAGGAAACTCTCATCCTCTGCTCCTCTACTCCATGATATTTACAACGGCAGGGCCTGCAGTTTTCCAGCTCTGTCTGCAACTGGGTACATTTAATTATGGAATTGAAACTGTGTAACTCAGATTGGGACTTGAACGCACTTTCTTTTAACCGAAATCACACACCTGGTCTCAGGACTTAATGAAGCTCAGGTTCTTGATGCCTCATGGCAGAAAGAATTCAGTGAGGGACAAAGTGATAGGTAAGAAGTGGATTGATTTAGAGAGAAACACACTTCCCAGAGAGAGTGTGGGCCATCTCAGAAGGCGAGAGCAGCCCCAGGGTTTGGGGTTGTCAGTTTTTATAGGGGTGGGTAATTTCATAGGCTAATGAGCGGGAGGCTTATTCCAGCTATTTTGGGGAAGGGACGGAGGTGTCCAGGAATTGGACCAACGCCCACTTTTTGATCTTTGATGGTTGGCCTCAGAACTGTCGTGGCGCTGGTCAGTATGTCACTTAGCGGACACTAATGTATTACGTATAATGAGGCTTCAGCCTATAATGAGGCTCAAGGTCTGCTGGAAGTCAAATCTTCCACCATCTTGGACCTATTTGGTTCTCATCAGTTTATGTCATGTCCTCAGGCTATGTCATTCTTTTAAATGTTGTGCCCTGCCTCCTTCCCTCCTGTTTCAGAATGGGGTATTAAAGAGCCTATTGTAGCCACAGATTTAACCCCTATTTTCCAAAGAACCTTATGAGTAATAAAGGTGATAGCTTGTACCTCTGTCCATCTGACTCCTGCATTTACTTCTCAATTTGTTCTAAACTTGGGAGAGGAGCAAATGTCATACATAGTAACCCTCTCAAATCCCCAAAGTATTAGAATTAATAAGAGATATCAGAAAGGTAGCTGGACACAATCAATATATAAAAATCAATATTATTCCTATACACAGCGGAATAACCAACTAGAATATGTAATTTTAAAATTTATTTATTTTTTAATTTTTTTCAGCTGCGCTGCATGGCAGCTTGCAAGATCTTAGTTCCCCGACCAGGGATTGAACCTGCACCTTCAGCAGTGAAAGTGCAGAGTCTTAACCACTGGACTGACAGGGAATTCCCTAGAAAATGTAATTTTAAGAAAATTCCAGGACTTCCCTGGTGGCGCAGTGGTTAAGAATCCGCCTGCCAATGCAGGGCACACGGGTTCGATCTCTGGTCCTGGAAGATCCCACATGCCGCGGAGCAACTAAGCCTGTGCCCCACAACTACTGAACCTTACACACTCTAAGGTCCACGTGCTGCAACTACTGAAGTCCGCACACCTAAAGCCCACTCTCCGCAACAAGAGAAGCCACTGCAATGAGAAGCCCGCACACCGCAACTAAGAGTAGCCCCTGCTCACCGCAACTAGAGAAAGCCCGTACGCAGCAATGAAGACGCAACGCAGCCAAAAATAAATAAATAAATAGAAAATTCCAATTATAATTTTAAGAGTCCTGCAAGGCCTCCAGGAATAATGCTCACAGAACACAATCTTTAGAAAGAAAATTATAAAATTGTAACAATGGACGCTAAAAAATGGCCTAAATAAGTGGAGAGATAGACCTTGTTCAGAGATAGGAAGTTTCAATAATGTAAAGATGGCAACTCTTTCTCAAGTAGGGAGACAGCCCTTCTGTATTCTGGATTCCCCCAACCACTCTCTACCTCTTCTCTAAATAAGAAGTTTTAAAATATAAATAGAGAGTGAGAATTTATCTTGATTGATAAAATAATGCCCAAGAATTTTTTTTTATAGTAATGGCTACTTTTATGGAGTGCTACTCAATAAAAGAATAATCACAACATTTTGAACTAAGTATTATTATTATTATTCCCATTTTACAGATAAGGGAGTTGAGGCCCAGAGAGGTTAATCAATTTGCCCAAGGGCACACAGCTAGTCAGTTGGTGAAACCAGGATTGGAATGCAGTCTGGCTCCAAGCCTGTTTTCTGCTGCTGTCAAGTTCGTCCTGAGGTGCCCTCGCTCTCACTCACCTTCCATCTGAGAAGCTGCTGTGAGGGGGGGAGGTGACAGTGGAGTGAGCTCACTGTGAACACAGAGCTCTAGCCCCTTTGTTTGTGGCCTCTGGGAAGTGCGCACCAGGTAAAGTAAGCACAGCCAGCATGTGTGTCCAGGGAAGGAGGTTGAAAATCAGGGTCTATCTGATAGAAGAAGAATGCCCTCTGATCATAAAAGGAGTGTTTGCCCCTGAGATGTGAGCTGTGTCCAAGTTTCCTGGAAACTCAAGGAGGCCCCTCCTTCTCTGCTGGAATGTGAGACCCTGGCTCCCTGTGGGTCTGCTTTATTTTTAATTCTGCTTCATTCCTGCTCTTCTTTGGAACCTATCAGTGTCATTACCTTGCATCCTGTCCCCCACACACATGTGCAGCTCCTACTTCTTGGAAAACACCCTGAGACACAGGTGGTGTGGTGGCCTGAGCAGGACAGTTCTGTCTGCCACTACGCCCCATACAAGTCCCTGTATTAAATTTCAGAGTCCATGGAATGGGTCTGGCACTCGAACGATGCCCCTGCTAGATGGGAGGTGCAATAGTGTCCCATTAAAGTCACATCTTGAGCACTCAAGGAGCTCAGGTGAGAAAACGACTTAACCACTTAAGGCAGATGGATTTCAGGTTTAAGGGCAGAGGTGCAGAATGGTTGGGGGGACCAGAGTAGTGAGGGGCTTCCTAGGGTCAGATTCCAGCTCTGGTAGCCCGTGGTAGGCAGAATAACATGTCCCCTAAAGATGTCCACATCTTCATCCCTGGAACCTGTAAATATGTTGCCTTGAGTGGCAATGGGGAATCAAGGTTACTAATCAACTAACCTTAAGATAGGAAGGTTGTCCTGGGTTATCTGAATGGGCCCAATGTAATCACAAAGGTCCTTAAAAGTGGAAGAGGAAGGCAGGAGAGCTGGTCAGAATGATATGGTGTGAGAAGAACTCAACTCATTATTACTGGCCTTGGAGACGGAGGAAGGAAGGCACAAGATGAGAGAGGCAGGCAGCCTCTAGAAGCTGGAAAAGGCAAAGAAACAGATTCACCCCGAGAGCCTGCAGAGAGGCTGACACTCTGACTTTAGCCCCATGAGACTCAGGTGGGACTTCTGACCTCCAGAATGTAAGATAATAAACGTGTGTTGTTTTAAGTTTCTGGTCATTCGTTACAGCCGAGGTAGAAAACTAATACACTATCTAAATTCTGTAAACCTCAGTTTTCTCATCTATAAAGTGGGAATAATAACCACAGCTACTGCACAGAGTAGGTGTTGTCGACTGAGGAAAAACGCACTGCCTCAATATTTTAAGTTTTATTCGGGGACCTTCCTGAGGACTATGGCCTGGGAGACAGCCTCCCAGATAGCTCTGAGAACTGCTCTGAAGAGGTGAGGGAGGAGCCTTATACACAGGAGTTTTTGCTGGGAAAAAAAAAGCAAACACACAAGTAGTTGAACATTGAAAGATTGCTGCTAATCCCAAAAAACCAGACATCTCAAGTTAATGATTTTAGTGCTTTTCGATGTTTGGGAAGTTGCAAGTCTGGGCTCATTGAAAGTATTCCTTAGATATGCATCTTCACTATCTAGGGTCAGTATCCTGTTTTTCTCCATCCTGAATTCCCCTCAGGACACACGGTCCAAGGGCAGTTCAGTGGCTGATGGCTTGATGGCCGGCAACATTCACTGTTTACTGAAATGGCAGGCAACATTATTTTGTCCGCAATGTGATGATTAAATGAGGTGCTGTATGTAAAAATCTTAGTGCAGGATTCAGCCCATAATAGAGATAAAATAAATGTTAGTATCATCATTGTCGAGAAGCTCAGTAACTTTCTCCTGGACAAGCCCTCCCGGCTCCCCTGGCACAGACCCTCCTCTGTAGCCCAGGGCAGACGAGCATCTCTCCTTATCCTTTTTGAGGATGTCACATTCTCCCTAGGACCACCTGGTCCACTTTCCCTTGCCCTCCCAATTTCTGCTTTTGTTGGTCTTTGATAGTCCAATCTCTGATTCTGGGGTTTGTGGGCAGGTGAGGGGCACTAGGATACAGAAGCTGCAACCCACTTTCCACAAGAAGTGTCCCCTTGGCTAGAAAACCAGGGTGTAGAGCTGGTACTAAGTTATGGCTCTATTTCCAGAGCTGGCCTTAGGTAAATAATCTCTTTACCAAAAGAGATGGCTCTTGTGAAAAACTGCTGGGTGTTTGCATTTCTATCCATTCATCTATTCAAAGAACAGTATATTTTCTGATCCTGGAGTCACAAAGATAAACAAGGAAGAAAAACCTCTGCTTCTCTTCTTGTAGGAAAGGAAAGGAGACACCATGGAAAGCAGGCTTAACACCAGTGTTTATTAGAGCAGAAAAGGAGAGAAAGAAAAAAAAAAAAAAAGCAATGACCAAAACCCCGGCCGCCCCAAGTGGTGTGCTTACTTAGCTGAACAAGGCTTCCTCGCTAACCCCTCTCCTGTTCTGGAGGTCCCAGCTCCACCAGCCCCAGGAAAGATTCTCCTTCTTCTCACCCTTCCACAGCGGTAGGAAGGCCATTGCGGGGGAGGGAGGGGGGCCTATAGTTTAAGCGATTGGTTTTAATGAGTTGTGCAGGTTAGTCAAATGAAGCAGCATAAATATCTGCCATCAATCCCCAAGGCAACCTTTGCTGTGCCCACAATTCACAAAACCTGAAGACGTCCATTCCACAGCTGCAAAAAGAAACGAAAGGAGCCTCATCTTGTGTCAATAGTATCCGGGCCGTTGTTTATCAAAATGCTTGCTGGAAAAGAACAAGAAAATAATGTTAATGTGATGATGATGTTGATAAAAAAGAAGAAGAAGGGTGGGAAAGAGAGGAGGGAGAGGAGGGGAAGGGGGGAGGGGGAGGAGGAGGAAACAGCTATCAAGCTGTCATTTCCTGAGCACTTCCTAGCATGTGCCAGGGCAGCGCTGTTTTCCATGCACTGACTTTTTTGATGCTCAGAACAGCTTTATGAGGGAGGAACTCTTACATGTTACAGGTGAGGAAACCGAGACAGAAGTTAGGAATCTTTTCCGAAGTGGAGTCACAATCTGAATGCAATCTGACTCCAAATTCCAAGTTGACCCATCCCTCCAGGCACTACGGCCTGGTCTTCCTGGTCGAAATGGATGTTGCCTGGAGCGAGGCCTCCAGTGGAATCCTCTGTTTGGCAGGAGCAACCCCGCCCCGCCACCACCAGCGTCCAGGAAGCCTCTCCCCTCACCTGGCCTGCACCATGGTGACAAGCGCCTCTGCTCATGAAGCCAGTCACTATGCTCCAGGCTCTGTAGATATCATCACTACCCCAGTTTACAGATATAGAAATGGAGACTCAGAGAGGTTAGGTGACTTGTCCAAAGTCACAGAGCAGGAACACAGAGCACCAAACCCAAGTCCACCCAACTCCAGAGTCTGAGCTCTTAAGTACTCCGCGGTGCTGTGTTCTGAAAGAAGCCAAGAGCGGGCTTCTGGTGCTGGAGGAAAAAGGTCCCTGGTGCCAGGGGTGGGAGAAGCTCTGACCTAGAACAGGCATCCAGAGTCAGTGGGGACCAGAGCAGGATGTCAACCCAGTCCCTAGCCCTCAAAAGCAGAACTCCTGTTCCATTCCTAGGAGATGCTCCTCTCACTGTTTGTTAAAGCCCCTCACGAGGACCGTGCCCGCCCCCATCCCCAACACAGACACACACCCCCAGGTTCCAGCAGTACAGCCCGCGGAAAGCTTGCAGGATTTGGAGTTGTCAGAAGACAGGCATACCAACTACTGCCCAGCATGACTTAGTAGCTTAATCACGCTCAGTTAGGTCCCCTGTGAAACAGAGTTAAAACACACGCCCTGCAATGACACAGGGGTGTTAAGAGGATCAAATGAGAGATTTTGTGCGATAGCACCCTGAAAATTATAAAGAGCAATCTTCTAAAGGGAGTGTTCCTGTGTCAATTCACAGCAGCACAAAATAAACAACAAGGAAACAAGATTTCTCTTAACAACAAATGATCAAGTATCCAGTTATATCCTGTCCTGCTTAATACACACAAATTACAGAGGAGAAATGAAACTCACTAGGCTTAACCTCTGAAGGGATTTTGTTATGTAATCTAGCAAGAATTGGAAAGGGGACGAGGAGATGGACACAGACACACTGTGAGCGAAGCAGCAAACAGCCTCCGCAGGAACAGAGGTGCAGAGGTGGGCTGTGCTGGGAATGCTGGACCATGCAGGTCAGGGGGACTGAAAGGGCAAAGCCAGAAGAAGAGGGAAGATGGGACAGGCTGGGCAGAGTCCCAGTCTGGATGGCTTGTGGGGAGGCAGTAAAGAAGTTGCTGATCCTGGTGACAATGGTGACGGTTGTGATGGATGTCACCAGTCAAGCCCATTGATGCTGACCCCACCTGGAGAGACCCAAGTCTCAACAAGCCATGTTTCTCCAAATTTGTATCCCAGAGGGACCCTTTCTGGATGGCAAATAGGGTCACATCCTTCCTGTACTTGGGATCTCTTGGTGACTCAGCAGGAGTCAGGCCCCCGTGCGCGTCCCCAGTGGTCCTCTCAAGCTGCCTCCCGCCAACCTCTCCTGCCTTGCTCTTCCCATTCCCCAGCCCATAACCAGCTCACCCGCTGGTTCCCCTAACACCATGCTCTCGAAGGCCCCCGAGCCATGCCTGCACTGCCCACCGCCGTCTCCCTGAAACAGAAGGCCTGGGAGAAGGAGCGTACCGGGGGCTGGTCCGAGCTGCTTACACAGGATGGACCACGTTCCTGTCGCAGTGGGGCTTGCAGCGCGGGTTCAGCCAGTGCTCCAGGAACTGCTCCTCAGCGCGGTGCTCCAGGCGGAGCAGATGGTGCATGTACTCCTGCCAAAACAAACCCACGTCGAAGAGAAGCTTTTATTCACGGTTGATGGTCGAGCTGCCCATGTGCCGGGTACAGCTGTGGTTCTGAGACAGGGCAGCACAGCCAGGGAGGAGAAACCGCCACCAGCCCTAAGTGCTGAGAGGGTGTGTATCCATGGGAACTCACAGACACTGCTGATGGAGAGTTACATGGAACAACCACTTCGGAAAACAAGCGGTTGCCTGCAATCCAGAAATTTCACTCTTGTTTATATCCTAGAGCAATGATTCTCAAATTTCATCAGGCATCAGAATCACCCAGAAGACTTGTTAAAACCTACAGATTGCTGGGGCCCCACCTTCAGAGTTTCTGATTCAGTGAGTCTGGGATAGGGCTCCAGAATTTGCATTTCTAACAAGTTCCCAGCTGCGAATGCTGTTGGTCACTTTGAGAACAAGAGCAGATATGAATGTTCACAGCAGCAATAAATTTGTAGTAGCAAAATTCTGGAAACATCTGGAAACGTGTTAAATATCCATTGACAGGAGGATGGATAAATAAATTATGGTAGGGTCACAACATGGAATATTATACAGCAATGAAAAAAGTTAATTATAGCTACATACAACAACATAGATGAGTCTCAGAAAAGCATAACGAGTGGAAAGAGTGTCCAAGAAGACAGTGTTTATAGTGTGACACCATTTTAATAAAGCTCAAAACATGCATAACTAAATAATATATTTATTTATTTATTTATGGCAGCACACATTTGTGATAAAATCATCTTTTTTAAAAGGCAAGGGATAACTGTAAGAAAGCTGGAGTTGCTATACTATTATCAAACAGAATAAACTTTAAAGCCAAAAAAAAGTTACTAGGGATAAAGGGGCATTTTGTAAAAACAGCCTAGGAGTTCCTTAAGATGCTAAACAGAGTAAACATTTGACCCCGCAATTGTGTATACAAGAGAAGTGAAAGCATATGTTCACACAGAAACGTGTACACAGCTGTTCACAGCAGCATTATTCATCAGAGCCAAAAAGTGGAAACAACCCAAATGTCCATCAGCAGATGAATGGATAAATAAAATGTAATGTATCCCCATACAAGGGGAATATATATGGCCATTACGAGGAATGATGCATGCTACAACCCAGATGAACCTCGAAAACATTATGTTACGTGCAAAAGGCCAGTCACAAAGGACCACATGTATGATTCCATGTCTATGAAATGTAACTGGCTCTGTGTGTTGGTGTGTCCACAACAAGAGAGCAGCTGATTGTCCGGTGCTGCCCATCTCTGTGACCAGCATCTCCGACTCAGGAACCCGAGCTAGACGTGGACCATCATGTCTCCCTCAGACTCATCCTGAGACTGAGCGTGAGGACCCTGAGCCTATCTCCGGAGGAGTTCTCAGATGACTCCCTCCGTCTCTGCCACTTCTGCAGGTCGGGTCTCCACCGTGGCCACCCAGGCTGTCCCAGCTTCCTCACCCCTCCATCCGTCACTCTACCTCCCGTTCCGCCCACACCACGTCCCACATCCCCCCACCATTTCTGCTCCAACCTAACAGAGTGATCTGCCCAAATGCAGCCCTGAAAGGGCCACAGCTCTTCAGAGGCCTTCGCCAGCACTGCCTTCCTGCAAGGAGGGAAAAGGTGATGACCAACTACCCCTTGGGCTTGGTCTGTGGCTCTAGATAATGTCACCGTAACCAGCACGTGAGGACACCTCCTCGTGGGATCTACCACCTCCCGCCATTCTTCACAACAGCAGAGAGGGCCCCCTCCTGCCCTGGTCCATGGTTGTCACTGACCACAAAGCTTTGTTGGTCTCTGAGCTTCTCTAGAACCACAATTTCTCCTTCAGATGGTTCACCTAAAGGAAGTTTAATGAAGGAACCATTCACAACCATGTAAACAGGGTTAAGGGAACCACCAAAGCTCATTCCAGTACCCAGGGACTAGCAATAGAGAAAAGCCCCATGGCCGTGCCTAGACCTGCAGGGCCCAGGGGAAGGGCTCAGCCTCTGTAAAGCAGGGAAAGAGCAGGAGACAAATACCCCATCCTCTCTCTCCTCTTGCCCTCCATCTCCTGCCAAGCCCACGCAGAAGCCAGCCGACCAGGGATCCAGGCGATGCAGTTTCTGGGGGCCCACCTCCGGAGCCGGGCAGAGCCAGGTGGAGGATAGACGGGGGACAGGGTGGAGAAAACCAGCAGCTGTACCAGGATGGTGGCGTACGAGGGGTGTGCTGTTGCCCTTAGAAGCAAGTAAACAGCGTAAATGATAGCCGTTACTGATGTTCGCTGCAAAGGAGCCGGCTTCTTGGGCTGTGCATCCGTTGACCATCGACCACTGACTACACTGATCCAGCTGGAGGAGGAGCTATCGTTCCTTTGCATGCAGTTATTGTCTCGCCCCCTCCTCTCCCTCAGTGTGCTCTTGCCCTGCCCTCGATCAACAGGAGTGTCACTTCCAGGTTCAGGGTAAACCTTCTCTTCCCAACGTGGCTTGATCTTCACCAAAGCCAGTTCAGGCTGTGAGTTTTCTGTGTATTGTTTCTCATTGCATTATCCCATATAAATGATACACCAGAAAAAGCATAAATCAGTAAGATGCTTCTTAAATAAGAGTGAAGTGTTAACTTCTCTTGTCTTAATCACTTACAAATTCTCTTCTTTCCCTCCATACCTTGCCTCTCCATCCCCTGATGCAAACAGAGAAGGGGTCCATGGGCACTGCCCAGACCACCAGCAGTAGTTCTCCACGCGTCTGGCCGTGACCCCACATGGCTGGTAAAGCAGAGTTCCAGCCTGCTCCTGGGCTCCCTCCTCTTCCCCACTCTCCACCCCCACCAGCCAAGCAACCCCTAAATCCCCTGGATGCTCTTGGACCCCATCTCCCCATCCACATTGCCCCTGCCCAATCTCAGTCCCCACCCTCCTGCTAGATCCCTGCCACTGTATCTGGAGGGTTCTCCCTGTCTCTCGTCTTACCTCCTTCCTCTACATTCCACTCCACAGCCAGGGTGGGTTTTTTTTTTTTTTTTTCTATTTTCTTTTTAATAGACTTTATTTTTCAGAGCACTTTTAGGTTCACAGCAAAATGGAGCAGAAAGTACAGCAATTTCCCATATACCCCCTGTCCCCACAAACGCACCATCTCCCCCATTATCAACATCTTGCCCCAGAGTGGTGCATTTGTTACAAGAGATGAACCTATGTTGACGCAGCGTCATCACCCAAAGTCTATAGTTTACATTGGGGTCGCTCTTGGTGTTGTATATTCTATGGGTTTGGACAAATGTATAATGTATCCATCATTATAGTATCATACAGAATATTTTCACTGCCTTACAGTCCTCTGTGCTCTGCCTATTCATCCCTTCCTCCCCTCTAACCCTTGCAATGACTGATCTTTTTACTGTCTCCATAGGTTTGCCTTTTCCAGAACATCATATCATTGGAATTATACTGTATGTAGCCTTTTCAGATTAGCTTCTTTCACTTAGTAATATGCATTTAAGTTTCTTCCACGTCTCTTCATGGCTTGATAGCTCATTTCTTTTTAGTGTTAAATAATATTCCACTGTCTGGATGCACCGCAGTTTATCTATCCATTTACCTACTGAAGGGCATCTTGGTTGCTTCCAAGTTTTGGCAATAACGAATAAAGCTGCTATAAACGTCTGTGTGCAGGTTGTTGTGTTGAACATCATTAAGTTTTCAACTCATTTGGGTAAATACTAAGGAGCATGATTGCTGGGTCATATGGTAAGAGGACGCTTAGTTTTGTAAGAAATTGTCAGGCTCTCTTTGAAAGTGGCTGTACCGTTCTGTATTCCTAACAGCAGTGAATGAGAGTTCCTGTTGCTCCAAATCCTCGCCAGTATTTGATCATGTCAGTGTTCCAGATCTGGGCCATTCTAATAGGTGTGTAGTGGTATCTCATTGCTGTTTTAATTTGCATTTCCCTGATGACATATGATATGGAGCACCTTTTCATATGCTTGTTTGTGATCTGTGTTCTTCTTTGGTGAAGTATCTGTTCAGGTCTTTTGCCAGGGTAGGTTTTTAAAACGTGAAAAATGAAAATGGCTTTATTGTTTTTTTACCACAACAGTGATACATATTACTGTTCTGAAATTATGTAACAATAAAAAGTTATAAAGAAGAGAGTGAAAAATCCTTGTTTGTTCTGTTGTGTTTGTCTCTTTATCCTGTTGCAAAGTGACATTTTTTTAAATCTACCCATGTTATTTCCTCACTTGAAATACTTGAATGGCTTCCACTGGGCTCAGGAGAAATTCCAGTTCCTTAAGTGTTTTGTGGGGCTCCCGATGATCCAGCCTCACCCATTTCCTCTTCTCCCACCATCAACCCTTTGCACTCCATCTTTCCCTGGATTGGCTACACTTGCTCTGCTCTCTAATCTCATGCTATTTTCTCTGCCTGGAACACCCCTGTGCCTTCTCTTTTTCCTGTCTCACTCCTATCTGACTTTTCAGCCCTCAACTTAGATGCTTCTTCCTCCAGGCAGCCTTCTCAGATTCCCTGTGACCCCATAGCTCTCTGGACTTCTCCTGGCATAGCCCTGGTTACTCTGTTTAGCAGTGACCACGCTCTGACAGTAGGGACTTAATTGGGCCACATCAGATTTTTTAGTGGAGGTGCCATGTGTCTTGGCTCACATATTGGCATGTGAACTTTATGTTTTCCCCCAGAAGAGATAAAAATGACTTTTAATTTGTAGGATGTATGTTGTCGATATTGCCCTGAAATAAGCCTTGGTGCTGAGATTATGGGATGGGAATCATTGCAAAGTGTGCATGGAACAGTCCACATAAACACATATGGGTAATCCAAAGCTGCAGGCCATTAATCAGAGAAGTGGCATTTCACCTTGGGCGAGAGTAGTCATATGTGGTAATATAAGATTATTTTGGCATGTATAGATATAAAAATCCTAAATCATGAAAACCCTCCTATGGCATTAATGAAGCTTTAACAGACGGTCTAGTCTAGAACTTAGAGTTTTTAAGTTTCAAGAAAAACCTCTAGGAAGTCTACATCCTATTTTAAATATAACTTTTCTTTTCAATTTAATGACTGTGCAAAGGAATGAATTATGAGGTGTCCAATTTTCCTGAAATGTTTTTTCTTTCCCCCAGGACTCATGCAGTTTAACATTGTTATGATTATCGTTGTTTTCATTTAACTCATCAAAATGCACCCTGTGTCCTGGGCGTGGAGTCTCCAGGGCAGCTGGGGAAGGGGTGGATGATGGGATGGCTCCTTATGGGATCCAACAAGGATTACCCAGCAGCTTGCTGGACGTGTTTGTGAGTTTGGGGCTGAACCCTGCCCTGTCTTCCCTGTCTGAGGAATCTTTGGCCAGAAGAATAGTCATTGGGAGGAACAGGAAGGCAGTGTGGAGTCTTGTAAATAAGGAACAAAGACTTCTCAGCGTACAGCTTTACTTATTCAACTGTTCCGTGTAAGCAGCTCACTGAAGGAAACCCACGTTGCCATCTTCTTGCCTGCCTGTTTGCCAGGGCGGTGTGGTGGAGAGGCTAAGAGGTTCGGGTCTGGGTCTGGATCAGGGTCTGGTTCCAATCAAAACCCTGCCAATACTATTGTTTTACCTCTCCAGCCTCAGTTTGTCCATCTGCAATGTGGGGATGGCCCTAGCACTTATCTCACTGGGTTGCCAGGATTAAAGGAAATGATACAAATAAAGCTCTGTACCAAATATGTAGTCTCCATGTTCACTTCTAAACCCACTCTCTCCCCTCCTTCACCTGGCCTTTTGCACTAAGAGGCTGACCTAGATGAACTGCAACCACAGAGTCTTTTGTCCTGGGGTCTCCGGTTGGGTTTGGCGTATAGGAGGCGCCAGCAGCGGACTAGAGGTAGGAGGGGAGAGGTGAGGGTATGTACTCCCCTGCAACGTCCCTGAGGAGTCTCGGCAGGTTGGCTGCATCCCTCCCCTGAAGACCCAGCTCCTAGAGGGCTGCCATTCCGGGTCTGGGAACCACACTCTTCCCTTCCGCCCTCATGCCTCAGGAGTCTTAGCCCTGCATCCTTTATCATTTCTTGTTAGTTCACCTTCATCCTGCCACACCTTTGTAAAAAGTCGCTTTATTAAGCCCTCCTCAGTTAATTTTGGTTACTATTAGACATGGAAGATGTGAGCATGCCTTGAGGTTGTAGATGGAGCATGTCTCCCAGGAACTGGTCCACAGGAAACTTTCAATAAACGTTTGTTGAATGAAAAAAAATGCTGTGGTCCTCAAAGCATGGTCTGTGCTCCCCTCGGGGGTCCATGATGTCAAAACTATTTTTCGAGTAATACTAAGACATTTGCCTTCTCACTGTGTGCATTGGTGGGTAAAACTGACGCCTTGGCAGAAGTCAAGGCAGCAGCACCCAACTATCCTAGTGGTCGACGTATCCTTCATCACACAGTCAAAGTTAAAATAAATAAAGACAATTAAAACATTCTCAAAATGCCAGTTTCACTGAAGCACGCCCTGGTGAAGCCGAAGAAAATGACCAACAGGAAACATGCAGGCAGCACTTCTGCTGCATGACAAAGTACAATGATTTTCTCAAGGAAAAGCACCTGGGGGACTGTTGGTGTCAAGAGTTGAACTAGGTGTGTTTTATGCGTGTGTCTGGCAGACATCTTCCCAAAAGTGAATGAAGTGAGCTTATCACTTCCAGGAAAACTGACAGTGCTTGTTACAAAATGGTAAAATTTGAGCTTTCAAGGGGAAATTAGAACTCTGGAAAACTTATATGTGTGATCATGAACCTGACAGCTTCCCAATAGTTAAAGACTTTTCCAATGAGATTGGTGGTGATAAGAAAGAATGTCACCACTGATATACAACATTTATGCACCACTTATAATTATATGCTCATTGGCAACCTTATTCATTTAATCCCTGTCCGTCTCAGCCAAATACCCAACTGGCTTTTTGATGAGACTGTCCAAGGAATACCTAGTATACGGTTTAGTGCTTGGCGCATAGTAGGGCCTCAATAAAACTCACAGGAGAAATGTACAAACAAGTGATGAATAAATGAAATGACTCTTCTTTCTCCATAATCTTACTAAATCCTCCTTGGGAGGCTCCTGGGCATCTGCGTCAATCTGCTCATTATAATGGCCCAGGCCAAATGCACATAAAAAGCATCAAAGAGTAATATGTATTTCACACTCCTAAATAGAGGCTGAAATCACTGTTGAAGAAAAACAACCAAAACAGACACACACATAGAGAGAGAGAGAAACAAGCCCTGGTTTCCATGACATTTCACTATTTATTTAAAATGTTAGGGAAATGAATACGCCACAAAGGCCTAAAAGCAATCATTAGTCAAAGATGAAAAGCCAAACTGCAAATCTGCTGAAAACCACAAATTCAACAATTGTGTTGGCTAAGTTAGAAATGACCCAGCATTAATGATAATCTCAAATGTTCCTGGATCAAGAAAGAAGGGGTAGATGAAAAATAAGTTTTCATTTTTTTTTAGATTCCTTTTTTCAAGGGGAAAAAAATTAAAGCAAAACAAAAACTAATATCTGCATTTTGTGTCCAATGCCAACTGGAATGATTTAAGTAAATAATTTCTCAAGATTTAGAGCAGAAATTGGAGGGGGTCCTTTATGATGGCACAGGAGAGGTGTCATAATGAAATTAAATACCCACTGGAACCTGATCCAAGCTGAGAATCATAAAGTAGACAGTTAATCTATCAAGGTGGGATCTTTTTCCAAGAAGGCAAAATCCTTCCCGTGACATTTGCATGAAATTAAATAAAGGTCCATCGACATTTGGATGAACTATTTTGCTCATTAGTAAAAGCAAGATAATCATACAGGCAGAAGGGTGGCTCAGAACTTAACTGCTCTGGGCCACTTAGAAGGCTTAGCCCTAAAAGAAGGCAAATCAGTGATGTGCACAATTTGTATCTCAGTCGCTCTGAACTGGTCTTGGAGATCACAGGGAACAAAAGGGTAATGGAGTTACTACATACATTCGTCAAGGGGCTAAATATGAAAGCATATTTTACAAAGACTATTTACAATAAAGCTAATATGATTTATACTTGCCCCACAAGAACATTCCTTAAAGGAACACAGGCCAAAATGGAAAGCATATTCCCAGGGCACACAAGTGCTTACGAATACAATCACAAAGGACATAATTTTAGCTCGGATGTCATCTTTTTTAGAGAATTTCCATGGTTCACCCCAGCAGTTGGCAATAATTTTTTCCCTAAAATTTGGGACGACTAAGAGAAATTTAATGAATTTAAGCGAGGCAATAGAAGATTTCTTTGAAAACCTCCAGGTTCTATGGTAGAGTAATGTCCTACAAAATTTCTCCCCTGGAGAGAAGCAAAGAAAGGAATGGAAACAAGTATAATGAGCATTTAGTAAATGTCAAATTCTGTGCTTGGTGCTGGGGACCCAGAAGTGAAACAAACAGTCCATCTGCTCAAGCAGTTTAGAGCAGTCTAGTAGGAGAGAGAGAGTTTTTTTTTTAAGTAAGAAATAGCAATTTTGTGCTGTGAGTGCTAGGCCAGAGGGATGCTCTAATTCATGGCGGGAGGGTAGGGGCATCAGGAAGGCCTCTCAAAACAGGCATCATTTCAGGTGCATCTCTACAAATGAGTAAGAGTTAACCAGGTAGACAAGAGCAGAAGAAACAAGTACCAAGGCAGGTGCTGTCAGAGAAGAACTTCAAACACACCATCATTCCAGACAACCTGCTTCTTCTCCTAGGTTTCTAATGCCAATGAGTGGCACCAAGGTGTCCACACAGACAACCACACGTCCCTAATCCTCCCTTACTGCATCCACTCTGCCCCAGAAATGGCCAACTCATATCCAATTTAAGATATCATATCATGCTCCCATTATCTTTACCTTAAAACCTCTACTGGAACATTCTCTTGGGTGACAAGACATAAATTATTTTTTAAAACTTTTAGAAAGCAATGTGGTAATATATACTAAAAGGTTTAAAAATACTGTATTCATATCCTTGGATCCAATAATTTATTTTCTGGGAACATATCCTTAGCAAATAATTCAAAATATTAAAAGCACTTTAAGAACAAAATTTTAGAGTGTTGTTTATAATAGAAAAAATAGTGGGAAAGGGAACCTTCCTACATCGTAAGTTGGAATGTAAATTGGTACAACCACTATGGAGAACAGTATGGAGGTTCCTTAAAAAACTAAAAATAGAGCTACCATATGACCCAGCAATCCCACTCCCGGGCATATTTCTGGTGAAAACCATAATTCGAAAAGATACATGCACCCCAATGTTCATTGCAGCACTATTTACAATAGCCAAGACATGGAAGCAACCTAAATGTCCATCGACAGAGGAATGGACAAAGATGTGGTACATATATACAATGGAATATTACTCAGCCATACAAAAAAGAATGAAATAATGTCATTTGCAGCAACATGGATGGACCTAGAGATTATCATACTAAGTGAAGTAAGTCAAAGACAAATATTATATAATATCACTTATATGTGGAATCTCATAAGATGATACAAACGAATTTATTTACAGAACAGAAACAGACTCACAGACTTTGAAAACAAACTTATGGTTACCAAAGGGGAAAGGCGGGGGGAAGGATAAATTAGGAGTTTGGAATTAGCATATACACACTACTATATATAAAATAGATAACCAACAAGGACCTACTGTATAGCACAGGGAACTCTACTCTTCTGTAATAACCTATATGGGAAAAGAATCTGAAAAAGAATGGATATATGTATAACTGAATCACTTTGCTATACACCTGAAACTAACACAACATTGTAAATCAAATATACCCCAACATAAAATAAAAATTAAATTTAAAAAAATAGTGGAAATGATCTAACTAACAAAAGAGGGTAATTCACTATCATTATGGTTATAAAGAGTTTCTAATAATGTGAGGAAATGTGTATGTTATAATATTAAGAGAAAAACCAGGATACAAAATTGTAGAGTGTGATTATACTTTTTAAAAATACACACAAAAAGACTAAAAAGAAATACATCAAAAATGGCAATGCTGTCTTTGGGGAGAGAGAGTAAGACTACACCTGATTTTTTTTTTCTTCTTTTGACCCTTTCTTGGTTTCCAAGTTTTGTATAATAACTATGAATGGCTTAAATTTTTATTTGTAATTACACAAGTAACACATGAACATATTGTTACTGTTTAAAATTTAAACGTCAAATATAAAGTTCCTAGATCAGTACCTGCAATCTTAACCTCCTGAATGAGATGACACAATTAAGAGTCAACTGATCATATTTCTAGACCTTTCTCTAGAAATTTACATACATATAGATGTACCTATATACAGTATTGTTTTGTGAGTGAGTACTAGGAGGGCAGGACCAACTCAGGGGAGATAGAAAAAGTGACAATGAGAATGAAGAGGAGGGTACCAGGCATAAATAATGGAGAATAGCTCTGCAGGCCAAGGGAATCATTTGTGAAAGGATGCTGAGACCAGGGAGAGGATGGTTTATTTTGAAAAACAATGAGAAGTTCCAGGTGGTTGGAGCATAAATGGCCTTGGACAAGTGGCAGGAAATGGGACACAATGGTGGCTTAGGGCTGGTCTGTCTCCCAGGCCAAGATACTTGGCCCTTATCGTATAAGCAGTGGGGAGCCAAAGAGGTTTTTGTTTTGTTATATTTTAAAAAGTATTTATTCAGCTGCTGCTTTGTAAAAAACAAGAAGAATGAGAGCCAATGTCATCACTCAGGCACTGTGCTTTGCATGCCTTCTCTCACAGTAAGTCTCTGAGGTAGGTTTGATTATCATATCCCATTTTATAGATAAGAAAACTGAGACTTACAGAGTTTAAGCAACCTGGCCAGGATGTGATAGCCAGTAAGTGGTGAGCTGGGATTCAGACTCAGCACTCTGCTGCCCCACTCTTAAACCCTCTCCTCTGTTGTTTTTGGTGAAAACTACACATACATTTATTAAAAATAAAAAACTGAATGTCCTGAATTGAATAATGTCCCCCAAAATTTCATGTCCACCTGAATCCTGTGAATGTGGTCTTATTTGGAAACAAGGTCACACTGGAGTAGGGTAGGCCCTAAATCCAAAGACTAGCATCCTTAGAAAAAGGAAATTTGGACACAGGGACACACAGGGAAGAAGGCCATGTAAAGACAGATGCAGAGATTGGAGTAATGTAGCTACAAGCCAAGAAATGCCAAAGATTGCCAGCAACCACCAAAAGCTAGGAGAGAAGCATGGGACAGATACTCCCTCCAAGCTCCCAGAAGGAATCAACCTTGCCAGCTCCTTGATTTCAAACTTCTAGCCTCCCAAACTGTGAGAGAATAAATTTCTATTGTTGGACTTCCTTGGTGGTCCAGTAGTTAAGACTCTGCACTTCCACTGCAGCAGGTGCAGGTTCAATCCCTGGTGGGGAAACTAAGATCCCACACACTGCCTAGCACGACCATTAAAAATTAATTAATTAATTAATTAATTAATAGATAGATAAATAAATAAATAGATTTCTATTGTTTCAAGCAATCCAGTTTGTGGTACTTTGTCATGGCAGCCTTAAGAAACTAATATACTAAGTAATGGCAAAAAGCATGAAAATAAAAAGTATAAATTTGTCCCAAATTTTATCATGGAGAAAATAATGTCATTATTGTTTGGCAACATGTCTCCATATACATATGAAGATAGAAGAGGAGATAGGATTTCTTTCCATTTTGAAAGTTGTCCACACAAAACTTTCATAATATCAAGTGTTGACAAGAGTACAGGGATCTAGGTGTTCTTACACACACTACTGGTGCGAGTTGGTAAGTCAGTTTGACAATTTGGCAGTACCCATTTCAACTGGAAGTACGTAGACCCTCTGACTCAGAAATTTCATTTCTTATCACTGAACTCTGCAAAACACACATGTGTACAAGGATCTTCATCATTGGAAATAAGTAAAATGGCCATTGTTCCAGGAAGGGCTAAATAAATAAGTTGTAATATGTCTCAGTCCATTTGGGCTGCTATAACCTGAAATACCACAAACTGGGCAGCTTATAAACAGCAGAAATTTATTTCTCACAGCTCAGAAGGTGGAAGTCCAAGATCAGGGTACCCGTACGGGTGGGTGAGGGCTCTCTTTCAGGTCACAGACTTCTCATTGTATCTTCACGTGGCTGGTGGGACTAGAGAGCTTTGGGGGCACCTCTTTTATAAGGGTGCTAATCCCATTTACAATCCACGAGAGCAGAGCCCTCATGGCCTAAGTACCTCCCAAAGGGCCCACCCCTTAATACCATCACTTGCGAGTTAAGATTTCAACATACGAATTTGGGGTCGGGGGGGACACAAACGTTCGGACCATAGCATAATACATTTACCCTATGCTTCAATTTAAAATGAGCTAGAACAAGACGTATTATTGAGTGAAAAAAAGCAAGTTACAGAGTAAACGCAACACTGCTTTCCACATAGCCTGAACTACATCAGTGAAGGGGCAAGCAAGCCTGACACATTCAAGGCGCAATGAGGAGGCCAGCATGGCTGGAACGGCGGCAGGGGTCGGGGGGCGGGGATGAGATGCAGGTAGAGGCCAAGGAGGGAGCAGAGGGAGTGGACAGACCTCTAGGGCCTCGTAGGCCACTATAGGACCATGGATGTTTTTGGAGTAAGGCAGGAGGTCATCGGAAGGTTTTGAGCAGGAGAAAGATGGGATCCGGTTTACGTTTTTAAGAACTGACTATTGGGCTTCCCTGGTGGCGCAGGGGTTGAGAATCTGCCTGCTAATGCAGGGGACACGGGTTCGAGTCCTGGTCTGGGAAGATCCCACATGCCGTGGAGCAACTAGGCCCGTGAACCACAACTACTGAGCCTGCGCATCTGGAGCTTGTGCTCCGCAGCAAGAGAGGCCATGATAGTGAGAGGCCTGCGCACCGCGATGAAGAGTGGCCCCCGCTTGCCGCAACTAGAGAAAGCCCTCGCACAGAAACGAAGACCCAACACAGCCATTAATTAATTAATTAATTAATTAATTAATTAATTAAAACCAAAAAAAGAACTGACTATTGCTGCTCTGCTGAGAACAGATGCAGAGGGATCTAGAGAGGAAGAGGGAGGCAGGGTAAGAGAGTATTGCTCAGTCCACTCTAGGGACTGGGGTGGTGGCAGGGGAGGGTGAGAAGTGGTCAGATTCTGGATTTGGGGCCCCTGCAACTAGGAGGAGGTGGCCCCCCTTACCCCAACGTGGAAGGCAAGGGCAGGGCTGGTGTAAGGCAACAATCTGGAATTCCTCTTGAGGCTGTTAAGTCCGAGGTGCTGGTTAAATGTTCCAGTGCAAACAGCCAAGTGGACAGTTGTGTGAGGGAGCTCACAGACAGAGTCCAGGCTAGAGACACGAGTGTGTGGCCATCAGCACAGAGGTGATATTTAAGCTCGGGGACTAGAAAAGGCAGAGAGCAGAGTCCTGGGATGCTCTGACATTTAAAGGACCATCAAGGGCTAAGAACCCAGCAAAGGAAACTGAGCAGCAAAAACCACAAAGCAGGAGGAGAAACCAGGAGCCAGGGGTCCTGGAAAACAGGAATCCACGTGAGCAGGGCGTCCAGAGGAAGGGAGAGGGATCCTTGTGTCAAAACAAAACAAGCGCAGGCTGGTTCTCAGTGCCCAGGATGCCGGGAGCGGAGGCTAAGAGCCACTTCTCTGGGACAGCACTTCTTAAACTTAAATGTGCACCTCGGTCACCCAGCCTTGGGGTCCAGATCCGCCTTCAGGTGTGGCGAGGAGCCTGAGGCTCTGGGCTCCCAAGTGAAGCCCAGCGGCCGGGCTGGGGACCACTTTTTGAGTTGCAAGAGTTCAGCCCTAATCCCTGAAAATCAACAGAAGCACAGTCATGACTGAGGACACATTCCAGGGAAAGCTCAGGATTCTTTTTCCTAGCTTCTCCCCTCTAACCACAAGCCCAGCCCTTCTTCTCACACAGCCCTGTCTTCATCAGATTCTCAGATTGTTTCTCCTCCATTAGGATCTTGAGGCTTTGTTACAAGCTCTTCTAACATGATGTCTTCACAAACTGAAGTCCTAAGTCCTAGAGTAGTAAATGAATTCAGCTGAGACCCGGATGTCTCCAGATGGGGTGTCCCCACATGAATCCCAGGCTTCCTGGAGCGCCCATCCCACTCCTGTGACATCTAGAACCCAAATCCCCAAAATCTCTGAAGATCTGGGACTCGTGTTTCTCCACCACTGCAGCGTCCAGATCTGAGCGATTACCTTCCTCTTTCATCATCCCCCTTCAGCACACACCTGCCATCTGTCATTCCCCCAAAGAACCACTAACACAAGGTTGCTGTGCATAACAGACTTTTCCTACGGTTTGGAGGCCGCAGAGGGTAGTCACAGCACAGAGCTGAGAACAAGTTCTAACTCAATGTCAAGGTGTTGCCATAAAATAAATGTGTTAGCTATTTCCTGCCACAGGGAATCTGTCAGGTCTGGGCCCTCTCTACCTCCCCACCTGCCCCCTCTCTCTGACCCTTGCTCACATCCCCCAGCTCTGGGCCTTTCATCCTCTTCCTCCTCGGCTGCCTCCATGCACTCAGAACCCCTCCTGCTTTCTTCCCCGGAGCCGGGTCTCCTCTTCCTCTCTCCCCCAATCCTCACTGAGGCCCCACCTTTCTCCATCAAGGGTGCCAGCAAGGTGTTCCCGCTCCTCTGGGGTGGAAGCCAGCCCTCCCCACAATGCAGGGCACACACCGCGATCTTTTCAATGTGTTATCCACCACACAGTCAAAAAAGAACGGTTGTTGCCATGAATAGGCAGGATATAAGCTGTCAAAACGGTCCAGCCCCTTGCATGTGTGGGCACAGCTTGTCTGAACCTGTTTCGGAAACACCTATCATCCCGCAGAAGCCAACATCTGCCAATATTAAAGCCAAGTGTCAAGAATATAACACTGTTTTATAGATACTCCTGAGGAGAGACTACAGCAAATCTTCATGTGTGCTTTCATTTTGAATTCTTAATACCTCCCCAAAGCACCATCCATTTACTCTCGTCAACGGCCTCTCCCCTCTCTGAAAGGGTTTTCTTCCGCTCAGTCCCTCAGAGGGGAGAAGCGAAATGAAATAACCCACCCGGTCATCCCTCGGTAATTTTGAGTTAGTGGAGTCGCAAAGCTCAGCTCCCGAGGGCACACGCATTCCCAGAGATCACTACCTCTACTCATCCGTCCCAGCCCACCTGTCTGTCTCCAGGCTGCCATGGGAAGGAGGTACAATAACATGTCCAAAAATGTAATTTCCCATGTCCCATGTATAATGGTAACTGAAGGCCAGCGTTCAAGAGGCTGTGTCCTGAGCCTCTAAACGGCTCCTGCACGCCAGCCCTAATCACATCATTCCCCCACTTCAAATCCCTTGGTGGCTCCCACTGAGTACAGAATGAAAGTCCCCTCCACTATGACAGCCAGGTCCTTCCGACCTGGCCCCGAGAGGACCTTCTGTGCCCGTCACCCATCATCCCATAAATCCCAGACACTCAAGTGAAGGTCAAAAGAGAGGAAACTGGAATCCAGAGCTTCTGAAAAAATTATCCTGCAAGGCCTTTTCCAAAACACACATGCACACACAGAATCGTACACACACCCATACACAAACGCTCACATACACACGCACACACCCCCTCACACATGTACACACACACATACATATCCTCACGCACACACCCTCACATACATATATATCCTCATACATGCACAGTCATACACAAACCTTCACACACACTCACACACACAATCCACACATACACGCAATGTGTACCATCCTGAACACACAGGATGGTGTGTCCATCTCTAGCAAAGGGATATGTAAGCAGATGGTTTGCACAAAGAAAGGAGAGTAGAAGGTGGTCTCAGCAAGAGGTAAAAAGCAGGGAAGGGTGGTTCCCTTGGCCAGAGGTCCCACCTCATGGCCTCCTGGTGACCTGCTGACAAACGTGGGGTCACTGCGTCCAACGCTTACATTCAGCAGTGATGCAGGCTGGGATGGCTGTGACATCTGTCAGCTGCTCAGATAAAAGGGGTGAATCGAAACAGGGTCCTACTGTATAGAACAGGGAACTACATTCAATATCCTGTGATAAACCATAATGGAGAAGAATATGAAAAAGAATATATATATATAAATGAGTTATATATATATATATAAATGAGTCACTTTGCTGTACAGCAGCAATTAACACAACATTGTAAATCAACTGTACTTCAATAAAAAATACTGCAATTTTTTTAAAAGGGGGTGAATTGCTTCTTTTTATATAACAAGTGATTCGTGTTATTCATCTTGCTCTCAGTAAATCCCTTAAAAGGAAAAGTCAACAACAAGCCACAAGGGGGAACCAGGTCAGACAGCAAGTGCAGGAGGCCGGGTGCATGGCAGCAGGAGGAGGGGAGGCCCTGGTGTTTGAGAAGGACGCCCACACAAGCCCCTCCAGGGCCTCCAGATAAACCCCTCTGGCCCTCACCAAGTCCACAGCCGGCTGCCAGGGCTCTTCCTCCCAGTTGCTGACTGGCACCAAGAACCCGGTCGTCCTGAAGCTCTAGCCAGACCCTCATATTCTACATGAGACCTGGGATGAACCTTCCAGTCAGACTCTGGGCCAAACTCTGCATTTTACAGAGAAAACTGGGTTCCTGGAAAAGGAAGGGACTCATCCTCGTTCTAAAGCCCAAAGTCCACAGCCAGTTTGTGCAGAACACCGCCTGGAATCACACTGAGGGGGAACTCTCTTCCCACCTCGCCCACCGCTGCACTGCCTGCAAACTCCGCATCCTTCAAGCCTCAGCTTGGTGGCGCCTCCTCCAAGAAGCCTGACCAGCCTCTCTCCTCCTTCCAGGTGGAGCTTGAAGGCCCTCTCCTCAGACCCCGTGTGCCAGATAACCTTGTCAGAGGACTGGAAACAGGCTGGAATGCTCTGGCTCGTCCGTCGTCATGCAGTGGACACAAGCATCTCAAACGAACGAAGAACGTCTAGTCTATGTCCTCAGTGCCTGGTGCTCGGCAGGGCACAGTCGAGGTAAAGTATAATTAAGTGCCCATCTTGGTCAGCAAGGAGTGCTCTCTGATCGACCACCTGACCCTCTCACTCTCTCTCTCTCTGACCTGCATCTGAACAACCATCCCATCTACTCTCCAGACCCTCAGTTCAACACTCAGCTAAATGCATTCCCAACCGGACCACGGGAGCTGCTGTTACCCACGGCGGGTCTCCCCCAGAAGGCTTGGCCCACTGGTTCTCAGCTTCGGTTGCACATTGATGCCACCTAGGGGGCTCTCGCCCCCCCCTCCCCCATGCCTAGGCCACACCGCAGGGCACCCCTCTGTGAGGGGGACCCAGGCATCAGATTTTTAACCTCCCCATTTGGTTCCAGCATGTGGCCAAGGTTAAGAAACATGCTCCTAAGAAAAATGTGACTCCAGAAACTATGTGTTGGTTCAGCCAGTACTGCGCGTGGGTGGATGTATGACAGTGCGAGAGACACGCAGAGTGACACACGCAGTAAAAGAGAAAGAGGCTGTCCATCATCATAGACAGTGTTCCTCACCCCCAGCACTATTACATTTCAGGCCAGATCATTTTTGTTGTGAGAGCTGCCCTGTGCATTGTAGGATGTTTAGCAGCATTCCTGACCTTAACCCATTAGATGCCAATAGCAAACCCTCCTCCCACCAGGTGTGACAACCAAAAACGTCTCCAGACATTGCCAGATGTCCCCGGGGCGGGGGAGCAAAATCACCCCTGGATGAGAACTACAGGTATAGACTAGCTGCCAAATAACTTATTGTATATTTATGTTCACATTTCAACTGTAGGTCACACAGGCATTTTTCCAAACTTGACTGAGTGGCTGAGGATTCTGGACACAGGTCAGTGTCTTTGTGACGGACATACAGGACTGTACCATACAAGGGATGGGTGGGAAATGGTGGGTGAGTCTAGAGAGAATCACAGAAACTAGACCAGGCAGGTTCAAGGCAGCTAAGATGAGTCAGTGGTGGTCAAGCCTATAAAAGATGACCAAAACCAACAAAACCCAAAAAGCCAGATATTCAGTAAAATAGCAACGCCAGAGGCAAGCAGAGGGTTGTCACAGATGAAGGCAGGTGATGACCAGGAGCCAGGAAGAGGGAAATGGTCAGAGAAGGAGCTCTTGGAAGTTCTGGGCAGGGAAGGACCACACCAAGCAGCGTTTGGGGATAAAGTGTAGCACGGTGTGTAGCTGGCATGGGGGGAGGAAGGAAGCTGGGGGCGGAAGCGGAGCCGTAACACCCACACCCACATGCTGCCTGATGCCTAAACCACTCCAG
This sequence comes from Eschrichtius robustus, assembly GCF_028021215.1. Lineage (NCBI taxonomy): Eukaryota > Metazoa > Chordata > Mammalia > Artiodactyla > Eschrichtiidae > Eschrichtius > Eschrichtius robustus. Next base: position 39,782,508 of record NC_090843.1, read on the forward strand.
TCCCTGCCCAGGCCGCCGTTCCGCAACCAGAGCTCAGGGCAGCCAGGGCCAGATGCTGGCAGAGAAAACACCCAGCCAACTCTGGAGCTGAGCAGAGCCTGTCTCCTGAGCACCTGGAGGGGCCTTGCTGCTTCAGAGCCCCTTGAACCAGCCTCCCACAGCCTCCAGGGCCCCCGAGGAAGAGCCTCTGGAACGGCCCCTCCAGACATCACCCCAAAAGAGCAAAGAGCCAGTTGGAGCTCCCCAGGGACCCTCGAGCCAGGCATCCTGCTCCCCACTGGCTCCCTCACCATCCACCCCGCCCCTTCCCAATCCTCATCCCCCGTGCTGGAGGCTTGGTTTCCCCCAATATCCCCTCACATTCCTTCTCATCCCCTCAGGATCCTCTGTCTCTGCTCACCTCTGAGCCCTGGTGTGCTCAGACTTCAATCCTGGGCCTCTTCTAAATGCATCTCAAACCATCTGTCTAAAACCCGACTGTGCACTCCCCCATTCGAGACATCCTTTGATTGTCCTCTACTGAACACAAGGTAAAGTCCAACGTACCCGAACCCTTCCTGCTCTTGCGCCGGCCCACCTCCCAGCCCCCTTCCACCTGTGTGTGGAGATTCCAGCCACCTCTGACTTCTCCTACCAAGGAGAACAAAGCCACGTCCACCCTTAACAGCCTGAATCGCTTGCTCGTTTCTAAGCCATTCTGTGAAACAGGGATTTGCTGATTCTTCTGTGTCTGCCACCAACTCTGAGCAGAAACCCAGGTGACTGTCTGCAGCCTCGCCCCCCCTCCCCCTGTCCCCGCTACTTAATACTCAAGGGAGTTGTTACTGCTTGCTGAGTACTATTTTAAGTGCCTTACTATGAATTACTTTACTTTATTCTCATAAAGTAGCTGTTTCATGCTCTTATAATAATAATATTATAGAAATATAAGTAATAATATTGTTTACCCCCTTTTCACAGTCGAGAGTACTGAGGTACAGAAATGTGAGGAGACTTCTTCGAAGTTATATAGTTTGAAAATGCAGAGATTCAAACCGGGACAGTCTGCCCACAGCCAGTACTCTTCACCACTGTGCGACCCGGCATCATACTGAGAGACTTTGAAATGAACTAATCCAACTACCCCCATGATTCTGCAGGGAGCAAAGGCCAGTACTGCTGCACATCCTCTGGGCCTCAACACAGAGACGCAATGAACAGAGGGTGGGCATGCGGCCCAGCTGATGTGGGCACAGGTGGGAGACCAGCCTTGACCACAGACACGGCTTCACAGACATGCTGACTCTGCCTGGGTCCCGGCTACTTACCTTCACCTGAGTGGGGTAAGAATACCAGGAATGTCAGCACTTCCGTCATGGGAGGGAGAGACAAGCCGGGCCAAACTGGCCTGAGGCCAGGGTGGCAGGGTCTAGTAGCACCCACCACAAGTCACAGAATGAAGGCAGGGGAGGGTGCCCTGGTTCAGAAAGACCAGGTGGATTCCACAAACCTACAGGGCAGAGCTGAGGCCAAAGACCAAACTCAGAGGCACGAGGTGAGGGTGGAGCCTGGTGGCAGCAGGGGCAGAGATTCCGCCTACCCAGACAGAGCATCACTAGCCGGGGATGCTGGTCCAGCTTGCCCGGCACCCAAGGGAAGAGGGAGAAGATGGGGTTGGCACCAGCCTCAGGGCACAGCTCCCTAGCAACCCGTTCAGGGGAGCCACCCAGCCGCCCACACGGGATTCTGGACTCCCACCATCGGCCCCACTGTTTCCACTTTAAATACTGTTCGAACAGTAGGGGAGCAGAGCTGGCACCTCCGGAGAAGAAAAGGCGTGAATAAGAAGGTGAGATCACCTTACACCTGAGACTCTACAGAACCTCCATCCAGCACCCATGCTGGGCTGGGACCAGCATCTCATTTGGTTTCATAATGAACAAGCATTCAAATGATCTCTCTCTCCCTTCAAAGAGCCAGAGCCCGGAACTCACCCACATGGGTTCATCAGGGAATCCGGGTTTGCTCGGCCTGTCCTGGCGCCGGGATCTCAGGACCTGTTTGGCCCGCTTTTCCGTCAGAATCGGGGAGGCCCCTGAAAAAGTCAGGAAGGGACCTTAGGGACTCTCAGACACACGCATCCATGCTCCATCTCACTGTCCAAGGCGAAGCATTTGCAAGTCCAGTTTGGGTCAACACACAAAAGTTCTTTCAAAGGGACCTGTCCCAAAGGACGTGGCATTCCAGAGGGCTCAGAGGGGAATTTTTAATTGTTTCTAATATGGTTAACTCAGAGTAAAAGCCGCACAACTGAAGCATATTTACCTGCTGCCGCCATGGCTCATTCCTCTAAAAGTGGCTGTTAATTTAATGAACATGTTTCTTTAAACATATTTTCTTCAGTTCTCTGGTCAGTGTGTTTATTGTCCTTCAGGGTTGCTTTGGTGGGATTCTTTTAAATCCTCAATACACTAAATCAAGTTTAAGTTGTTATTAGAAAATTCCCCCATGACAATAAGATTATATTAAACTTGATAAGCACCCACGATCCCTCAAAGAAAATATTATAATTAAAGTTAAGTCAAGTTTTGATAATCACACACAAACTCTAAAAGATACTATTATAATAAAAGTATATCAAGGGAATTCTCTGGTGGTCCAGTGATTAGGACTCCTGCTTTCACTGCAGTGGACCCGAGTTCAATCCCTGGTCGGGGAACTAAAATCCCACAAGCCACGCGGCGTGGCCAAAAAAAAAAAAAGGAAAAAAGAAAGTATATCAAATTCTGATGATCTCAGATAAACTCTAAAAGATGGTATCCTTGAAGATTTATCAGCATTTTTGAGAATTAGTGTTCAATATGTTTAAAGATTAAAAAAATAATTTATCCCTAATTATACCAATTCCGGGAGCCTGCTCTTAGGAAGAAAAAACAAAAGCAGCATTGAATTATTATACATTACATATTATTTGAAATTTTGAAAAAATACTTTAAAAATATAAAATAGACTTATTCCAGTTTATCTTGGCAGCATAGAAATAGGTTTCAGGAGTTAATGCTCACCTGAGAAGAAAATCAGTAAGGTGAGAGACAGCACAAGCACAAATAACCTCTTCATCCTGCCTTGATCCCTCTCTCCGCCTGTTACAGAATGAATCCCCCCCCCCGTCAAAGAGCCAGCCTACTTGAAGAAAGCCACATCCGGCCCAAAGGCTGTTTATGCTTTGACTAACAGCACTCACAGCATGATGCTAAACGCATCTGACGCTAAATTTTCAGTATGATCACGAAAATATTTTCCTCTGAATTCCTATAAATTTTCATCCTGAGGAAGGAAATTATCCGTCATAAAACTTTTGGAGCTTGAATTTGACAAAGCAACACATGACAACCATGTCATTTAAATAGATATGTCTATATATACATCATGGAGTAGTTTGTGTTTATCTGTAGCTTCTGTAGTTTATGCTCCTACTGTTTCATTGAGAATTAATCACCTCTCACATTTACATATTTTATGACATTTTTCCAAAACCCATTCACCAATCCATTTTGACCTCCCCAGTAATTTCAGAAATTAGCAGGGAAATTAGCAAGGAGCCTAATGAGGGGAAAAATTTTTTTTCAGCTGACCTTGAACCCAGATAGACCAGGGTTCACGCCCAGGCTTCCCCTCTTTCTAGCAACATAACCTTCGGTCAATCACTCATCCTTTCTGAACTTCAGTTTCCTCTCCTGTACAAAGGGAATAACAGTACCTACCACGTGGGGTGTGATTAAGGATGAGGGATAAGGGATGAGATGCATGGCTCATCTTCATTTTACAAGTAAGGAAGTGGGGTTCAGAGAGGTGAAATGATGTTCAAGTTCACACATTTTGCTGAAGTCGAGCCAAACTCTTCTGTTTTTAAAGCCTGGTGCTCTTCCCATCATGCCCCAAAAGGGCCTTGTGCAATAAGTCAGTAATACTGTAAGCAGCCTTACTCCACGCTTAAGTTTATTTTTATAAAGATAATAAAATCTCAAAAAGCTGAAGTCTTTTTAAATTCAAATCACCAATATATATTACATAAATTATTAAATATATTATAAAAATACGTGTGGAAGGCATGTGGCATTTATTGGGATAAAATTCTCAGTTCAGAGAAATGATCTGATGTTTCTGTAGTTACTTTGCCAGCTCAAAAGAAAACAACCCCCTATCGGTGGTTGCCCAAGTTTATGCTAATGTTGTGTAACTGATATTAAACTTAAGTGTTCTGCCCATTCTGCTGGTATAAAAATAGTCTGAACCGACTGTTATCAAGGAAAAGAAATCATGCATTGTTAGCAAAGTTGCCTCATATGTTAATTTGCTCAAAATTAGATGTTTGGTTTTATGTACTCTGTTGCTATTAACATCCTTCTGTTCTCATACAGTTTTCAATAACTGAGAAATTTTAGGAGCACTATTTTAGGAATATACACTTGTCACACGAAGCATCTTGGTTTTTTATGTGCATTGTCAAGTTTTTTATTCCTTTTATTCTTTGTGGTTGGAACAAACACTAACTGCATTGTTTTGTCATATCAAATAAACATCTCCTATGGACCAGAAAAAAAATTTATACCTAGCTAGAAATTTCTAACGTATCCAATGTAAATTCAGTATAAAAGTATTTTTTAATTTGGTAACTGTTGTCTATATCAGCACTGTCCAATAAAATCATAATGTGAGTCATATGGACTACTTCTGTGGCTGGACTACTCCAAGTAGTCCAGCCACATAAGTTAAATTTTTCTGGTAGCCACATTTTTTAATAGTAAAAAAACAGGTAAAACTTTTAAAATTATATTTTATTTAACATGAAACATTTTTAAAAATTATATTTTGTTTAACATGAAATATGCAAAATATTATTGTTTCAACATGTAATCAAGATAAAAGTACTAATCAGATATTTTACATTCTTTTTTTTTGTACAAAGTCTTTAAAACCTGGTGTGTGTTTTATACTTGCACATTTCAAGTGCTCAGTAACCACATGTGGCTAGTGGCTACCACACTGAACAGTGTGGGTCCAGATTCTTCCATCTCTCTTGCCACTACCAGAGTCTAGGTTACCGCTACTTCTCACCCAGCCTCCTGCAGCAGGCTCCCAACTGGTCTCCCAGCTTCCCTCACTGTTTGCTTCAATCCATTCTCCATGCAGCAGTAATGATGGTCTTCTTGAAACAGAAATACAAAATATAAAGTGGACCTCATCACTTCCCTGCTTACAAATCTTTCTTTATCTTCCCACTGGGTTCAGAACAGAATCAGAATCCCTATCATGCACTACAGGACCCTGTGTTATCTGGGACTGTGGTTCTTTCCAACCCCACTCCAAGCGCACCCCTCCAGCTCATGCCAATCCAGCTACACTTCGTTACTTTCAACTTAACAAGCTCTTTCCCACCCAGGATCTTTGCACATGCTCTTCCTCCCTCTTTTAATGACTGGATTCTTCCCAGTCTTCAGGTTTCAATTTGTAATTTCTCTTGCTCAAGCAAGCCTGTCTTTACCAGCATACTTAATGAAGGTTCCCTGCCACCCCACCACCAGCATGACTCTCTACCTCACAGCACTCCCCGTAATGGGTAAATGTTGTCTTTGTTTACTTTTTAAAATCTGTCTCCTCCACTGGACCGTAAGCTCTAGGTAAGCTTATGTTACTTTATTTTTTTAATATTGTTTCTAATATTCTCCAATTATTTATTTATTTATTTTCGGCTGTGTTGGGTCTTTGTTGCTGCGCGCAGGCTTTCTCTAGTTGTGGCGAGCTGGGGCTACTCTTCGTTGCGGTGCGCGAGCTTCTCATTGTGGTGGCTTCTCTTGTTGTGGAGCACAGGCTCTAGGCGCGGGGGCTTCAGTAGTTGTGGCTCACGGGCCCTAGAGCGCAGGCTCAGTAGGTATGGCGCACGGGCTTAGTTGCTCCGTGGCATGTAGGATCTTCCCAGACCAGGGATTGAATCCGTGTCCCCTGCATTGGCAGGCGGATTCTTAACCACTGCGCCACCAGGGAAGTCCCGTGTTACTTTTCTAATTAAAAAAAAAAAAAGAGAGAGAGAGAGAGAAAGAAAAGGGAACCTCGGGTGGACAGGAGAAGTGAGACTGGAGAAAGCCTGTATCCCACCCTGGGATGCTGGTTCAAGGTCTCAGGTGGAGAGGACCCCTCAGGTGTGATACTGGCAGGGTCATTCAAATACCTTTCAGGTGGGCTCTGGAGATATCATCTCAAAAGGGGGAACTATAGAAAAACTGAAAGAGCAAGGTAACCTGATTGTGAGTGTCACTCTGGTGGGGAGAATTCTCTTCTACCTGCCTATGCTCCTTTCTAGGGAAAGTGTCAGCCAGATCAATTAGGTGAGTCAACAGGGCTCACAGTAGAAGACACAATTCCCAAAAAATCCACAAGGTGGCAGAGTAGAGAGAAGAACCTGGGACAACCAAGGTCAGGGGAAAGACACTTCAGGCCACCAACATTCACCATTCCAAAAGTTGACAAGAATACCAGGGAATCCACTGGAGGTGGAGAGAGGTGGCACTGCAGTGCCTCAGACTATTTTCCTAGGATTTTAATTGATCTGAAGGTCCTCATCAGATACTGAGACATGGGAAAGCTACACTACCAATTTGACAACATTTAAGAATACATAAAGGAAGAGTGCTACCACCCATATCACAGCACCCTGACATAACTGATATTTTCATTCATGTGGGTTTCCCATCTCTTTTAAAAAGAAATTCTTAAATGTTTAAAGATCAGTGATAAAGCCGACACCATCAAGCTCTCAACACCATCACACTGCATACTCTTTCAATAGGATAAGACAGTGATTTCAAATTCTGTGAGCTAAAGAAACTTCAGAAACAAGGGAACATCTGTGTTTTTTTTTTTCTATAGAAAGCTGCTGAATCTGTCTCAAGAGAATTATAATGTGTCCACATTCTTTAGGCCCAGAGCCAATAAAATAAATTCTAACATTCCTTTTTGCAGTTGTTTTCTTTTTTATTATTAGTTTTTTTGGCTCCCTTTCCCACTAGACTATAAACTCTATATTTTTACCATGTACATATAATTGTTGTATACTATTCATAACAGTACCTCCATAAATCTCATGTGTACCTACCCACACGTTAATTTACAGGCACACTGTGTGGGCAGATGTTAGGTTTGGGTTAGGTAGATTGAATTATTAGCACCAGTTCTTCACCATCACCACTGCACATCTATGCTCTTCGCCATATGACTTTGCAGTCCTGCCCCTTAACTTTGGGCCCAACCACGTGACTTGCTCTGGACAATGGGATGGTAGCAGACATGACACAAACAGAGGCGGGAAATATGTTTGCACAGTTAGGTGTACCCTCTTGCATTTTGCAGCCATTGCTACAAAAAGAGCTTCCCCCAGACAGCTGCCATCCTTCAAGCTGGGTCTCAGAATAAACTCACATGGAAAGTGTCTACACAGATGTGCAGTCTCCAGCAGACCCACCCAGCCCAGCCTCACTCAGCTGACCTCCAGCTACCACCACCTGTAGCAGAGCCTCCCATTAACCTGCAGACCCTTAAGACTAAATGATTGTTATTTCAAGCCACTGAGCTAGGAGCACTTTGTTACACAGCACTACTCTGACAACAGATAACTGATACACGGGGTATAATGGGATGGTCAGCGTGTCCAAATCTGGGTGCTTTTGGGTCTAAGTTAATAATAGGGTCCTGCCAGATGCTTCATTCAAAAGTGAATGAATATCTGCTGTGTGGGCTGAGTGATATAACGGTCCAGATTGTGGGCTGCAGAGTTATCAATAGAGCTGGGCTTGAATCCTGGCTCTGAAACTTATTATCTGTGTCACACTGAAGCTGTGTGACATTGGGCACATTTCTTTACTATCCAAATCACTGTTTACTCACTATTAAAAAAGAATAATAATTATAATAAAACTTACATCTTAAGGTGTTTTGAGACTTTAAAGAGAAAGTGTATGTAAAGTACTTGACAGATATAGTAACTAATACCTGGAAACTACTGTTATTACTGTTTTATTATTATTCCTCCTTCTCTGTGAAATCATTCTTCTTTATATTTGCATACCCTCCCCATTCTCAGACACATGATAGAAAGCCTGTAAAAAAATTTTTAATGACCAAATGATATCGAGATTAACCAAACACATCTTAAGATAATTTTATATACTGTTGAAATAAAAATACATCTTCATTAGAAAATAAAATATGGCCCCTTTTAAGTGTGAGTTGCTTTCCCCTGCTCTGTCTCCACACCCCACGCCCTGAGTTTCTTTTCACATGTCCTCAGTCCTGCTACACAAACACACACCTTCCTCTTTGGAGCAGCAATACAATGGTAAGACGGCTTAGCCTTGGACAGGGCCCTTTCCGGCCTGCTGCATGCTTCCCCGAGCAGGCTATAATTTCTGCTCTGGGCCAGGACGTTGGCCTCAACTTACATCTGCCCAGCAGGTAAGGATGGCCAAGGTCTCACCAGGTCCCTGACGACTATTGCCAGGCTTCTCTCCAGCCTAAACAGGAATGACCACGGCATTGGCAAAGGTGTAGTAATATAAGATGGTACAAATAAATACATGAGGGATGGAGCATGGACTGAACAGCTCGTGAAACCACCTCTAAAGCTACTGTCATATTTCATTGAGGAAAAGGGCTAAGCCTGTAACTGGAAGAGAAAAGCTCCAATTCTTCTGGAGAGAAAAATACTGAAATATGTGTTGTTTTTCTCTGTGGGATTTCAGTTGGGATGACAAGCTTGAGGGATTAAGAGACACTCTAGCAGCGGTTCTCAAATCTTAAGGTGCCTAAGAGTCACCGGGAGGATCACCAGACATCTGAGAAAGCCTCTGACATGGAACATGAAGACAAAAGAAACTACAGGAAAAAGCAACTTGAGGCAATCACAGATCAGGCAAGGAGAGGAAGGAAAAAAATAACTAACAGTATCCTCCGAGAGGTGAGAGAAAAATTTTGCTCCCATGAAGCATGAATAGGATGCTGTAAAAAAGTAAGACTCAGAAAACAAATCAACAAAAAAGTTCTTAGAAATTAAAAACTCAATAAAAAGATTCAAAAATAAAGCTATGAAAATCTTTTAGAATATTAGAGCAAAAATGAGAGATTAAAAAAAAACTGAGAAAAAAATGTTTAAACAGAGGACATTTATCCAAAGGATTTGTAAACTTATGTCCACACAAAAACCTGCACACAGATGTCTCTAGGAGCTTTACTCATAATTGCCAAAACTTGGAAGCTACCAAGATGTCCTTCAGAGGTAAATGGATAAATAAACTGTGGTCCATCCAGACAATGGAATATTATTCAGCACTAAAAAGAAATGAGCCATCAAACCATGAAAAGACATGGAGGAAACTTAAATGCACGTTCCTAAGTGAAAGAAGCCAATCTGAAAAGGCTACACACAGTATGAGTCCAATGATATGACATTCTGGAAAAGGCAAACCTATGGAGACAGTAAAAGGATCAGTGGTTACCAGGGGTGAGGGTCTGGGGAGAAAGGAATAAGCAGAACCCAGATGATTTGTGGGCACAGTAATATCCTGTATGACACTATAATAGTGGATACATGTCATTATACATTTGTCCAAACCCACAGAATGTACAACACCAAGAGTGAACTCTAATGCAAACTATGGACTTTGGGTGATGACGCTGTGTCAATGTAGGTTTATGGATTGTAGCAAACACACCACTCTGGTGCAGGACGTGGATAATTTTTCTGTACTTTCTGCTCCATTTTGCTGTGAATCTAAAACTGCTCTAAAAAATAAAGTCTATTTTAAAAAGAGAGAGAAGAGGGAGGGGATATGGGGATATACGTATGCATATAGCTGATTCACTTTGTTATACAGCAGAAACTAACACAACATTGTAAAGCAATTACACTCCAATAAAAATGTTAAATAAATAAATAAATAAAATAAAAATAAAAAGAGAGAGAACAGTCTAGGAGGTCCAACATCCAGATAACAGAAGTTTCAAAAAGAACACAGAAAATAGACAGGAGGAAATCAACAAAGTAATTCCAGAACTGAAGGACATGAGCTTCCAGACTGAAAGGGTCCAGCAAACCTGGCAAAATAGATGAAAACAGACTCACACCAAGGCACATCTTGGTGAAATTTCAGAACACTGGAGAAAAAGCGAACATTCTACAAGTTTCAGGAAAGCAAAAACAAGTTGCGTTCTAGGAATCAGGAACAAGAGTAACGTCAGACATCTCTACAGCAACACTAAAAGCAAGCAGAAATGGAGAACTGTCTTTAATGGTGTGAAGGAAAATTATCTCCAACTTGGAATTCTACATGCAGATAAATAATCAGGTATGGAGGGTGGAATAGAGACATTTGTAGACATGCAAGGACTCAAAAATATGCTTCCCATGTTCCCTTGCTCTAAAAGCTACTGAAGGATGTGCTCCACAAAAACTAGAGAATTCACCAAGAACGGGGAAGTCACAGGACCTAGGAAACAGAAGGTGCAAACAGGAGGGCGGTGAAGGGGATCCCGGATGACCTCTGTGTTCTGACATCGGGGGCAGGAGGTCCAGTTGCTTCTAATATTTTAGAAACAACTTAAATAGCCAACAACGGAGTTAAGGTTACATAAACTGTGAACTGTATTCATAGAATGGAATATTATGCAACCATTAAATACAAATTTATAAAAACATGTAAAGGTTATTTTGTAATGTTAAATGAAAAATTAGCTAGATAGAGACTATATCTACCATATGATCAAAATTATGTGTACAAAAAAGTAAACCATTGTTTCCATAGAAAATAATGGAAGAAAATAGACCAAAATGTTCAAACACAGAGTGTCTTTGAGGTGAGAGATGGATGATTCTTTTTCTTCCTTTTTATTTTTCTGTATTTCCCAAATGTTCTATAATGGGAATGGGGAGGGGGAATCCTCACTTTTTAAAAGTATATTCTTTTGTTACCTTTCCAAATCTAAACTAATTTAAGGGCTCTGCCTCAACTAGGATTCATAAAAGACAACGATATTTCCATACACATGAAGGCTATCAGAGGGGAAGGGAAGCTTTAGAGATCTCATCCAACTGTCCCATGTGGCAGATGAGGAACCTGAGGCGCAGAGAGATGAACAGAAGCACAGGAAGACATAATTAGATGTGTGAGGGCAGGAATCTGAGCCCAGGCCTCATAATGCCATCTAACTGCTCTTCCCATTTCACCACATGCCCTCCCTCAATCTTCACAATCCAGGTTATTAAATGTTTCAGCATTGCCACTCCAAGTGTGGCCTGGGAACCATCAACATTAGACCAGTTATTAGAAATGAAGACTCTCAGTCCTCATCCCTGAAAAAGGAAATAAGAATCTGCTTTTTAACAAGACAGTCCAGGGCAAGTTTCTCAGAGAAGTAACAAAATAAGAGAAATTCTCTCTTCGATGACGAAGTTAAAACAAAGTGATCTCAGCCCCAACACTGGGTTTGTGACAACAATCACGTACCTCTGTTCTCCTCATCTGTAAAATGGGGATGATAAATTTAGCATGGCGCGTGGTTGCAGAGATTGACGCTGGCGTGCAGTAAGCCATTACAAACAGGGCTAATAAATCCTTCTTGTTAGGCATGTTTCAACAGTCCTGGCACTCTGGGAGAGCTGGGGCTCTTCGCACAGTGTTTGGCACATAGTAAGCCCTCAGCTTTCTGTTTAATAAGTAACTAGCGAGAGCGAAGGTGACAGCTACCAATTTTTTACTTGGATTGTCCTGTTCTATCAGTACATAACACTCTCAAAACTGTCAGTTTTCTCCCTTACAATGTTCAAAACTGCGCCAGCTCCCACCTCCACCAGTGAGGCTGGAAGTCACAGAAAAGGTTAATTTATACTGTGTAAATCATTCATGCTAGAACTCTCGCTGATTACACACTAAGAAGGCTCAACCATCCATCCTCTCTAACGCCCCGACCTAATTGTTACTCCGCCCACAGGGCCCGCCCTTCCCATCAAGCTCCTCCCCCTCCCCACGGCCCTACCGCCTCAGGCCTCTCGGCCTTCCGGTCGCACCTCACACCTCCGCCCAGCCGCCGAGCTCTCGCCGCAGGCCCCTCCCTCGCCCGCGGCTCCAGTGGGCCCCGGCAGCTCCAGTGGTGTCCGCACGCCCCCGCAGGCCTCCTGGCGGCGCGAGAGTGGGAGGAAGGCCCGCAGCCTAGCCCCCCGAGCCGCGCCACCGCCCCAGGATAGGTAGGGCCGGAGAGGCGGGGGGGCCGGAGAGGCGGGGGGGACCGGAGAGGCGGGGGGGGCCGGAGGGGAGGGCGGGGCCGGAGGGGCGGGCGGCCGGGGCCCTGGCCCCCGAGGCCTCGCGAGAGGGGCGGGGCCGCGCGGTGGGCGGGGGGCGGGCCTGAGGGAGGCCGCGCGGGCCCGGGAGCTGCAGAGCTCGTGTTTGCTGGGCGTGGGCTAACGGTTACTGGCGCTAGCCGGCTCCGTGCGGCCCACGCGCGCCGTCGCGCCCAAAGAGTAGGCGCCGCGCCGGCCTTTCCGTGGGGGCAGCCTGTACATTGTGCTTGCGCCTTTCCCCGTGCCGGGTGAGGTGAGGAGGCGGTGGCCGGGCCCGAGGAGGAGGGAGGGGACGGAGCGTGATAGCCCTGGGCGCCGCCCCTTCGGCGCCCCAGGTCCGCGGCCCGGCGACCCGGAGGCACGGGGGTCGGGCCGCGGGGAAGACGGCGCGCGTGCCCCTCCTTGGAGAGAGCGGAGCCACCTGGGCCGACGGCGCTTTTGGGATCCCCTGAAAGGCAGGAAGGAGGGCGGGACGGGGACAGCGAGCCCGATGTGGACCCGCCCGTGTCTCTCCTAGTTAGAAATAGTCCTTGGCGAAGATGGAAGGGGAGAAGCGGCCGGCGCCCTACGAGGGCCTGTTTGCCGACGGGCACCTGGTCCTGTGGACTCTGTGCTCGGTGCTGCTGCCCGTGTTCATCACCTTCTGGTGCAGCCTCCAGCGGTCGCGCCGGCAGCTGCACCGCAGGGACATCTTCCGCAAGAGCAAGCATGGGTGGCGCGACACGGACCTGTTCAGCCATCCCACCTACTGCTGCGTGTGCGCGCAGCACATCCTGCAGGGCGCCTTCTGCGACTGCTGCGGGCTGCGCGTGGACGAGGGCTGCCTCAAGAAGGCCGACAAGCGCTTCCACTGCAAGGAGATCATGCTCAAGAATGACAGCAAGGCCCTGGACGCCATGCACCACCACTGGATCCGGGGCAACGTGCCCCTGTGCAGTTACTGTGTGGTTTGCAAGCAGCAATGCGGCAGTCAACCCAAGCTCTGCGATTACAGGTATGGCCTTTGTGGGTACTGATTGTCGCACAATGCTTGGAGGGAGTCAGGATTTCAAAGAGTGGGCGTAGCAGCCTGCTTTGATCTCCACAAATGGCCTCAACTGCCCACTTAGAGGACACAAGCTAATAACTAGCCCTGGTATTATACAGTGAGGCAGCTTTGCAATAGTCATTTGCCTAGTTGATTCATCTAGCCTACACTCCTTAGCCAACTTGCCCTTTTGGGTAATACAACTTGGCTCTTAACTTTCATCCAGAGGTCTCTAAGTGCCACATACTTTATGGCCACTGTATGTTATATTTTAGCTTCTGTTTCTATTGTTTAGCTCCATTTTGCATGAGGAAAAACGAAGTATGAACAAATTAACTTTTCCCTAGAGTCTCAAAACTGATTCATCCTGGGTGTTGTGTTATGAGTACAATGAAAATAAGTGTCATTCCAGGGGAGCACTTTAAGTATCTTTTCTAATCTATATTCGGTGCTATAGTGAAATACACTTCAAAAGAACACTCCTTTTGCCAGATGGTCTTTCAGGACCTGTAGCATCTTAGACAAGTGACTTTGAATAATCCAAGAATATTTTAAGAGCATTTAAGTACACACTGGACAACACATTTGTGTTCTTAAATATTGTCTGAAAATAGGTGGAGATGTCCTTTGTTCATGTTAGAGGTTGGTAATAAAAGGGGATGCTGCTTTGCAGATTATCTGTTCTAACTCATTTGACATTTGAGAGGATTTGATAGTTCAGAGAAACTTACTCAGTGGTAAAGTAGAACTGGCATCCCGAATTTGTAACCCCCAGTACAGGGTTAGGAATACTAACCCCTAGCCTCTTCTCTCTGCCTTAAGTCTGGACATCTTCATTGTGATGGGTTTTGTTTCTGACAAGTTGAAAAGTCCCTAAACGTGTTTAAGAACAGAAATAGAAAGCTGGCATGAGATAGCAAGTTACTTTTTTGATTATATTTTGTTTATTTTATTTAAAAATCCTTTTTTTAATTAGCATGAGCATTGTTATATCAACAATTATTTTTAAATCTTATTTTAAATAATTTTATACTTCAGATTTAGACTTTAAAAGTTACCAAAATATATACTTTAAACAACTACAGAGATTTATAACCATTATTACTTGATATCTTTCAAATTTAGATGTCTTTTTGGCATCAGTGAGAGCTAGGTTACCAGTGTCTTTTAAAAAATTTCATACTTGTCTCCCTAGTTAAGCTTCAGTCTTGGAGAATTGGGATTAGTTGGAAAGAAGGCATGAATTGAATATTGTTTTATTTCCTTCCCTTCTTTGTGTCTGTGCAGAATTAGATTAAAATGGCTTCTATAAATATCTTAACTGCATTTCGTATACTCCTTAACAAATAATCATAGTGCTCTGATTCTCCAACCAAATGATCTTTCTAGAAATGCATATCTGATTGGGGTTTCTGCTCTGTTTAAAACCCTTCAATTACCCCCATCACTTACAGTGATGGTCTTTCAGTGTTAACTCCAAGTGTTTAACGTGGTATACAAGGTCCTCGTGCTCTCTGGACCCTGCCTGCCCATCTAGTCTTATCTACCACCATCTGCATTAAGCTTTATGCACCGGCAACATCAGGCTGGTTGTGGTTTCCTTTAAATACCCTTTACATACTACCCTTTTTTTCCTCAAGGCTTAAGTATCCTCCTCCTGGCTAGATTCTAGGCATCCCTTTTAAATTTTTTTTAAAGATTTTTTTTTTTTTAATTTATTTGGCTGCGCCGTGTCTTAGTTGCAGCATGCGGGATCATTTAGTTGCGGCATGCAGGATCTAGTTCCCTGACCAGGGGTCGAACCCTGGCCCCCTGCATTGGGAGTGCAGAGTCTTAACCACTGGACCACCAGGGAAGTCCCGCTAGGCATCCTAATGACTCATCTTGTGCCCTTTACTCCAGGAACACTTCCCTAATCTAGGCAACCTAATGACTCGAGGCATCCTAATGACTCATCTTGGGCCCTTTGCTCCAGGAACACTTCCCTAATCTACTCACCCCTGCCCTCAATTTTTCCTTCTTAATGATGATATCATATCCTATATCTCAGTAGTTCTCAAAGTAAGGTCCCCAGACCAGCAGCATCAGTATCACTTGGAAACTTGTTACAAATGCAAATTCTAACACAGATTTAGGTTTAGCACACAAAATTAAAATAAAATATTTGTATTTAATACAAAATAAAATGTTTGCAATATTTGAGACATACTTAGACCAAAAAATTATTTGTTGTTTATCTGTAATTCACATTTAGCTGAGCATCTTCTATTTTTCCTGGCAGTGTTAGCCCCAGCCCAGACACACTGAATCAGAAACTTGGGCTGGCAACCAACAATCTTTGCCTGACAGGCCCTGCAGATAATTCTAAAGTTCAAGAACCACTGCTCTATTTATGTACTTCTTAAACATGAGCTTCTGTCCTTAATTTTTTGTTCCCTCCTTTGAGCACAGTGCACATGGCGGTGATAGGTCTGCTTTTCTGCCTTAGCTTGTTCTTACCGGTTACTGAGCAGTCTGCTCCCAGCACGCTGGAACTCCTCACCCGTGGTAAGAATGGTTCCTGTATAATTCAGGAAGTGTTTATTATTCCCAGGAGAAGAGAGCACAGTGTCCTGAAATAGTATGTATTTTGCAATGTTCTGATTTATTTTGGCAGATAATTTTATGCAGGATTACAGTCTGCTGTGACCTTCTGTAGGAATGAGATATTTTGGAAAAAGGAACAGAATAAATATTTACAACCTTTAAACACAGACAAGACTGTCCCTCTCTGGATTTTATCCAGCCCTGGGGAGGGCTCCTTCTGTGTCTGCATCACATTTTTGGGAAGTCTAAGATTTCAAGTGAACTATGAAGACTGTTCAACAAGGTAGCATTTTGAAGGGCCATATGACAGGTGGTAACTGATTTTAAAGGCTACAGAATAAGTGACAAAGGACTTTTAATTTATACTCACTGTCATTATTTAGTTTTCACATATTAAGCATATATTTTGTGCCAGGCACTGTGCTGGATCCTATTTTCCCTGTAGGCTTCTTTCTTTTCTGTGTTTTCCTGCCTCTGCCCCAACCACGGCAGAGTATGTCTGCACCTAGTATCATCTTATCACTGCTCCCCACACTTCTTTTGTTTCTTCTAACCTCTATTCTGACTAAAATAGGAAATTAAGTTCTATTTTTAAGTATTCATTATGTTTATTGAATAAACCTTTGTTCCTTATAGTGTTCTGCCTCTCATTAAGAAAACTTTTTGGTTTATATTGTATTTTTATTTATAAAAACCTTTATAAAACACTTTATTTATTAAAAATATCTTTTATTTATAAAGCCTTTTCTTCATTACACCCCCCTCCACACACACACACACACACACACACACACACACTGATTAATAAAGCAAGCTTCTGACTCTTAGAAGGTAATTACATTGGCAGCTTTACTCTAGGCTTTGATCTTAAACTTTATGATTCTGGGTTCTAATGTTTATTCATTTCATTAATTATCTGAAACAATGAAAGGATACCAAATTATCTTCTGGAACAGAGGTGAGCATACTTTTTCTGTGAAGAGCCAAAACTAAGGATTTCAGGCTTTGCAGACCATATGATCTGTTATAATTACTTCACTCTACCGTCCATCATAGTACAAAACTAGCAACAGACAGTACGTAAATGAATGGCGTAGCTATATTCCAATAAAACTTATTCACAAAATTAGGAGGCAGATGTATTTGTAGTTTGCCAACCCCATTCTAGTATGAATTTCATAGATGACCATCTCAGCTTCACATATAATTCTGTTGCCTCTTCCAGCATACTAAAGAAGAGAGCTATTGTGAACAGGTAACTTTAGAGAAAACTTTTTTTTTTTTTTAATAAAACAGTCATACTCCTGCACAAGAATGGCACATAGGGTAATGTTCTGTGTCTTCATAAGGATAAGTTACATAATTATGTTTACTTGTCAAAACTCAGCAGATGTACATATTTGCACATTTCATCATATATAAATTTTACATTGAAAGAAAAAAACCTATAAACAAATAATGAACTCAAGGTAATGATATGCCTGCTTGCCGAGGTGTTTAGGAGATATTCTAATGTCTGCGATTTATTTTTAATGCACCAAAAATAAGATAGATTAATGGATAGATAGAAATGAAACAAAGCAATTACAGTTAATATATTAATGCTGGAATATAGGTGGTGGGCTTACCTGTGTTCCTGTAAAAAAAATTTTTTTAATGCAAAACACTTAAAAAAGCAAGAAACTAATAAGGACCTACTGTATAGCACAGGGAACTCTACTCAGGGAACAGTACTACTCTGTCATGGCCTATATGGGAAAAGAATCTAAAAAAGAGTGGATATATGTACAACCGATTCACTTTGCTGTACACCTGAAACTAACACAACATTGTAAATCAACTATACTCCAATAAAAATTAAATATATGTATATATATGTGTGTGTGTGTGTGTAAAAGCAAGGAGACTATCATTGTTTTTTGGAAATACTTGCTGAAGTATTGAAAGGTGAAATCTCATAATGTCCATAATTTACTTTCAAATGATTCAGCAAAATATGAGTTTATTTTGAAAGAGAGAGAGAAAATGTGGGAGAAAATGTTACTTAAGAATCAGAGTTAAGGGTTGGTTTAAGGGTATTCATTTTGCTATTCTTTTGACTTCTGTGTAGGTTTAAAATTTTTCAAAATAAAAAGTTGGGGAAAGAATAAAGATCATAAACAATCACTCAAAGACATGACTGCTAAAACTAAAGTATCAAGACATTATTAGTAATGTCTTATTTTCCCATCAGGTTTGAAATCTAGGTCAAATAAAATACCAATTACAAAATATATAACGAGAACAGGTCTCGGTTTTGATTGTGGTATTTCTCAGGAAAAATATTAAGCTGAATAAGGAGTAAGTATTTTGGCTTTACCTTTACAGAGAAAAGGCTGATAATAGCCATCATCTTGGTTAAAAGAGTCTTTTCTGAAATTTATGAGAACTTATTAAATGATAAAGGTGTCACAAATCAGTGGGATAGAAAAGATTACTTTATAAATCGTGCTAGGACAAGTGCTCTTTGAGGAAGTAAAAGTTGACTCTTCATATCACACTCTATACCAAAATAAACTCCAGATGGATTGAAGCAGGAGTTCTTAGTTCATAGATAGATAAGGTTCCAGGAAGCCTGGCACTTTCATGAGATTCTCAGTGGAATCTGTAGCCCCAGAAGGTTAAGAAGCACTGAATTAAAGGCATAAATATGAAAACTGAAGTGTGAGGGAGGAATAGCTATAGGCGAATATCTAATTTGGAAAGGTAAGAGCATGAAAGCATTTAAATAAACCACAAAGGGAAATACAGATCTGTCTAGCAAAAAATAAAGTGCATTAAAAGGTAAATTTAAGAGAAAACTGAAATGTTTGTAATAACTATGACAGAAAAGAAGTTGATATCCTACATAAGTAAAAAGTACATGCAGTTATTAAAACCTAGTAAAAGATGATAGACCATGAATCAGTTCACAAAAAATTATGATATATCCATGTGATATTAATACATTCTTAACAAACCATGTTTTTTAAAAAATACTTAATGGCATAGGACAGAATTCATGATATAATTTCCAAAGAAAAGTACTGTCCAGATATATATATAAAAATACATCATATCCCTAACCTGAAAAATAAACATATAGGGACTGTAAAACTGAGAATAAATACATCAAAAAGTTAAGAGTAACTATCTCTGGATGACTTTTATGTCTTTCTGTATTTTCTAAATTCTAAAGCATAAGCCAATATCATCTAAAATACAGTTTTAAAAATTTATGCAAGTAGTTCATGAATACATACTGGTGTTTAGAAACTCAAGCAATACAAAAGAACATAGAGTAAAAAGAGAATGTTCTTCTCATCCCTGGGTCCCATTTTTCTTCCCAGAGGAAACCATTGTGAAATAATTCAGTGGGTTTCCTTTCAGGTTATTTTCAGTAATAATATACTAGTTTAAAGTTAACAGTAGAGCAGTAGGTGGAGGTGGTATACTTTGGCTGCATTAGCAGTCTGTCGTCGTTTCTCAAGCTTAGGTTGAAAGCAAGTGTTAACAAGGTTATCATGCAAGTTAATTTACAGTTTTCCCTTTAACAGATCCTGCAGATAATTGTAATTTCAGCAGTAAATAGGATTCTTGAGTTAATAGCAGTAATTACTTGATAAACCTGAACATCCAGCTGAAAAAAAACCTTAAAATAGAAGTCCAAGAGAGTTGACCTTGGGGTGAAAGTTTTTATCCTCTTTTTTTCTTATTTTTATTTATTTAATTATAACCATTGTTTTCTGTTGACCTCTTTTTGTCTGTGCAGTTAGATTTGCCTTATCCGTGAGTGGATTAAATACTTAGCAGATTAATAATAGAAACCCAGGGCCTTTGCCAGCACTATTCTCTGCTTGTTTCATGCATGCGTTCAAATGTAGAGGCAAATTTGAACATAAATATCTGTCTGTACTTCAGATACAAACATATAGATTAGTTTCATATTAACTGCCAATAAGAAGTTGACTATTTTACTATATTTGCTAAAGTGTTCACAGATGGTTATATGTCAGGAGGTTTTCAAACTGGACCCTGAGGAACTCTTTTAAGGACGCAGGCCAGTGGGGCATTTAAGCTGAAGGCCTTTAGGCCTCACGAACCTATTCCAGCCAAAGCACAAATCGATAGTACACAAAACCATTGTTCTAGACCAGCTTTGTTTATGTGGATTATATCTACTAATATTTACCACGTTGTAAATTAAAACTGAGAAATTGTTTAAATATTCATTTTAAAAATAACAATAATGGTAACAAAATATTTTTGTGAAAATTTAGTGAGAAGATGGGCATCGTTTTACTTTTTTGGTACATTTCTTTGGTGTGGAAGTCAGCTAGCGCCTCCTATCTACTTCTGCATTCAGTCTGTTGATTTAGCATGTATCATATAGCTTCCGGAAAACTCTACTGTATACTTTGGATAGAGTGAAGGTGAAATAACATTATTAAAATGATTTTAACCTCAGAGACACCCTGAAAGGATCTTCCCCAGACCACACTTTAAGAACCACTGTTAGATTAAACTGTCAAGTATGCTCAAAGTTTATTGTTTTAGGGACTTCCCTGGTGGTCCAGTGGTTACGACTCCGCACTTCTACTGCAGGGGGCACGGTTTTGATCCCTGGTCAGGGAACTAAGATCCCACATGCCGCGTGGCCCAAAAAAAAAAAAAAAAAAAAAAGGGACGTTAAAAAAAAAGTTTATTGCTCAGATACAATTATAAATTTTTTATTTGCCAGATTTTTTCATTGATGATGAAATTACTATTTCAGGTTTTTTTGACAAAAATGATTGGTTTGCAGATGAGTAAGATTGTGGTTTAAAGTTAATTATTGTCTTTGTTTTTTCCTTCCCTCAGGTGCATTTGGTGTCAGAAAACAGTACATGATGAGTGTATGAGAAATAGCTTAAAGAATGAACAGTGTGATTTTGGAGAATTCAGAAACCTCATCATTCCACCAAGTTATTTAACCTCCATTAATCAGATGCGTAAAGACAAAAAAACAGATTACGCAATGGTAATCAGAGTTTACTTTTCCTTATGTAACTGATTTCCAAAAAGTTATTTAAGTCAGTGTATGAAACACAACTGTGTGTGTGAGAAGAATCATATTAGTGGTTCCTAAATCACTGAGTCCAAATCACTTGAGGAGCTTTTTAAAAATACAGACTTCTAAGCCCACCTCCATCACCATGTTTGATTTAGTAGATCTAGGGTAAGTCCCCGGAATCTATTTTTTTTAAGTCCTCAGATGATTCTGATGAACAGCCGGATTTGGGATTCATGATTATTGTCAGTGAAAAGAAAACAGAGATTTTCCTCACACGTTGTTCTAAAAGAATTTTTTCGTTTGGAACCTCACGTAGGGTGCCTGGAGATAAGTTTATGTTGCACATTAGATGCTCCCACAGATAATGGTGAGCATTAACGCTTGGCAGTATATATATGTATGAAAATTGGTACAAACATCTTTCAGTCTTCATGTAGCTCTGAAGGAAAAACTGTAAAATCTGCATTTATTTCCTACTTGAATGTCCCAAAGTAGTTAAACTATTTCATTCTAAAACTAAATTCTGTTTTTTCCAAGTTCGGATTTTATATCTTAAATGTCATCTTTGTCAATATTCCTGCAAAAGAAAGAGGGATGTTAAAATTTAAAAACATGTTTAATGTTGTTGTGATACTTTTTTTTAAATGGACAACTCTTACGTATCTGAATTCAATCTGAGATCATGGGGGATGAGAATCACTAAGTAAAACCGTGGAACATCTTCATTAATGTTATATCCACAAGGAGAAGGGGAGAGGAAAGAAGTGGTTAGATTAGAGAAACATTAATTTCATTTGACTTTGGGCTTTGTACAGTTCTGGATTCTTGAATCTATTTCTGAATACCCCATTTAAAAAAAAGCTTGAAAATTAGAATTCATCCAGAAAAGGAAAGTCAGGGTTAAGAGATCAGAGAAAATCAATGTCCATTCTATGAAGGGTTGAAACGTGTTGCCTGGGAGACAAGACTAATAAACAATATAATGCTTCAGGTGTTTGAACACAACAGGTATATGGAAGAACAAATGAAATTATTCCTTGCCTCAGGAGTCAAAAGTAGAACAATGAAAGTTGTTGAAAGACAGATTTTTAACTCAATTTAAGTCAGAACTTTCTAATAATTTGATTTAGCAGTGGAATGGGCTGCCTTGTTAGTGAGTTTCTTCTTACATGAGTATCCAAGGATATACTGGATGACTTATCTAGAATAATGTAGAAGAGAATTATATATTAAGCAGAAATTAGTTCATTTCTAAGGAACTTTTCCATTCTTAGAATTCTTTGATTTTTATATTGTATCGATTGGGATAGTTGTTGTTCTCTCAGCAGATTTACAGCACTGTTGTTATTAAGAAATGAAAAACTTACTGCTCACCATCTTTGAGATATTAAGGTCTTTTCACTCACATTAATTTTTTTAGCTAGCGTCTAAGCTTGGAAAGCAGTGGACTCCATTAATAATCCTGGCCAACTCTCGTAGTGGAACTAATATGGGAGAAGGACTGCTGGGAGAATTCAGGATCCTCCTAAATCCCGTACAGGTAACCAAAGAGAAAACCTTCCTTTCTGTATTAATCTTTTCATTTTTAGTTTTACATTTTCCCTAAATTGTAAGGGTTGTTAATGCTTGAAACCAGTAATCATCTGATTGTAGGGAAGAATAATAATTATGAAAGTACTGAGCCATTCAAATATGTGGAGAAAGAGGGGTTCTCATGGTGGGGATGTAAAATGCTGCAGCAACTTTAGAAAACACTTGGGCAGTTTCTTAAAAAGTCAAACAGGGATTTCCCTGGTGGTCCGGTGGCTAAGGCTCCGTGCTCCCAGTGCAGGGGGCCCAGGTTCGATCCCTGGTCAGGGAACTAGATCCCACATGCCACAGCTGAAAGATCCCACAACGCCGCAATGAAGATCCTGCATGTGGCAACGAAGATCCCGCATGTGGCAACGAAGATCCCGCGTGCCACAGCTAAGACCCAGCGCAGCCAAATAAATAAATAGATATTTTAAAACAAAAAAGTCAAACATAAATTTACCGTACCCCCTAGAACTTCTAGGAATCTACCCAAGTGAAACAAAAACATATATCCCACAAACACTTTTATGCAAATGTTCATAGCAGCATTATTCATAATAGCCAAAAAGTGAAAATAACCCACTGTCCATCAGTCAGTGGCTGGATAAAACAGAATGTGATATACCCGTATGAGTGGAATATTCAGTGATAAAAAGGAGCTACTGATACGTACATACATACTACAATAAATGAACCTCAAAAACATGCTGAGTGAAAGAAGCCCAATGCAGGGGACCCATATTGTATGATTCCATTTATGTGACATGTTCAGAAAGGGTAAATCTATAGAAACAGAGTAAAACAGTGATTGCTGGAAATTGGGAGTAATTGCACACCGACATTTTTAAATGTAAGAATAAAAGACTCAGGCCATTAAGATTGAGCTGACATGTTAGCGGCTTCTATTTTGAAAAACTAAACAATTCATTGTACAACAATCATAAATGCAATAACTTTTCTAATTTGTAATTTCCCTTTCAACATTACACAACTTAAGGAAATATAAAAATAATTTTAAAAGGAAAGAGAAAGGGGAGTTCCCTGGCTGTCCAGGGGTTAGGACTCAGCACTTTCACTGCCGTGGCCTGGGGTTCAATCCCAGTTCAGGGAACTAAGACCCTGCAAGTCACGTGGCACAGCCAAAATAAATAAATGAATAAAATTTTAAAATAAAAGGAAAGAAAATCACCTGCATTATCTGCACACAAATACATCAGTTGTTTTCATTTGCCCATGTTCTTGCCGTGAATTGTCTGTGCATTTACATATTAGCATTTCTGTAACAATAATCTAGGTACAAGTTTACATTCTGTTTTCTTTACCTAAAAGTATATTTTTCTGTGTTGCAACATAATCCTCATAATTATGTATGAAATGACTAAGAAATCATCAAATGGATATATCCGTATTTATCCAGTCTCCTGCTGTTGGAGGTCAAGTTTCTCTCTAAGGTTGTGCAATTATAAGTAATGCCACACTAAATATCTTTACACACAGGGCATTTTCGTCTTTTGAAATATTTTCCTAGATCATTTACAGAATTATAGGTATCAAGGATCCTTTCACCTTTATGTCATTTTATGCATATTGCAGAATTGTTTTCCAGAAATTGGTACTAACTTGCACTAGTAATGGAGTTTTTAAATCCAGTATAAAATATGAAGCACTAGTTAAAGGTGAACTTAGCACGGCCTGGTTTTATGTGAACAGCAAAGAGGCAGTATTGCGTAGTGGATAAACTACAGGATTGAATTTGTATATCAGCACCTAATTATCAGAGGAAACGTAGGCAAGTTATTTAGCCTTCCTGTGCCTCCATTTCCTGGTCAGTAGAATGAGGTTTACTCGTGCTTTGTAGGGTCAACGTTGGGACGATCCACAGTGAATATAGTCTGGCATAGTGCCTGGCATATTGTTAAAGATAAACACATCATAGCCAGTATTGTTATTTAAGCATATCTATGTACTCATCTAGAAGGAAATTATCCTCACAGATGGATGACAGTGTTAGATAAAATAACTTTTCCCTTTTCTTTCACGTCTAGGTTTTTGATGTTACTAAAACTCCTCCTGTCAAAGCCCTGCAACTTTGTACTCTTCTTCCCTATTACTCAGCTCGAGTCCTTGTTTGTGGAGGGGATGGGACTGTGGGCTGGGTCCTGGATGCAGTTGATGAAATGAAGATTAAGGTATCCATCTTTAAGACCTACTTGCCTTTCACAGAAGCACTTCTAAGATAACTATACAGTATTTGTGCTTATATTTTTTATTATGCAGATGAATATTAGAAGACATTGCCAATTTTAAGTATTGTGATTGAGCAGTTATTATTATATTTGTATCTTTATTGCTTTGGCTTTAAATTTTACCAAATACTATTACCCTACAAATAGTCTGAAGAGAAAAATCAAAAATATATCTTCTATATTGTAGGGACAAGAGAAATACATTCCACAAGTTGCAGTCTTGCCTCTGGGAACGGGCAACGATCTATCTAATACCTTGGGTTGGGGTACAGGCTATGCGGGAGAAATCCCAGTCACACAAGTCTTAAGAAACGTGATGGAAGCAGATGGAGTTAAACTAGATAGGTAAGTTATACTTCCCCCCAAAAGCAGATTTCTTGAGCTTTGGGAATATTGTTTGGATTATAAATGAAGGCTTATATAGTTATAAAGTTAAATGTAGTTTAAATGTAAAAAACTATGTTAGTTGTACTTATACATGGATACTGGTGTTTTATTCTGTTGCTGTATATTTTGTTGTTATGTAAGGACTGAAGTCATAAATTAGGCTGAGTACTCATTCCAAAACTTACATACTCACTTTAATGCGCTTATTTCTCCAAATGCTATTTTAATAGAAGAACCTCATCTACCAGGTGTCCAGAGTTGATTGGTAATAATTATAGTTAATTGGCAGTTAATTTGGTAATAATTACTGATTCTTTTTTTAACTTCTGCTTTTTAGATGGAAAGTTCAAGTAACAAATAAAGGATACTACAACTTAAGAAAACTCAAGGTATGTTTTTAGGGCTGCAGTTTCGAGTGGTCTCAACAAGTATGATGGTGTGCTTCCACTGTGGTGCTGTGGTGGGACGCAGCGACAGGTCCTTATCTCTAGGGAGCTGGTTATGAAATAGGCTGCAGGTGTGCCTGGTTCCACCCTGGTAGATCAGACTGGAAATATTTCAGGGGAAGTGACCTGGGAGTTGGTCCTTAACATGTAAATACAATTTAGATCAACAGAGAAAGGAACAAAAGGCTTCCCAGGTAGAGGAAATAGAGACGAGAGGGTGCACATCATGGTTAGTAAATAGCAAATAATACAGAGATAGCAGGTCTGTAGTTTTAAAAAGATACTCTAGAGATAGTGTGAAAATAGCTTAGAAACCTGCACTATGACCCAAAAAAAGGGAATCTTAGGATGAGGACAATTCAGAGACGTTTTAGAGGTGGAATTGATCAAGACTTGGCAGCTGATTGGTGTTAGGGGAAGTGAGAAAAAAACATTACTACCAGATTTCTAGTTTTTATGACGGGCTGTATAGAAGTGACATTAACCAAGATAAGAAAAATAGAGTTTCAGGTTTGAATAGGAAGAAAATGCGTGAAGATTTTGGGCATGTCAACCTTGAGTCTGTGGCCCACTGAACAAGAAGTCAGAAATGCAAGCGTATTGCTCAGGAAGAAGACCAAATGCAGCTAGGTTGAGGGAATCCAGGCTGGATTGGGAAGTAAGATAAGTGGGGACCAATAGCCTGATTGAGACTGAAAAAGCTGAGAGCCTGAGAGTTGCAATGGAAGTAAAAAGCAAATGTAATGGGAACACAGGAGTGGAAAGCCTGGGTGCAAGGTAGAGCCATTTAGATGTAGCATATTAACCAGAAATGGAAAGTGAAATTTGTATCTTATAGGATCAGCCTTTGAACTGAAGCTTTATCTCTGGAAACTTCACTGGATAGCATAAAATAACTCTACGCAAAAAGTGAATGCAGAAAGTACTCAATTTTCATAAAGAACACAAAGACTAAGATTTACATATTTATTATATAACACAGGTTTGGATGGAAGCATAATCTGTTGCTTATTCTTACCCTTTTCCACAGGAATTCACAATGAACAACTATTTTTCTGTTGGACCTGATGCTCTTATGGCCCTCAATTTTCATGCTCATCGTGAGAAGGCACCATCTCTGTTTTCTAGCAGAATTCTTAATAAGGTGTGTTGGATAAAATAACCTTTCCTGCTTATCACCTAAGGTACAGTAAAAATCAAGAGTTCAATTATATCTAGCACTCTTTCAACTAGATTGAGATAGAACTAACTTATGGAAACATTTACCTGTTCTGTTTTATGTAAGACTGTCAAATTAGATCCTTAAAATGTATTTTATTAAAGTATTTCATAACCATGACAAAATTTTTTTAACTCAGAGTCGGAACGCTTTACAGCATATTTCGCTTAGATGGCAACTAAATGGAATATATGAGAGCTTATCTTACTTAAATGGCAAGTAGAATTGGAATTAAGTTTAGGTAGGATAAATTTTTGGTGAAGTCATTAATGGAAAACTAGATTCCATTGGCCTGAAAAAACTCTTAAGAGGCAGATGAGGTAAGAAAAGGAGCAGTTTGTTTACTGCACTTTTAACTGAGATGATCTCTGGTTTCTAGTACAATTGATTCCTTTGGTGGAAGTTTTGTCTTGGAATTTTTTTAATGACTTTTGGTAATTGAGCAATAGGATGCAAAAAATAGATGCAAAACAATTTTGTTCCTGGTTCTGTTTTACAAATATTTCAAATTTACAAATAGCTCCCTTTTATTAATATAGTTACTAAGGCAATAAGAATTGCTGTTTATACAGTTGCTAATTAACATCTCAGTGCTTCCATCAACCTTTCTGTATTCAAAAGTGATTATAAAATGTTTGCTAGATTTACCTGTGTTACTTTCATTAAGTGACCTGAAGGTAGTAGGAAAAGGTGGAATTTTCTAATTTTAACATAGTATTTCTTTATAAGGTGTACCTGTTTGGATAAACTGGGAGAAAACAGCATTTAAGCACAAACCACCCCATCCTACATTCCCCTGAAAAAAATGGGCTAATTAAACTCAGAAGTGATGGTGCCCCTTCTTCCATCTGTATCTAGTCCACTCTGGATACATGACTCAACCATCACATCAGGGAGCTTTGGTTCAGTGTCTTTTTCTTGCTTACAGAGCTTGTTAGATTGCTTTAATATCATATTTTCTGTCCATTTCTCATAGGCTGTTTACTTATTTTATGGAACCAAAGATTGTTTAGTGCAAGAATGTAAAGATTTGAATAAAAAAGTTGAGGTAAGCTTTTAAACTTTTAGGTGGTCTCTGGATTATGAACTTTTTTTTTAATGAAAATGCTGAATTTTCTATTAACATATTTTGCTAACACATAGGGAGTATTTATTGTGTACCAGACGCTTTACTAAGTGCTTTATACACATTTTCCCACTGAATTCTCACTACAACCTGTAAGGCAGGTACTATTATATTCCCATCTTGCAGAAAACTATTTGAAATTAAATAACTTGCCCACATTTACAAAGTGCCCAAGGATACAGGTAACCAGGACTTGAACCCAGGTTTATGTAACTCCAGAGTCTGTTACCTAGACAGACTCTGAACAGCGTCCATGTGAAGTTTTCTGACATAGTGCCTAACTCATCATGGACTCTCAGAGGAAGTTTAAGCCCAAAGTTTAACTCCTATTATGGTTGTGATGTATCTCTCTTACATACTAAAGCAAAATAGAAATGTATGAGCAGTAAAGATAGGATATTCATGATTGCTTATTGCTACAGCACCCCGACATCACGATATTGGCAAGGTTTTATATGTATTCTTTGCTTGCTTCAGAAAAGAATCTGTAATGGTTAATAGCAATGGCAAAGACATTAATACAGAGAAACCTGGAACTACTAAAATAAGTAAAAAGGGGGACTTCCTCAGCAGTCCAGTGGTTAAGACTCCACACTTCCACTGCAGTGGGCGTGGGTTTGATCCCTGGTTGGGGAACCAAGATTTCACGTACCATAGCTCGGCCAAAAAAAAAGTTAAGAAGGGAAGAGCCAAACAATAAACAACTTAGGGAAAGAGTGAAAAATGAGCCCGGAGGGAGGAGCCTGACTCTACACTCAACCAGGGAAAGCTGCTGCGGTGAGGTAGACGCTGAGCTCACGGCACAGGAGGAATGGCGAGGGTTGCCATAGAAAATGTTTCCTTCTGCTTTATCATATTTCCTTTTTCCTGGGCTTCGATAGCAGGGGTAGAGTGAAGCATACAAGGTAGCACTTTTTTTTTTTTTTTTTTTTTTGTCTAATAGTTTATTTATACAAAAATTATTTGTGAAACCACCTACAAAATGCCAGGCACTGTTCTAGGTACTAGCTGTACAGTGATAAATCCCTCGGTCTCACTAAGTTTACAGTCTGGAGAGAAGAAAGACATTGAAACCATATTGCAATATGGCATGAGAAGTGATCTGATAAGGAAAATATGCGGTCTCAGAGGAATAGATAAGAGCAGTACATAACCCAGGGACTGGAAACTGTCTAGGGAAAGTGACTGACAAGGAAGTCTTTCTGGAAGAAGTGACGAGCTGCAGTCTGCAAATTAAATAAAACTTAGCTAAGTGAAAAGAGGTGAAAATTATTCTAGGCTAAGAACAGCATGTGCCGAGGCCCAGAGACAAGAGAGAACGTGACATATTTGAGTGTGTTCAAGCTGGACCATAGCTTGCGGGAGAGAAAAGGGTAAGAGAGCTGAGGCTGGAGAGATGGACAGAGGCCAAGATCACAGAGGAACTTGTGACTTGTTAAGGAACTTGGATTTCATCATGAGCACTGAGTCAAGCCATTGAAGGGATGTAATAAGGGGATAAGTGTCAGTCTAACCAATCTTTGAGAGATGAATAAGAGGAGAGTAAAGCTAGAGAAATGATGGGCTGCTGGACTAGGGTACTGTCAGGAATGATGGAGAAGGATGGATACTTAGAAGAAGCCCCATCAGTTGTTTTTAGCGATTAATTGGTATAGAGAGTAAAGGCACAGAAGTCAAAGATAGTTCCCAGGTTTCTGGTTAGGCTTGCGGCGTTGGGGGCGGGGTGGGGGGTGGTGCTACTCTTTCTTGGGAAAGTAGATTGCAGAGAAGATGCTTAACTCAGTTTTGTGCATGGGAGTTTTAGGTGCCACAGTCAGTTGGCAGTGTTTTGTGG
The DNA here is from genome assembly GCF_028021215.1 of Eschrichtius robustus. Taxonomy (NCBI): domain Eukaryota; kingdom Metazoa; phylum Chordata; class Mammalia; order Artiodactyla; family Eschrichtiidae; genus Eschrichtius; species Eschrichtius robustus. Next base: position 39,812,389 of record NC_090843.1, read on the forward strand.
GCAGTTAGATATACAGATCTAGCCCAGTTCACTTTCCTGGACAAGCAAAATAGAGCCATCAGCACAGAGATGGCAATTAGCAAGATAGAAGTGGCTCCGATTTCAATCCAGAGTGTGTAGAGAAGAGAAAGGAGCCCAGTACATAGCTATGTGGAATGCCTTCAACGTGAGGTTGGGAGTAGTGACTGAGGAGGAACATCCAGAGAAGTAGTCTCGTTCCCAGAAAGCAGAGTGTGAGGTGCTATTAAAACAGCAAGTTAGATAAAACCTGAACATATAAGGAGATTCAACAAAAAAGGATTTCTTTGATGACCTTGGTTTTTAAAAAATTTCATTTGTTATAATCCATTTATTACAGTAAACATTGAACAGGTGAGAGAGGCCAGATTACCTGGAGTGAGGAGTAGGAAGCAGTCTTCATACCAGCTGTCACATCTTATGTGTATGAAAATGGATGGGAATTCTAAGTGACTATGTCTGGAAGTAGTGTGCCCTGAAGTAACTTACTCCTTGTGTTTCTTTAAAGCTAGAGCTGGATGGTGAGCGAGTAGAACTGCCGAATTTGGAAGGTATTATCGTTCTGAACATTGGCTACTGGGGCGGTGGCTGCAGACTGTGGGAAGGGATGGGAGATGAGACTTACCCTCTAGCCAGGTATGTACATTTGCAAGTGGTTTTTTATGTCACTGGTTTCTGTTGTTCTTTGTAGACTTTTAACGTTTTTCCCACGGATTTTCTTTATTGTATACCTTGTTAATATCAATGCTTAATAAGTTGTTGGTCCACCTATGTTAAAAAGTAATTGTCCTATTGGGGCTGATTTTATTTTATTGCATCACATAATCCATATTTCCTTTGTCCAATTTTAGGCATGATGATGGTTTACTGGAAGTTGTTGGAGTATATGGGTCTTTCCACTGCGCTCAGATTCAAGTGAAACTGGCAAATCCTTTTCGAATAGGACAAGCACATACAGTGCGGGTAGGTGAAATATTGCTACCATGGACTAATTTGTCCATTTCTAAGCCATTGATGTGTAGAAGTAAATATACATGCTATACCTTGCCTTAAACCAGCATGTGGTTTACAGCCCATGCTGTTGGTCACCCTCCACCAGTGGTGAGTAGGATGGGGAGAAACAGGAAATATGACCCTCAATCCAGCTGAAGAAGTGAAGTGTTCAGTGAAAAAGAATCCCTTAAACCACTGAGGAATAAAGATATATTCAGATTAATTTTCTAAGAGTGAAATGCTAATAAATGTCCCTGAGAAGGGTTAAGGGACTTGGGATGTTATTAAGGAAGATTTTTCTGAGCTTTTTGGGGACTGACTGTTTTCTCGTTATTTGTCCCTAATTCTAGCTGATCTTGAAGTGCTCGATGATGCCAATGCAGGTAGATGGGGAGCCATGGGCCCAGGGGCCCTGCACTGTCACCATAACCCACAAGACACACGCGCTGATGTTATATTTCTCTGGAGAACAAACAGATGACGACATCTCTAGTACTTCAGATCCAGAGGACACAAAGGAAACGGAGTAGGTGGAGGAGGAAAAGAGAACTTAGTGTAGAATCCTCACAAACGAGTAGATACACATTCATCCAAAATAGAACTCTGTCAACTGGTTTAGTCTTCATTTCATCAGTAGTGTAATGGGTATACATTTATGTAAATAGCATTCCAAAAACAGCCAGAGCTCCGGTTGTTTCCAAATGCCTGGTTTTTTTTCAGCAAACGCTTTGATCATGTAGCACTAACTGAAAGTCACAGGACGTTCCATGAAGGCTCTGTGTTTGAGAGTTGGCTCGCTGAAGTGTGCGCTCTCGTTCCTTATTCTTGAACCACACAGTTGATGGACACATACATGCAACAAGATGTGGGTGGAAAAATCATTTCCATCTTAATTTTTACTGTGGTGACACCGTAACGTTTTAAAAATTACTTGCGTTTTTGAAAGGAGATAGTTGGTGTCAAACTGCCATGGTTCATGCTGGAGATCCTCCCTGCAGCATGCCTCTTAAGATTTCCTACAGCCCAGCACCAAGTGGATCCATAAAGATCTGTTTCCAGGAAACCCCAAAAGGAGAAATGTAAAAGGAAGACAACACTCAGATTTTTTATTTTAAATTTTATTTTAGGAACATTTTCAGACCCCCTAATGGTGTTTGGTTAACTCTGTTAATGACCAAGTTGAGCTTAAATTCAGCATCTTGTTTAATCCCAGTGTAGCCAAAAGAGAACCACCTAGGTGAATTGCAAAATTAACGCTCAGAGCACTTTGGATTGGAAGTTACAGGTTGTGGAACTTCCCTCGTGGTCCAGTGGTTAAGACTCCGCACTTCCGTTGCAGGGGGAGTGGCCAAAAAAAGAAAAGAAAAGAGAAAGTGACAGGTTTAAAGCTGGATGGTTCACCAACTTCTCTTCTGATTAAAAGCAGTGTCAACAATTCAAAAAAATGTACTAAAGAAAATTTACCAGATTAATTGCCAAAAAAAGTTCAGTGTTAATTGATAAGTTTTAAAAATTTAGTGGTCTGGTAGTATTTTGAAATATAGTAGTCTTTTATATCCAAAGTACTTAACAGAATTTCCCCTTGGGGAAAGTGGATATAGAATCCTCTGCTAAAATGTTTATATCATATTTATTTTAAAATGAGAGATATATTTTTTTTACTTATTTATTTTCTTCATTGTCGTGTACCTGTGTTTAGTGTTTACAATATATTTACAATATTGTCGTATACCTGTGTTTAGTGTTTACAATATATTGCTTTGTTTAATAAATTGATCACATAAATTCTGCTACTCACAATCAGATAGAAGTGTAGCCTAAGTAATAGTTGAAACCCATAACTTAATTCTCCTGACAGATATATTATGTAGACATCCTCATTCTTCAGGAATATGCCGAGGGTGCTCCTCTGCTGCTCCCCAACCTACTCCCTCAGGTCCTGCCGTGGGGCCGCCCCAGGGGGCCTCCAGCCTGGTGTTTTTAGGACAAAAGGCCCATTTGTGGGTTTGGTGGTCTTTCATGACATTAATCTCTGAAGGATTGGAATGTATCCCCCCAAACACCATTAGCTCCCCTTAAGGGTCTATTATGAATCTGTCATCTATTACGGATTGCCAGAAACTTACATTTCAGTCGCCTTCAGGCCCAGGCCATGTTTTGAAGGAACAACTAAGTAGTGTATACAGTAGTCAATACATTACATTAGAATGCTTTTATTTTGCTTAAATTAACCTCTTCCAGATCTCGGTGGGAGCAGCTAAATTCTAGTATTCTTAAGATTTTGTGAGCAGAGCTGTTTTCACCTTATTCTTATACCATTCATGGTGGGTTACCTGTTGCGGTGGTGGGAGAGTTTGTAGATTTTCTTTCAAGGGGCTGATCATGTTTTGAGTATAATGAGCTTCATTGTTTAATTCACGGTCAAAATTGTTACAGATATCACATTTTACAAATATACTGTTAAATTCACTTTGCTTTAGACTATATTTTATCTATAATTCATAGTGCTAATTATAGGATCAAAGAAAATAGTTCATATGGGATATCAGAATTAAAATAATCAAAATAACTATCGTTTTTTTAATTTTTAAAACTGCATAATGTTACATCTGATTTAGAACAGATTTATATACAACACCCTCGTTTATTTAAAAACAAATTGTTTTTTCAGTTTTCATAATCCAGTGAAGTTTTTTCCCTGCTTGACCCTTCACAAAGTTTATCTGTTATTGTATTCACTCATTCAGACTTAATTTTTATTTAGGAAAGCTATTTCAGAATACCATATCATAAAACATACTATCTTATTTTTTTAAAAATTCACTAACATTTTAGGCACATTTACTCAGCATTTCAACTAAATGTGTAGGCATGTGCCTTGTTTTAAATAAGTACAATTTATAAGACTCATGTTTGCAAGTTATATTTTAGGGTAGCAATTGTTGACATTACCAGGGATTCCACACTTTACAAAACATAATTTGCCACAGGATTTTTCTGTTCCATTTTAAACTGTCTTGATTTAAAAAAAAAAAAAAAAAGTAACTTCTAAATTCTCAGGAAGAAATGTAGTAAAGCATGTCTTCATGTCTGTTTTCAGATTTCTCTCATCTTTTACTGTTCTAATACATTCCTAACTCCTCACAAACTTGGTAGTTTAAATACTGAATACCTGGCAGCTCTTAGGGATCCTGTAAGTAGATGGAGATAATTTTCAGTGCTTTGTTATGTTTAATAGAAATCAAACTGACTTGTGTTTTAAAATACAAGTTGTCTAATGGTAAGATTACATGATCTTAAAATGTGTTTTAGGTTTTCTGCAACAATTAGCTGTGAACCCTTAATGTAGCTAATGTTTATAAAATTTTTTAGTCAAAATTATTTATTTTTATTTTTTTAGGGTGTGTCAAAAAACATGTAGTATTTGCTTTTTGAAATATGTTTGCCTACTTAGAGTTGGAAAATATACTTTGACTCAGAAATTGTAAACAGTTCTTTTTGTGCTGTAAAAATGAATACTACCAGTATGTCAAAAGAAAAATAGTATGCATTTGTAATATAAAGTAAAATTGTATTTAATGTCTATTATGGAATTTTAAATTTGTGCTTAGAAAACTTTAAAGGTGATGTTAATTTACAGATTCATGTGGATCTGAATACGTAATTTGTACTTGTTCAGCCGAAAAGGTCAATAGAGTGGCTGATAGCTTTGTGTGGTTTTTCCCTCAAAATGATAACACTGAAACAAGAACCAGCACTTTATATTCAGACTTTTTAAAAATTCTGCCCAATTTGGGACAATGGAACGTAGGTAGATTTACTTTAAAAATCTAGAAATTTAAAAAGAAAAAATAGTGTTGTTACTCTATCCCAATCTGAATGAAGGTGTGTTCTCAGCAACACGACGGAAGAGGTTGCTTTGGTTTTGCTTTTTAGAAGTATGCCCCTGCCTTTCTCAAATTTTCCCTTGAAGGCTTATCTCCTGTTTCTCAAAGTATACTCTGCAATCTGTCTGCAGCATCAGAATCACCTCAGGAGCTGGTTGACAGTGTGGCTGCCTAAGCCCAGCAACCAGCCCTTGACTTGAGGAATCGGGGTCTCTGGAGGTGGGACCTCGGCCTCTCTGGTTTCCTCAACAGGCACCTCACGTGCTTCTGATGCGCACTGAAATTTTAAAGTTACTCGTCTGTACCTCCTGTGTTCACCCAGGGCTTTTGCCGGCTAGATACTACGCAGAAATTTTGAATTAATTGGATGTTCTTAAATTTGTTTTTCCTTCACTCCACTAACTGCTTTCTTCCCCCCAAATCTTTCTTCTAAAGGAACTCTATGAAAAATTGGTTTGTCTCCTATCCAAATTGATAAACTCTGTTACGTAAAAATTGGTAGCCTCAGATTTTTCTGTGGAACTATATGTTCTGGGCTATGATCCGTGGAGTCTTGGAGGACAAGCAGTGCTTCAGGGGCCAGTGGAGTGGAGCCCACTGGGGCTTCTGCTTTCTCCCCACGCCGGGGTGCTGCTTCAGACCAGATTTCAGTAGATAAAACACTTCCTTTTTTTAAAAAAAAAAAGTTTCCACTATTTTCTTTCAAAGAGTTTGGAAGCCACTGTAATGACTCTGTCACCTGGTTAATTTTCTACTGATTTTTACATATTCAGAAACCTCGTGTTTTTTTGTAAAAAGAATATTTTGGATGTCTCGGTTGCTGCCTGGAATATGGCCACTTGGAATATGGCTATTTCACAAATTTTGAAGGCATTTTGTTGAATAGTAAAGCACTGACTTAGCCTCTGTTCCTTGTACTTCTAGTTTTAGTGAAGTATAGAAATGGTCTGTGTATTTAATTTTAGTTATGTAAATACACATACACACACACATTTACCCCCATGGCCCTGACTGTGCAGTCCTAGTGCATGAGGCTCACAGGTCTCAGACAGGTGCATTCTAAGGTTCTGGAGAAAGAATCAAAAAATGCCACCCTCTAATACAGAAGTTCACAAAACTTAAATGAAATGATTGAGGTTAGTCACCTACAGAAATGTCTGCAGAAAATAAGTCACCTAGAAGCTATAAATTTAAGTGTACTGCTGATAGTAGACCTAGGACACTTCCGTCTCTGCAAAAGTGCCCTGAGCTACCTCACCGATAAAGGAAAGTGTCAAAGCAGAACGCGCCTTACAAGATAAACTATAGGAAATCGCCATCACGTGGTACTTTTTTGATGACTGACACGGAATGTGGAAAAGAGAACTGGAAAGTTAGATTGCTTTCCTTGTTCCTCTAACATTGTCCAGGCAAAGGGACAACCTGATCGGATGAGAAGATTGGGCTATCTGAGCAAATTCCTCTAGAGTAAGGAAGGGCGCTTTGTGTACTTGGGTGACAATGGCTCATAAGAACTTTTGTTCTCATTACTCCGGTTCTGGGCTCTGCCAGCAGTCTTTTTTTCAAATTTGATCAGCTTGAATGAGCCCAGCATGTAAATCGGCGCTCTGGTTTTAGTTCTGTTTTGTGCAAGTTTAGAGCAGCCAGATCCTTGGCCCTGATCACTTGCAGGTGAACTGACTGAATCGGCTCTGTGAACCCACAGTATCAAGGACACTTGTGACGGGTCTGCTCGAGCAGCCAGTTGGCCTCATGTACTTTCTCCCCCCCTTGGCCTCAGTACTATGTCCCTATCACTAATTACCCTGTGTTAATTGCTTTTGTTGTGTTGGGTCTGTATTGTGGTCAATGCCTACAGACAGAGAAATGTGAATTAAAGAATTTGATACGTTGATGATGTTTGCTTGTTTTTTAATAAAGTGCAGCACTTGAAAAGTGTGATCCTGTGTTGCTTTTTTTGACACAACAGTGAGAAAACGGCTTTGAGTTACTTTCACAGAAGATGGTCCTTGGTCTACAGCAGAACAGAAATTAAAATGTGTGGCAAGTTCTGGGTCAGATACGTTTGGACGGAAAGTACCAACTGGCTTGTGGCAGAGTAGAGCAGTAAAGGAAGTCAAATAAATGAGGTGAATTCATCTCATTTTCAGTTGTTACAGTGGAAAGAGAAGAGAATTTATTTGAAATATCTAGGTTGAAAACCCATCCTCTACCACTGTTTAACATTAGGCAGGTTACTTGTTCTGCTTGAGCCCCCAGTTCTTTATAAAAGTGGGAGCTATGCCAATGGAGAGGTTGCAGACTCAGGTGCTTAGAGGAGAGAGGCAGGTGACGAAGGTGGGGGTGGTGGAACTGGGCAAACTAGAGCACCTAACTGCAGGGAAGCAGGTCCAGGAGCACAGAGCTCATCTTTCTAGGAAAGGTAGAACTGTGGGCTTTTTATATGAAACCTAATTTTAAAATACGGGTTGGCAACTAATTACCTGTAGCCTCCCACAGGCTTATATGATGATTATAATGGGAGGGAAAAGTGAAGGCATCTTATACTTGGCAGAAATTTGCACTTCCTTCCATTTGAATTTTTATAAAGCTTTATGGTTTAACAGCTGTGATCTGGATTTCATATGACGTTTTGTGGCAGATAACATTTTTATTCATTTCATTAGAGGAAAAAGTGCAGTCCAGCTTCATTCTGTCATCTTTACTCAGAATTCCATTTTTACAATTTTTTTTTGAAATAACTTAAAATTCACTGCTCATTTGCCTGTTTGCTTTTTTTTAAACAGACAATGCTAAGCATAATGCACCCTTTCTTGATCATAATTTTAAACATGAGTTATCATGTTTGGCGGTGATATCTACAGAAGTTCCCAAGAAAGGGTCTCTATTAACTAAATAGCCCCTGACAGTTCCATGTTTTGACTTTTTTTTTCCTTTTTGGCCGTGCCACGCCCTTTGCTTAGTTCCCCAGCCAGGGATTGAAACCGGGCCATGGCAGTGAAAGTGCTGAGTCCTAACCACTGGACTACCAGGGAACACCCCATGTTTTGACTTCTTAAATTACAGCTTGGGCACTTGGGTATTATGCTAGATGTTTTATTTACTTTTATCTCATTATAATCTACAATTTTGTGAGGTAGACATTATGAACTCCATTTCACAGATTGGTAACTCAGGGCTGGTTGTTAATCCCAGGTCCTCATCCCTGCTGCTTTTTCATCATCAACACAACCACCACCAACAGTATAAAAAAAAGTTGAATATAGGCAGATATATCATTGTGCTGGACACTAGGAATGCTAGGGTTTATGATACAGCCTTCAACAAGGAAACTGATCATATACATGGAAGGAATTCAGAGATTTTAATGAACTGAAAGTGATAAACATTGCCTATAAATAGAAATTTAATTTTTTTGGTACCGTTGTGGAACTAGAAAATGAAAACTTTTTATCGCGTGTGAGCAGACAGAAGGTAAATTCATCTATGAGAAAGCTGTGTACACTGTGAGCTTCTTGAGGACAGGTTGCTCACCTTGGTCATTTTGCATTCAAATTAATGAGTATTTGCACGTCTTTTTGAAAAGTCTGTTCTATGTGTTATGGATCACTTACTCTGCAGGGCATTATACTCAACCTCCAATTTCCAGCATAGGCGGGCACCCAGGAGTTTTGAACAAATGAAGTTGCTGAGGCGCTGCACTCGGAGACCAACCCTGGCAAACAGCAGGACTGTGTGCTGCCAGAGCCTGTGTGTGTGCTCCTACAGCGTGTCTGCGTACATCTCAGGCCCCATTCTCTGGGAAGTGCTCCAGCCAAGGCTCTGCCAACGGCCGTGAACGGGAGCAGAGTTCTTATCCCAAAATAGCCACTTTGGCATGAGTTTTAGTTTGGGCTAAAGGTAGTCAAAAACACAGTAGATTCAGGGATAGTTCTTTACTTCCCCTTCAATTGCTTAAATTTACATTGGAAAAGGGCCCTTACCAGAAGAGAGCTGTTATCAGATATACCTTCTTACCGAAGAAACATCAGCATAACAGGACAACCTTTGTTTTTCAAACATCTCCTCTAGCTTCCTAGGAATGGCCTTCCTCCCCTTTGTACCCTCAGATCCCTACCCCTTTCTTTAGCTCAGGATGTTGCAGAAGCTTCAATTACCTGGCTGTCCTTTGGGTCTTCATATCTTTACGGGGCTCTCATATGTACATAATTTTGTTTGTTTTTCTGTTAATCTGTCTTATATCAATTTAATTATTAGACCAACTGAAGAACCAAGAAGGAAAAATGTTCCCACCCCTACAGCCATGTTTAGACCATGTGACCATTCCTCCCTTGCAGTTGATTGGACCCAGGAAGCCCATCCACAGACCAGCAGGCAATCAGATTATCCACTGGGCTTCGTTTTCACAAAATGCTTAGTAACCTTTAAATCTGTCCTCCTCAAAGTATGGCCCACAGACTGTTTTCTTCCAATCCACCAGGAAATAAGTACAGAAACTGAAAGAGTTTAGAAATTTGTATAGCTATTTTGTCAGTTGACTATTGGATCTAATCCTAATAAAAATGTGGCGCTTTTCCGGGCGGCGGGTGGGGAGGTAGGGCGGGCGGCCTGCTGGGTCCGCGGGGCCTCGGGGCCGGAGCCCGGGTCCCCGCCCGCCCCAGCGCCCGCCGCCGGCCGAGCCCCGCCCCCCGCGTCTCCATCGTGGGTCGCGGTGGTCGGATGTGCGCTCGGGTCCGCGGGACAGGCGGGCGCAGAGGTCCCTTGTGTTGGCGCGGGCGGGTGCGGCGAGGTTCCGGCGCCTCCGCGGAGCATCGTGGGTCTGGGGCTGTGGGCGCCGCGGATTGCTATCCTCTCCGCACTTTCCCGGCTCTGAAGCCTCGAGAACACGGCTAGGCAGCAGTAGTTTAATGGGGAGTTTGCCTGCTGGGAACTAGGGGCCTGCTGGGGTCTCAGTTCTTGGCTGGCCCCGGAACACGAGGTTGCCAGGTGTGTGACGGCAGCAGGTAGGAGTGACCCGCTGGTGCAGTGATGAGCAAGAAAGTACAGGAAGGACAGCGGCTGTTGGCCTGTGAACCTAGGCAAGAATGACCAGCCGACACAGTCCAGACCAAGGTCCGTGGGCCCAGCTCGGTCCTGTGCGTCTGGTCAGTGGAATAGACCTGCAGGTGTGGCTCTTGTCACTCTAGGACTGGCTTCAGGACAGTGTGAATCAGCAGTTCTGAGGCAGCAGGCGTGATACAGAAGTGTGAGCAGAGACCGTCTGGAATCCCCAGACTCCAGGGAAACTAAAGGTGACAGCCAGCCTAGTGAAGAGGACAGGAGTTGGGGGCCGGTGGCGGCAGCCCAGCAGGCGCCCCTCGTCTCAGGGCCCTAATCCTGGCTCCAGCCGGCTGGTCAGGGGAGCTGCAAGGCCTTCTGGGCGAGCAGAGCCCACAGTCCTGAGCTGTTCTCTGTGTTTGGGTCATCTCCCCCCATCCAAGGGGAGAAATCTAGATGAGGTTTAAGAATCAGTGCTTTAAGACTGTGGATCTCGGAGTTGAAACCTCGGAAGACATGTTTTCAGCACGGGGTGTTAAAGTGAACGGAAGGATTCAACCCCTTTTCAAGGAGGGTGGCTCCATGTGGGCAGAACTAGAGAATAAATGGGTCTTGAATTAAAAAAAAAAAAAAAAAATGTGGCTTGTATTTGTGTATGTCTCTTTATGTCATTTTTCTCTTTATTGTATTTTATAAAAATATTGATACATGATGCTGTTGACCTAAAACAATAGACTGCCGAATAGTTCTCCAGCAAAGATAGGTTTATCCATGATCAGCAAAGAATTGTAATTCAAGGTCTATAACTATGGCAAGCCACATGCAAGGGAAGGAGCACTCTTTTATAGAGGGGAAAAGGAAGTTGGGAGGGCTATAGTAAACAAAGATTCCATGGCTTTTCATTGGCTCAGTCCTCACCAGGAAAGAAGAGGAATATTTCTCCTTCCTGTTGGGCCCTACTATCATAGCAGGGTCTGAGAGCTCCTCATTCTTGTCTCCTGAGTCTTTTTAATTGAAATTTCTGTTTATTAATTTTTTACAGTGTATTAGAATTTTTTTAAAAAAGAAAGAAACAAAAAAAAAACACTTGATTTTGGACTTCCCTGGTGGCGCAGTGGTTAGGAATCCACCTGCAAGTGCAGGGGACACGGGTTCAATCTCTGGTCCTGGAAGATCCCACATGCCGTGGAGCAACTAAGCCTGTGCACCACAACTACTGAGCCTGCCTGTTGCAACTACTGAAGCCCGCACGCCTAGAGCCCATGCTCTGCAACAAGAGAAGCCACCGCAATGAGAAACCCGTGCACCACAACACAGAGAAGCCCCCGCTCGCCCCAACTAGAGAAAGCCTGCATGCAGCAACAAAGACCCAATGCAGCCAAAAATAAATAAAATTTAAAAAACCAAAACCAAAAAAACACCTGATTTTTCACCACAGATGGTTTAAGAAGCACTGCTTTAAATAACATGCTTTCTTCCACTGGGAAAGGAGGGGCCGAGCTGCAGTGAGTTTCTGTTCCTTAGAAAAAAATAAACTCTGACTAACATGTTGCAAGAGGTTTGCTTTAGTTTGGTAAAAGTAGCAGTGACCTTTAGTATCTGATACCAAAGCTTGTGACCATGATTCAGGTAATAGCAATGGACTCTGGACCAATGAAACACCCAGACAACAGGAGGAGGAGATAAGACTAGAAAGAAACTATTATTTCAAGAGAGGTAAGAAATTATGTAAACCGGAACATATAAACTAAGAACCATATGGTCTGGAATTAAGTAGCATAATAACATATTTTTAGAGCATTTCATCATCTATAAAGCAATTTTATATGAAGTACTTTCTTTATTCCTCACAAAAACCCAATTGATTAGGCAGAGCAGATAATAATTTCAATTTTCCAAATGAGTACACTGTGATTCAGAAAAGTTAGTGACATACCAGTGTCACACAGAGCTGGGATAAGATACCAATCCAGTCTTGTGACTCTAGAATCTAGTGGGGTTTGTGTTGCTTATGTTTTTTTCACTAAGTTATGTCACCTTCTGTCTAGGTCAGGGGTTCTTAGCCTTTACTGGGCCACAAGCAGACCTCTGTAAGAAGCTGATTATAGTTATGGACACACATACACACGTTGCTATACACATTCAGCAGGATTTTGCAATGAACTTCAGGGGCCTCCTAGACTCCAATTAAGAACCTCTGTACCAAGAACCAGTCCTAGCTGGATTCCTCAGACATATTTAGTATCAACTGGCAATGAACTTGCTTTGTCTAGCTATCTTCTGCCATCTTCAGTCATTTTGTATTCTGACTCATCCACAAGCCCACTGAGTACTACAGAGAACTCAAGGGCACACAGGTTCAGAAGAGCTGGCGGTGGAGGGATGCTTCAGGAAGAAAGGAAGTGTCGTTAGGCTAAGCCTCACAGGAAATTCTACTCTGGCATATTCAAAGGACAGTGTTGGCCAAGCTGGAGAGAAGCAAATATTTTTGTGTGTTTTCTTTCGTTTTTTTAATTAATTAATTTATTTTTGGCTGCGTTGGGTCTTTGTTGCTGTGCGCAAGCTTTCTCTAGGTGCGGCAAACAGGGGCTACTCTTCGTTGCTGTGCCTGGGCTTCTCATTGCAGTGGCTTCTCGTTGCAGAGCACGGGTTCTAGGCTCGCTGGCTTCAGTAGCTGTGGCACGTGGGCTCAGTAGTTGTGGCGCACAGGCTTAGTTGCTCTGCAGCATGTGGGATTTTCCCAGACCAGGGATCAAACCCATGCATTAGCAGGCAGATTCTTAACCACTGCGCCACCAGGGAAGTCCCGAGGAGCAAATGTTGATGTAGAAGACTAGTGGAAGATGAATTTGGAGAAATAACAGAAGACCAAGTTGTAGAGCATTGAACAAGAAGCTAAAGATGTCAGCTTTAAGTCTGTGAACCGTATGGTGCCATCTATAAATGGCATTTTAAGAAGATTACTCTAGAAGTACTGTGGAAGATGGATCGGAAGGGGATGGATTGGAAACAGGAAGCCTAGTTTTACTATAATCCAGGAGCAAGCGGACTAGGGTTTGAATTCAGGTAGAGACAACAGACATGGAAATAGAGGCAGAAATGAGAACATTTATAGAGGAAGAGTTGACAGGTCTGGATGAAGGATGCCTTGAAGAAAGGATTAAATAGTCTCTCAAGATTTTGAACCTTGGAAGAATGAATTTGTTCAACAAATATTGATGTGACTGATACAAATGGGGAACTGCTGGGTGTCAGGTTCACACATACAAGGCCAAGGCCAGCACCTGAATGATTCAACCAGTAAAGTTATAAGCAGCCATTTTTACAAGTAGCAAAGTTATAAGCCAAAGGTGCCAACTCCCCATGATTTTTGTACAGCACCCAAAGAGGCAGAGTGACTGCAATGTGAGTTATGGGACACCCCATTGCTAAGGAGCTAATTCTAGATTGGAGGAAAGTGGTTTGAAATTCTGAAGCCCAGGTCTCACCAGAACCCCAGAGAAATGGGAAACTGGCTCATGACAGCTTCCCAGGGGGTATAAGGACACGAACAGAAGATGACCTTGTACCGGCTCCTTATAGGCTTCCCATCATCTCATGCCTGGGAATGGAGCTGTTCCTCTACACTGGGGGTGGCAGTGGCTGGGGGGTGGCGGCAGGAGCTACTTTTGAGGAGTAGAAGATACCCTTGATACTAGATACCTAGACTATAACGTTAGATCAGGACATTCATGTACTGGCCAGACTACAGGCACAGGTTTTTGTGTCATTCACAGAGAGGTGGGGCATACTGAGTGTTGGACTTTCACCTCCGGGTCCTGGGTTCAGGTCCTGGCTCTGTCACTCACTAGGTATGTGTTCCAGTCACCATGGCTGTGTGACACATTACCTGAAAACTAAGTGGCTTAAAATAGCAACATTTATTTTGTTCCTGAATCTGCAACAAGGGCAGGCCTCTGTGCATTTTCACATGAGTCAGATTCTCCTCCCAGCATATGCTGGGACAGCTTGAAGACTGGGGACTGAATCAGCGGAAAGCTCACCCATCTGGCAGTTGCTGCTGGCTGTCAGCTGGGGCTGCAGCTTCCTCACGCGTGGTGTCTGAGTTCCCAGGAAAGCATCCTGAGAGGGAGAGCCAGGCGGAAGCCCTACTCCTTTGTGCCCTAGCCTCAGAAGTCACACAGTGTCACTTCTGCCATATTCTATTCACCAAGGTAGTGGCAAAGCCCTGCCCGTTTTCAGCAAGAGGAGAAACAGACAGCCTCTATTGGGGGTGGGGAGGAAGGTTCTGGAACAGCATGCTGTCCTGGAAAGAGTGCTGTGGCCATTTTTGGAGGATACAATCTGCCAGAATGTTAACCTGATCTCTCTCTCTCTTTTTTTTTTAATTGTGGTAAAATACACATAATATAAAACTTACCATTGCAACCATTTTTTTTTAATTAATTTCTTTCTTTTGGCTGTGTTGGGTCTTCGTTTCTGTGCGAGGGCTTTCTCTAGTTGCGGCAAGTGGGGGCCACTGTTCATCGCGGTGCGCGGGCCTCTCACCATCGCGGCCTCTCCTGTTGCGGAGCACAGGCTCCAGACGCGCAGGCTCAGTAGTTGTGGCTCACGGGCCTAGTTGCTCCGCGGCATGTGGGATCCTCCCAGACCAGGGCTCGAACCCGTGTCCCCTGCACTGGCAGGCAGATTCTCAACCACTGAGCCACCAGGGAAGCCCCATTGTAACCATTTTTAAGTGTGCAATTTGGTGGCATTAAGTACACTCACAGTGTTGTGCAATTTTCACCACTATTCATTCCCAGAAACGTTTCATCATCTCAAACAGAAACTCCAAACCCGTGAGACAATAACTCCCTATTCTTCTTTCAGTCCCTGGTCACCTCTGTTCTGCTTTCTGTCTCTGTGAATGTGCCTATTCTAAGTACTTCATTGAAGTGGAATTCATACACCATTTGTCCTTTTGTTTCTGGTTTATTTCACTTAGCATAATGTTTTCAAGGTTCTAACATGAGTCTCTTTTCTCATCTATAAGAAAAATGAAGAATAGAACAGGGCTGCTTGGAGGATTTAACAGATAATACATGTTACGGTGTACAAATTTCTTGATACTCCTCCCATCAAAAAGTGAAATCTAATTCCACTTATATGGACTGGCCTTAGTGACCTGTTTCCAATGAAGGGAATGCAGCAGAAATGGGGGTCTTCTGAAGCTTGGTCATAAAAGGTGATACGACTTGTGCCTGGTTGTTGGGACACTTGCCCTTGGAACTCAGCCCTTTCTTCAGTATTGCACAGAGAAAATATATCTGCTGCCAGGAAAAGCCCCCTAGCCTTAACTGTCAGATGTGTGAGTGAGTCAGCCTGAAGACGATTACAGCCCAGCCTTCAAGCCACCACCACAGACGCCAAGTGGAGCAGAAATGAGCTGTTCCAACCAAACCCTACACAAGTTACAAAGTCAAGAGCAAAACCGATGTTATTTTTGTGTTTTTACACAGCAGTAGATAACCAGAACATAAGTTTCTGTTCTTATGTTCAGAGCCAACCAACCAACCAACACCCATTTCCCTCTTCTTCCTTGTGCCCCCAAATGACAGCCAAGTACTTGGAGAAGGTGACCTCACCCCAACTCAGGGGTAACCAACATGGTGATCCCATTCTCTTGGCAGCTGGAGGTGGACATGTGACCCAGTTCTAGCCAATGAGACATAATGGGGAGATCTGCTGGGATACCTCCAGAAAAGACTGCCTGGCTCTTAAAAAGAGATACAGAGAGAAAGAGATGGTGTCATGACTGTGTGGGATACCTGCAACCACTGAGGTCATTTTTTTAACCAGGAGGTAAGCAGAACTGAGGGCAAAGCCAACAGGGCAAGAATGGCAGTGTGGGAAGTTGGAAAGACCCATTGATGACAATGTTGAGGCACTGAGTCAGCCAATCCTGGAACTGCCCTTCCTTGGGACTACATGGTATGTGAGATGAAAATTTTCCTTATTTTTTAAAGTTGGGTTTTTTGTTCATGGCCACCAAAAGCAACATCCTAACTGATATGTTTATGTCAAGTGTGGTATATTATAAGGAACATAGGAACACAGTAAGTGGAAATAAATGTCAGCTATGATGATGATGATGGTGATGAAGAAAGAGGGTGGATTCTTGGAGAGCAGAATACTCAGGTGAGAGTAGCAGAGATTCTGGATTTTGAAGAAAACGCTCCCCTTTATGGGGGAGTGGACAAGTAGAATCAACAGAGGACAAGGTGACAAATAACCAGGAAAGGAAAGAAGACGTGAATTATGATGCAAGCCAAGGAGATGAGATTACAGGTATCTCCCACTTTCTGAAAGTTCACATTACACTATTTTGCTTTTACAAAACACCTACCTTAGTCCCTGTTTTCAACAACCGAGAGACATCCAAAGAGGATTTTCGCTTTTATGAAAAAAAGCCATTGCCATATTAAGGTACTAACGTACATTTTTTGTAAAAGCAAAGTGATCTAGCTCAAATTATTTGAAAGCAGGAGGATACTCTTTGCTTTATGCCATATAGGAGCACTCTACTCTCAGATAGCAGGGGAAACCTGTATCAATACCAAGGGATGACTCCACCATATAGAATCCTGCAGAGCAGATTCTCTTGCCGTCCCATCAGTGGTGAGCTCAAAGGGGACAAACTTGACACGCAAAACCCAGGTGGTCGTATTTGCTGATACCCCATGAGGTGTTCTGCTAGATCAGTGATTCTCAAAGTGTAGCCCCCAGATCAGCAGCATCAGCAACACTTGTGAACTTGCTAGAAATGTAAATTCTCAAATCTCACCCTACACCTACTAAATCAGAAACTCATGGGTGGAGCCCAGGAATCTGTTTCCACAAGTCCTTGAGGTGATTCAAATGCTTCTAAAGGCTGAGAATCACTCAGACTTAACACCTAGATGCTAGGAAATTTGCTCCTAAGGATGTTGTGTCTATGAATTGCCCTGTGGGGAGAAATGGAGAGAACTAAATCTGGGGGCAAAAGCAATTCTTTGGGGGGAGGGGATTGGTGAGAATTTCCCATAGGGGTGTTACTGAGTCCAAGCTCTCTCTGCTTGCTGCATGACAGGCCAATAAATCGGGAGACAAGGTGTTGAGGCAAGGAATAATGACTTTATTCAGAAAGCCGGCAGACCGAGAAGATGGCGGACTAGGGTCTCCAAAAACCATCTTATTGGGGTCTGGATGCCAGTTTCTTTTATAGAACAGAGAGGGGAGGAGGTGAGGAAGTAAAGTAAAAAGGCCATTAGTTTTGCCTGGCTTGGCCAGCATCAGGGAGGGGATGTGTTAATTTCTTCTTTTCTGCAGCCATTCACAGGTGGGCAGGGTCAGATTGTCTTCCTGTGTGCTGAACAAAGACACTTTAGTTTAACATGCAGGCTGAGGAGCACGGTTCCCTGAGACAGGCCATTATGTATGATTATAATAACAAAAGCAACGAAAAGCAAAGGTCAAAGTCAAAGAAGCAGATCCAACATGGAGTCAGAATTGGTTCTTCCCTGTTACAATTTTCCACTGTCAGTGTCCATTCCACAATCTTGTGGAAAAAGGGGTGACAACTATTCTAACTGCTTTGTCAGATGGATCTTTCTGGGAGGGTCCACCATTGGTGCCAGTGTTCCAAATGGTGAGATTTGTCTTTTTTGTTCCTCTTTGGAAAGTGTCTACTTTACATCTGTAGACTTAAAAAAATACTCATGACCTAAAAGTTGAGACTTATGTTTTATTCAGTGGGAATTTTGAGGACTGCAGACCAGGAGGCAGCATCTAAAGTTAAGGAATTTAGCACTTTTCTATGTATGGGAAGATGCAAGATTCCGGGCTCACTGAAATCATTCCTTTGATATGCACCTCAGATATCTGGAGCCTGTATCCTGTATTCTCATATCCTGAGTTTCCTCAGGGCTTGCCATAAGGAGTGGCTGCAGTCTGATGGCTGCTAGATGGCAGGTATTCTTCTCGTTCCTGAGTTTCCTCAGGGCTCACTGGCTCACGTTGAAGGGCTGCAATTGCTGATGACTGATAATGGAGGGAAATATTCCATTTCTCATATCTTCTCCTCTTGGTCAGGAATTTGACCAATATATGGGAGACATTTCATGATCAAATTTTGTCCCATGGCACTGGGAGGCTCATCCCAGATCAGGGGGAAATTCTTGATATGTCACTCCAGGTGTTAATTTTTGGATTAGGCCCTATTGATAATTAAAGATTCTCTGGATCCTCTGTCTAATTATGATCCAGGAGACATTTTCCCTTGTTGCTTCCTCCCATACCTAGAATCACACTATTACAATTATTTTATGTTATAAATGTGATCTATTTCCTCAAGATGTTTAGCCATAGAAGTTTTGTTGGAGGCCTGGTTACACACTGGGTAGTGTAAGAGACAACAATCTTATAAAATAGACAGGATATAAGTAATGCAGCTAGTAACATTGACAAAGACATAGTTCAGCAGGGAGACACAAAGCACAAACAATTTGGAAACAAAGAACAAATTAAACCAATGATTAGTATAACTAGTTGTAATCCAGTTGCAATAACAAGCAACCAAAGGAACCATAACTGATTTAATGAGCCATCCGCAGTTTCACTGTACCGGCCATGAATACTTAGACGTGCATGGCTTAATCTCTGAGACAAGCATATGGTACTAGCAGGATCAACCAGGTAGAGAGAAAAAGATAAATGTTTCAATTCTACTTACCAAGGTATAATTTACCAAATTACTGTAAGTCATAATTAGTTTTCCTTACACCTGGAAAGCACAGATTTAAAGCAATAATTTTTCAGATAGAAACCATAAAAATTATAACCATATTCACCAGTTTATTCAGTCCTATGTAATTAATTCGTGTTGATCTGGATGAAGTAATCAGGTTTTCCATTAGTTTTGTTATTCATTACCCAGTCCAGTGATATTATCTAAAGGCTACCAGAAACTTATATTTGTTAAAAAATTCCTTTTTATGAGTCCTCTTGAAAATCTTCATTTTGTAAAAGCATCAAGACAAAACTTAAAATAACCTGATTAAAGATTTGAGTACAATACAATTAGCAGGAAACTTGGATATTTCTGTGACATGTAACATTTTAGAATAACTAGAATTATGATTGATAACATATCAGGACATATCAGATGTTAGGGATTCAAATTAAATTTTGGAATATCTATATTAATGACATTAATACATACTCTATAACCTAAGGTTCATCTCCAATCACTTGACAATATTTCTGAAATAATTTAACATGCCAAATAAACTTAGTTTAACATTCCTCTCTGAGATGTCTCAGAGATGTTCTTTTGAAGTATTCCAGAGTCAGCAGGAGGCTAAAAAAGCTTTAGTCAGATTTTGATATTTGGGAAGTTTGTTAAAAATATCAAAAAGGTTTTAAAACACAACAGGATCATAGGTCACTGTGAAACAATACTTATTCATTTAACCAAAATCACAAAACGATTAAAAGAAAACAAATATGGATCTCCTAAGGGCACA
Organism: Eschrichtius robustus; assembly: GCF_028021215.1. Lineage (NCBI taxonomy): Eukaryota > Metazoa > Chordata > Mammalia > Artiodactyla > Eschrichtiidae > Eschrichtius > Eschrichtius robustus. Next base: position 39,831,869 of record NC_090843.1, read on the forward strand.
GAAACTCATACAATCTGTTATCAAAAAGGAGCACTTCTAACAGAGAGAGAGGTCAAATTCCAATCTTGTATTAGCTTACTTAACAAAATCCGTTTACTTAGTTAACTTCAACCTAAATTTAGTTCATCCTGACCATGTATAAAACTTTCTCAGTAAAATGTACTTCCATTCCTCACACTTCCGTAACTGAAAACACACATTCTACCATACTGAAATGTTTTATTATTTTCGGTAGCTTTAATTATATATTTAAAATAGAATCCCTGACTCTTAAAAATCTTAATTTCTAGTGAAAACCAAGAGGCAAGTAATAGTTACCAAAATCTGGAGAGACTATTTTAGATAATTTTTCAAACCTAAAGGCTCTTATCTCGTTTACATTTTCTTTCCTTAGAAGTTTCTTAACATCAAGTTACTTTACTTGCTGACTAATTTGCAACAGGTATAACAAGATTTCATTTAACTTCTATTAAACCTAGGTGCAGTGAAAGTATTATACTTAATGTTGATGACTCTAAAGACATGTCTATATTAATTAGATCACAAACTTAAACATTAATTTAATACTAAGTATTTCCCAGTTCACGTGAAACTGAAACTAATTTAGCTTAATTTCTCTTGTATTTAGAATTGTTTGGTTTGTAAGTGCTTACTTTTCTTTAAGCCAGTTAAACAGAGCTCATCCACAAATCAACCTCAGCAATGTTATCCAAAGACAAAGACACATACAAACACAGAAACAAACAGAGAGACCTCATAGTTCTCATTTCAAAATTTCAGCCCTGCAGGTACAGCAATGTAAAACTCATCAGTTTACAAGAGGTTGGATTAAAGTTGGGTTTCTGGTAGATCGAACAATAAAGCTCACTTCTCTAGATGATGGCTAAATATTTACAGGAATAACACTGAGGATTTCTATTTACCCTTGACAAGTCAATTTCTAAATTACTTTACACTTTTTTCAAAATTTGCATTTTAAAAAGATGGCAGAGATGAGGGTTCTTGAGAACACCAAATAGGACATTTGCATCTCAAAGATACAGGCAAGTTTCTCCTAGGATGACTTTGTTTCCTTCTCTGTGGTTTCCATGAGCACCATTTGTAGGCTTTAAGCTCCAGTGGGACCCTGAAATCAAGCTGTTCTGGCGAAAAAGTTACTTCAGCATTTAATTTACAAAGGAGATCTTGTCCCAAAAAAGGGGGATTGGATGCTCTGGCATATATAAGAAGCTATGTTTCAGGGTGAGGTCCCCTAGTTGGTCTTCTAGAGGTTGTAAGAATGAAGGGTTTTGTAATTCTCCAGAACCTCCCGTGAGCGAGATAGACTGCGATGTTTTCTGTGCCACCTTGGCATTTACCACAGAATATGTGGCACCTGTATCTACTAGAAAATCAGTCAACTTGTTCCCCACTGTCAAAGTTACCCAGGGCTCCTGTGGGGAAATTAGAATCTGATGCCTCAAGTCTAAAGGAGTTCCCTGGCCTCTTACAGGATATCGGTGTAAGGGAAATTGCCCTGCTGCAGAAGTGACTCCCGGTCCAAACTGGGTGCCCTGTTGGGTCTTAGATGGTAATACTAAACCAGGTCCCTGTGCTCCAGGGTTAACATAGAAACTTCTATTCGATCCCCATGGGAAGGGGAAACAGGAGGTGGTGAAAGGAGTAAATATGTTGGCGGCATGGGGGGGTGAGCAGCCCTCTGACTCCTTTTCCTCCTGATGCAATAGCATAAATGCTTCTACATATGGAATCTCACCTCTTTTCCCTGCTCTTTCGCAAAACACTTCTAATTGCGAGATCATATAATAATTGAGGGAGCCATTCGAGCCATCACCCTTCTGAACTTAACATATATTGTGTCCACACCTTATTACAATAGTATATCATGTCTTTCTTAGTCATAGGCTCATGGCTATGTTTTGCCCATTTATCTAATATACGCCCCAAAGGGTTCTCCTTTGGGATAGATGTAGTATTTCCCACTTTTATAAGTTTGATAACACCAAAGCACAAAAGATGCAAACAAATTCCAACACAAAAAGCACAAACAAATTCCAACATTGATGCACACAAAACCAAAATGAAAACCAAAACCAACAAACAAGTTCCCAAATCAGGTAAAGTCCAACAACAATTCCCCCCCGCCAAGACGGTACCCCCACCAAACAATTGGCTTGTCCCGTAAAGGAAAAGACCAAATTGCGGGGAGAATATGTTCCCAGTGCACACACCAGAGCGACTTACCCTCCAAAATCGAGTCCATTGACTCGTAGAAGTTTGTCGGTTCCTTGCTTCAACTGCCAAGTGCTGGTGTAGCTGGTGCCGCTTCAGGGAATTTTGAAGGGAAGATCCTCAGGAAAAATGGCCTCAGCAGCTGCTAGGGCCTTGCCCCAATATTCCCTGACTGGGGCCAGCTAGCCACGAGCAGCAAGGCTCCTAGCTGGCTCGCCAAATTTGTTACTGAGTCGAGCTTGCTCTGCAAGCTGCAGGACAGCCCAATAAATCAGGAGATGAGGTGTTGAGGCAAGGAATAGATTTTATTCAGAAAGCCAGCAGACTGAGAAGATGGTGGGTTAGGGTTCCCAAAAAACCATCTTATCGGGGTCTGGATGCCAGTTTCTTTTATAGAACAGAGAGGGGCAGGAGGAAGTAAAGTAAAAAGGCCATTAGTTTTGCCTGGCTTGGCCAGCATCAGGGAGGGGATGTGTTAATTTCTTCTTTTCTGCAGCCATTTACAGGTGGGCAGGGTCAGATTGTCTCCCTGTGAGCTGAACAAAGGCACTTTAGTTTAACATGCCCTGCAGGCAGAGGGGCAAGGTTCCCTGAGGCAGGCCATTATGTATGATTATAATAACAAAAGCAACTAAAAGCAAAGGTTAAAGTCAAAGAAACAGATCCAACATCGAGTCAGAATTGGCTCTTCCCTGTTATAGAGGGATGGAGATTTTTCTATGTGTAAGATTGAAGAAAGGGCTCTCTCTTCACTGTAAAATCAGAGGATGGGCAAGGACAGAAAAGATCGGCTAGTATCTAGAGTGCTTCGAGGGGACCCTATGAAGGATTTAAACTGTACTTTTCCTTTTTTCCTAGGACTCTGGGAATAGTCATGTTTACGGTCCGGTTGTTGTTTTTTTTTTAAATTAATTTATTTATTTTTGGCTGCGTTGGGTCTTCGTTGCTGCACGCAGGCTTTCTCTAGTTGCGGAGAGCGGGGGCTTCTCCTTGTTGTGGTGCACGGGCTTCTCATTGTGGTGGCTTCTCTTGTTGCAGAGCACGGACTCTAGGCACGCGGGCTTCAGTAGTTGTGGCTCATGGTCTCTAGAGCGCAGGCTCAGTAGTTGCTCCGCGGCATGCGGGATCTTCCCGGACCAGGGCTCAAACCCATGTCCCCTACATTGGCAGGCGGATTCTTAACCACTGAGCCACCAGGGAAGCCCTATGGTCTGGTTTTTAATTTTACTTTCCCCCTCTTTTATAGATTCCTCTGGCTGCCCCCAAGTGTACAGCAGAGTCTTTCATGCACTGGAGTTTGTATCCTTGAAATTCAGTCACACACTCGGCAAATGTTTTGTCTACTATGTCCCAGGCATTTTTCTGTGTATTTAGGAAACAGCAGTGAACAAAAGAGATAAAACTCCTAACCTATTGGAGCTTACTTTCTAGAGGGAAGTGAGAGAGGAGGATTAAAGGGAAGTGTGGCTTCCTCACATTACCTCAAACTTGAAATAAAATCTAAAACTATGCCACTGTGTCCTCCAAATGCCAGACATATTTCTGCCATGGAGCCTTTGCTCATCTCCCAGAACTTTGCATGGTCTGACCCTCTCCCCATTTCATTCTGGTTGCTGATCAAATGTCAGCCCATCAGAGGGGTCTTCCCTAAACACCTTGTCTGGACCAGACAAGCACACACACATATCTATCACACTATGCCCTTACCTTGCTTATTTTCATTATAGCACTTTTCCCCCAACTAATACTTATTTGTGTGTTGTGTGTACCCTCTGTTAGAATTAAGGCTCCATGAAAGCAGGGTTTGTTTGGTTTTACTTCCACTGTATCCCCAGCATGAGAACAATGCCTGGCACATAATAGGAACTCAAAATGTACTCACTGAATAAGTCACCTGTACATGAGGCCACTGTGGCAACATTAGCATTGTACAGAGAGGGGTGGTGGCCAGAGTTCTAGGTGAGGAAGCACTAATGAACCAGAGCCGTACCTGGGGGAGAGTGGGGACAGGACAAGTCCCGTGGAGGTGAAACAGAGCAAGACCCTGTGGGCCCCTCCTGGGTGCAAGTCCTTTTTGCGTTGCCCATTTCTTATTTGTAGGAAATAACTTTCATTCAGCCTCCTTGACCTTCCCTGAGTTCCAAAGGGCAGATTCAAACAGTTGCTAATCAAGGAAGGGAGGGAATACAGAAGCAAAGGAGGAGCAGTCAAGAAACAATAGTGCATCCTTGGGGCAGCGTCCTGGTTCCTCCTCAAGGAATATACATAACAATATCTTTGAGCTCTTCTGCAGGCACTAAGGCCCCCACCGTGGTGGAGGATGGTAACTTCAGGATGATCACAAGATCCCTGGAGCACCACCTTGTTACCTCATCACCAACCAATCAGAAGAAAGTCACACACCATGCAGCCCTCAACCCAAATTTTGCCTATAAAAACTTCTCCCCCAAAACCATTGGGGAGTTCAACGTTTTGGGGGTTTTTTTTCAATAATTATTTATTTATTTGGTTGTGCTGGGTCTTAGTTGTGGCAGGTGGGCTCCTCAGTTGCGGCAGGCAGGCTCTTTAGTTGTGGCATGCAAACTCTTAGTTGCAGCATGCATGTGGGATCTAGTTCCCTGGCCAGGGATCAAACCTGGGCCCCCTGCATTGGGAGAGTGGAATCTTAAACCACTGTGCCACCAGGTAAGTCTCAGTTCCAGGCTTTTAAGCACAAGCCACCCGTTCTCCTTGCTTGGCCCTGCAATAAACCTTTCTCTGCCCCAAACTCCGATATTTCAGTTTGTTTGGCCTCACTGGGCATCAGGCACATGAACAGAGGAGCAGCTCCATCCTACATGGAGCAGCAGAAGATGACCCATGACCTCGACAGGCAGACCCTTGGGCTACAACAGATTTAGCAAGTTGGTGGGGTTTTTCATTAAATATTGTTGCTTTGTTAAGAAATGTAGTGGCATAATTGGCAGCACAGGGGAAAGGAACTACCTACTGGAAAGGGAAAGATTAAAAATACACAAGAGAAAAGATAACTGTGGAATAGAATTCCAGCCTCTACTTTTCAGCTTCTTTTAGTCTCCATCTTGCCATAAGATTGGGAATTATCACTTCTGTTACTCTTTCCTTTTCCCCATGTAAAGACAGCTATTTCCCAAAAGGGTACAAGAGTGACCAGTACTGCTGTACTTAGTTTCTGGTAGTTGGTTACCTTCCAGAGAGGTGACAAAGGAAAGGTCACTGTGTGCCATTGTTAGAATGTGCTAAACAAATCTGACTTGAGGCATATTAAACAGCTAGACGTAAAGAGTCATGACTCATTAATGAGTCATTAAGGAATAGAAATGCAAAACAGAAACCACTCCACCTAACAGGTGGGGGTCCTGTTAATAGAGCAAAGAGCTGCTCCCAGAATAGTACAAAATTGTGCAGCAACCCCACAACAGCAAAATAAATGCAGAAGTTTTTTGTTCACATTTCATAGAATTTTTTTTAAGGTGACATTGCTGGCATCCACTTCTGACTAAAGATAGTTGGCACTTCCTACATCATTAGAAAATTTAGATTTAAAAAAATAACTTTCCAAAAAGGGAACAGAGCACAGATTGCATTCAGCCTTTTCTTTAAGTGTTGTATAAAGAGGTGTCATTTCTTACAGATAAGCAATGAGTGCTTTATAAAGTGGGAATAAAGTTTTGAGCTTTTTAAAAAAAAGAAGTAATTTCTGTTAAAAGAAGCATTGGTTTGATGTGGCATTTTAAGAATTTAGTTTTTTTGCTCTTAAAAGGTGACACTACTCTTTGTCACTTCAAGGGTTATTGCATCTGATAGTCCCAGTAACATCAGAGGGTGATTAATAATCCAATATTATTCATGGATATTGGTATTGAAGGTCAAATGCTTTGTGTGTGTGTGTCTGTGAATCTTTTACATAGGGAAAGATGAATGTAAAGTTGCAAACTGAGTCTTTTTTTTTTTTTAATATGAACATTCCCCTATCCTCAAGAGTAAAACAACAGTATTTTTACAGAACAACAGTAAATTAACATAGGTGTTGGCAAGCTGAAACCAAGTGCTCCAGGAGAAAGAAAAGACTCAGCGGATTATGGCAGATTTTTTTTCCCCAGAGATGAACACAGCATTATTTCCCATTCTACATGCTCAATTACATTAAATGCAGACAGTCTAAACTCACTAATTAAAAGCAGATTGTCATTTCTGCAAGACCCAAATACATGCTGTCTATAAGAAATACACTTTAAATATAATGACACAGGTTAAAAGCAAAAGGATGGAAAAAAGATATGTCACGCTAACATTAATCAAAAGAAAGTTAGACTGTCTATATTAATATCACTCAAAGTAGTTTTCAGAGCAAAGAATATTAGCAGGGATAAAAAGGGTCACTTCATAATAATAAAGGGGTCAAGTCACCAAGAGGACATAAAAATCCGAAATATTTATAAACTTAGGAAAAAAAGCTTCAAATTACATAAAAAGAAGAGTGATAGAGGGCTTCCCTGGTGGCGCAGTGGTTAAGAATCCACCTGCCGACACAGGGGACACAGGTTCAAGCCCTGGTCTGAGAAGATCCCACATGCCACGGAGCAACTAAGCCCGTGTGCCACAACTACTGAGCCCGCGAGCCACAACTACTGAGCCCACGTGCTGCAACTACTGAAGCCCGTGCGCCTAGAGCCCATGCTCCACAACAAGAGAAGCCACTGCAACAAGAAGCCTGCGCACCGCAACGAAGAGTAGCCCCCGCTCGCCACAACCAGAGAAAGCCCATGCGCAGCAACAAAGACCCAATGCAGCCAAAATAAATAAATAAATATATTTTAAAAAAAAAAAAAAGAAGACTGATAGAACTTCAAGGAAAAGATAGATACATTCAAAGTTTTAGTTATAGATTTTAACACCCTTCTCCCAATAATTAATACAAGTAGACACAAATCAGTAATAATATAAAAGACCTAAACACTCTCAACCAACTTGACAAATTGACACTTACAGAACACGCCACCCAACAATAGCAGCACACACATTAGTTTCCTTTTTTTATTGAAATGTAGTTGATGTACAATGTTGTGCCAATCTCTGCTATACAGCAAAGTGACTCAGTTATACACATAGAGACATTCTTTTTCTATAGTTTTCCATTATGGTTTATCCCAGGATAGTGAATATAGTTCCCTGTGCTGTACAGTAGGACCTTGTTGCCCATCCATTCTATATATAATAGTTTGCATCTACTAACCCCAAACTCCCAGTACATCCCTCCCCCACCCTGCTCCCCCTTGGAAACCACAAGTCTGTTCTCTATGTCTGGAGTCTGTTTCTATTTTGTAGATAGGTTCATTTGTGCCATATTTTAGATTCCACATATAAGTGATATCATATGGTACTTGTCCTTCTCTTTCTGACTTACTTCATTCAGTATGGTAATCTCTAGTTGCATCCATGTTGCTGCAAATGGCATTATTTCATTCTTTTTTGTGGCTGAGTAGTATTCCATTATATATATATACCACAACTTCTTTATCCATTCACCTGTTGATGGACATTTAGGTTGTTTCCATGTTTTGGCTATTGTGAATAGTGCTGCTATGAACATAGGGGTGCATGTATCTTTTTGAGTTATAGTATTGTCCAGATAGATGCCCAGGAGTAGGACTGCTGGATCCTATGGTAATTCTATTTTTAGTTTTCTGAGGAAACTCTACACTGTTTTCCATAGTGGCTGCACCAACTTACATTCCCACCAACAGGGTAAGAGGGTTCTCTTTTCTCCACACCCTCTCCAGCATTTGTTATTTGTAGACTTTTTAATGATGGCCATTCTGACTGAAGTGAGGTGGTACCTCATTGTAGTTTTGATTTGCATTTGCGTAATAATTAGTGATGTTGAGCATCTTTTCATGTGCCTATTGGCCATCTGTATTTCTTTTTTAGAGAACTATCTACTTAGGTCTTCTGCCCAGTTTTAGATGGGCTGGTTTTTTTGTTATTGAGTTGTATGAACTGTTTGTATATTTTGGAAATTAAGCCCTTGTCGGTTGCATCGTTTGCAAATATTTTCTCCCATTCCGTAGGTTGTCTTTTCATTTTCTTTATGGTTTCCTTTGCTGTGTACACATTATTTTCAAGGGCACATGTAACATTTTCCAAGATAGATCATATTCTCAGTCATAAAGCTTGATAAATTTAAAACAATTCAAACTGTTGTAGGAAAATGGGGCTCAAGAGGATGGTCATGTCCCGTGTCTCAGGTAAGTCCCTGGAATGGGCCACCAAGTGAGGGACCTGGGCTTCATGCAGGAAAAAATTCAAGAGCCAGCCACAGTAAACTGAAAGCAGGTTTACTGAGAGAGAGACACTTCCCATAGGCAGAATGCAGTCTGTCTCAGAAGGCGAGAGCGGCCATGGGAGAAACACACTCCACAGACAGAGTGTGGGCCATCTTAGAAGATGAGAGCAGCCCCAAAATATGCGGTGATCAGTTTTTATGGGCTGGGTAATTTCATAGGCTAATGAGTAGGAGGATTATTCCAACTATTTCAGGGAAGGGGGCGGGGATTTCCAGGAATTGGGCCACCGCCCAATGTTTGGCCTTTTTATGGTCACCCTTAGAACCGTCATGGTGCCTGTGGGTGTGCATTTAGTATGCTAATGCATTACAATGAGCATGTAATGAGGCTAATTGTCTACCAGAAGTTGAAGCTTATGCAATCTTGGGCCTAGTTGGTTTTAACCAGTTTATGTTGTATCCTCAATGGCTATGTCATTCTTTTAAAGGTTGGGCCCTACCCACTTCCTTCCTGTCTCAAAACTATGGAAAGATATTCTCAAACACAATGGAATTAAATTAAAAACCAGTAAAAAAAGATATCTGGAAAACCCCCAAATATGTGAAAACTAAACAGCACACTTCTAAATAACTGATGAGTCAAAGAAGAAAGGGACACTTAAAAGTATTTTGAAATCATGAATATCCAGTTTCCAGTTCCACATGTAAGAAGCTTGGAGTTGCCGTTCCTTACTGACAACAAGTAAAAAGCTGAACAGACTGAAAAATCAACAATGCTTCTTGAATCCATAAAAGAGGGGAGTACACAGGGCAAACCATTGCCCTCAAGATTGGAGAGACAGACAGGCAATAACAGGGAATCATGAATTACAAGAACAGAGACTTGGGAGCTGAAACCACCTATCAGGGTTAAAAAATACAAGGGAACCCAGTCATAGGGCCCCCACAATATTGTGAAATTTACCTCCAAAAGCTCAACGTGTTTCCCACAGTAAATATCAGAGGAAAATCCCCTCAAGCTTCTGGCGGGCGGATGAGAAAAGGAATTATTTTGAAATATGCCAGAGCATTCTGTTCTTCTTAACAAGGCCTGCCCTCAGGGTAAACTAATTAACCAGACCCTAAATTGCTGTGATTTTATCAGAGCCTAACTGACCTGGAGAAAGGAAAATACCCAATTCCAGCCCATTCTAGCATACTGTCCCACTTAGGGGGAGGAGGAAAAAACTGAGAAACACTGTGAAGTTCACAGTTTAGAAGCATAGGCTCACTAAAATACCAAGACCTAAATCATAGTACTATAGAACACTTCCCCTTCTCCCACACCAAAGGCCTATTTACAGCAGTACCATTTACCTAGTACAACACATTTGGCTAGCAAGAAAAAATTACAAGATATACCGAAAGGCAAAAACACAATTTGAAGAGACAGAGCAAGCATCAGAACCAGACATGGCAGAGATGTTGGAATTATCAGACTGGGAATTTAAAACAGCTGTGATTGATGAATGGATAAAGAAGATGTGGCACGTATATACAATGGAGTATTACTCAGCCATAAAGTGGAACGAAATTGGGTCATTTGTAGAGACATGGATGGATCTAGAGATTGTCATACAGAGTGAAGTAAGTCAGAAAGAGAAAAACAAATATCGTATATTAACACATATATGTGGAACCTAGAAAAGTGGTACAGATGAACCAGTTTTCAGGGCAGAAATAGAGACACAGATGTAGAGAACAAACTGGACACCAAGGGGGGAAAGTGGTGGGGTGGTGGTGGTGGTGTAATGAATTGGGAGATTGCGCTTGACATACATACACTAACATGTATAAAATGGATAACTAATAAGAACCTGCTGTATAAAAAAATAAAATAAAATTCAAAAAAAAAAACCCAGGGCTTCCCTGGTGGCGCAGTGGTTGAGAGTCTGCCTGCCAATGCAGGGGACACGGGCTCGAGCCCTGGTCTGGGAAGATCCCACATGCCGCGGAGCAACTGGGCCCGTGAGCCACAACTACTGAGCCTGCGCGTCTGGAGCTTGTGCTCCGCAACAAGAGAGGCCGCGGCAGTGAGAGGCCCGCGCACAGCAATGAAGAGTGGCCCCCGCTTGCTGTGACTAGAGAAAGCCCTCCCACAGAAAAGAAGACCCAACACAGCCAAAAATAAAAATTAATTAATTAATTAATTAATTTTTAAAAACCCAGCTATGATTAATATACTAAGAGAGTTAATGGATAAAGTAGACAGCATGCAAGTACAGATGGACAAGGTAAGCCAAGAGATGGAATTCTTAATAAAGAACAAAATGAAATGCTAGAGATCAAAAACACTGTAACAGAGGGAATTCCCTGGAGGTTCAGTGGTTAGGACTCTGCACTTTCACTGCCAAGGGCCCAGGTTCAATCCCTGGTTGGGGAAAAAAACAAAAACAAAAAACCAAAAAAACACTGTAACGGAAATGAAGAATGCCTTAAATTGCAGCAACATCTTTACCGATCCATCTCCCACAGTAATGGAAATAAAAACAAAAATAAACAAATGAGACCTAATTAAACTCAAAAGTTTTGCACAGCAAAGGAAACCATAAACAAAACAAAAGGACAACCTACAGGTTGGGAGAAAATATTTGCAAATGATGTGACCAACAAGGGATTAGTCTCCAAAATTTACAAACAGCTCACGTGGTTTAATATGATCAAAACAAACAACCCAATCGAAAAATGGGCAGAAGACCTAAATAGACATTTTTCCAAGGAAGACATATGGATGGCCAAGAGGCACATGAAAAGATGTTCAACATGCTAATGATTAGAGAAATGCAAATCAAAACTACAATGAAATATCACCCCACACCAGTCAAAATGGCTATCATCAAAAAATCCACAAACAATAAATGCTGGAGAGTGTGTGGAGAGAAGGGAACCCTCCTACACTGTTGGTGGGAATGTAAATTGGTAGAGCCACTATGGAGAACAGTATGGAGGTTTCTTAGAAAACTAAAAATAGAGCTACCATTTGACCCTGCAATCCCACTCCTGTGCATATATCTGGAGAAAACCATGGTCCAAAAGGATACATGCTCCCCAATGTTCACTGCAGCACTATTTACAATAGTCAGGACATGGAAGCAACCTAAATGTTCATCGACAGAGGAATGGATAAAGAAGATGTGGTACATATATACAATGGAATATTACTCAGCCATAAAAAAGAATGAAATAATGCCATTTGCAGCAACATGGATGCACCTAGAGATGGTCATAGTGAGTGAAGTAAGTCAGACAGAGAAAGAGAATATCGTATGATATCACTTATATGCGGAATCTAAAAAGAAATAATACAAATGAGCGTATCTACAAAACAGAAATGGACTCACAGACTTAGAGAATGACCCTATGGTTATGGGGGTGGGGGGAGGGGGGAGGGAAGGAATAGTTAGGGAGTTTGGGATTGACATGTACACACTACTATATTAAAAAGGATAAGCAACAAGGACCTACTGTATAGCACAGGGAACTCTACTCAATGTTATGTGGCAGCCTGGAGGGGAGTCTGGAGGAGAATGGATACATGTATATGTATGGCTGATTCGCTTTGCTGTGCACCTGAAACTATAACAACATTGTTATTGTTAATCAGCTATATATATATATATATATATATATATATATATATATATATATATATATGAAATGAAGAATGCCTTTGATGGCTTATTAGTAGACTGGACGTGGCTGAGAAAAGAATCTCTGAGCTAAAACATATACCAATAGAATCCTCAAAAACGGAAAAGCACAGAGACCAAAGACTGAAAAAAAAAAAAGAACAAATATCCAACAATTATGGGACAACTACAAAACGTGTAATATATGCATAATAAAAATACCAGAAGGAGAAGAAAGAAAGAAAGGAACAGAACTATTTGAAAGAATAATGACTGAGAATTTCCCCAAGTTAATGTCAGACGGCAAATCACAGATCCAGGAAACTCAGAGAACACTAAGTAGGAAAAGTACTTTAAAAGGCATATCATTTTCATGCTACATAAAATAAAAGATAAAGTAAAAATCCAGAAAGAAGCCAGAAGGAAAAAAAACACCTTACCAACAGAGGAACAAAGATAAGAATTACATCCAATTTCTCCTTGGAAATCATACAAGGTAGAAGTGAAATATTTAAAGTGTTGAGAGAGAAAAAAAAATACCATCCTAGAATTCTGTACCCTGTGAAATCATCCTTCAAAAGTAAAGGAGAAATAGAATTTTTCAGACAAACAAAAAGTGAAGGAATTTGCTGTCAGTAGACCTACTTTGCAAGAAACGTGAAAAGAAGGTCTTTAGAGAAAAGGAAAATAATGTAGGTCAGAAACTCAGATCTACACAAAGTAAGGAAGAACACTGAAGAAGGAATAAATGAAATTTAAAATTTTATTTTCCTTATTCTTTTTTCTTTTCTTTTTTTTTTTTATTAATTAATTAATTTATTTATTTATTTTTGGCTGTGTTGGGTCTTCGTTTCTGTGCGAGGGCTTTGTCCAGTTGCGGCGAGCGGGGGCCACTCTTCATCGCGGTGCGCGGGCCTCTCCCTGTCGTGGCCTCTCCCGTTGCGGAGCACGGGCTCCAGACGCGCAGGCTCAGTAGCTGTGGCTCACGGGCTTAGTTGCTCCGTGGCATGTGGGATCTTCCCAGACCAGGGCTCGAACCCGTGTCCCCTGCATTGGCAGGCAGATTCTCAACCACTGTGCCACCAGGGAGGCCCTTTTCCTTATTCTTAATTGATCTAACAGATAACTGCTTGTTCAAGATAATACCAACAATGCATTTGATTATGTGTTTATGTATATATCTTATGTTTATGTATGCTTGTGTATACTTATATATAAGTCAAATAAATGACAGCAATGATAAAAGGGACAGGAGGGATAAATTATGATAATTTTGTTATTTAAAAAATTTTATTTATTTATTTTTGGCTGCATTGGGTCTTCATTGCTGTACACGGGCTTTCTCTAGTTGTGGCAAGCAGGGGCTTCTCTACGTTGCAGTGCACAGACTTCTCATTGTGGACTCTAGGCGCACGTGCTTCAGTAGCTGTGGAGCATGTGCTCAGTAGTTGTGGCTTGCGAGCTCTAGAGCGCAGGCTCACTAGGTGTGACGCAGGGGTTTATTTGCTCCATGGCATGTGGGATCTTCACGGACCAGGGATTGAACCCCTGTCCCTGCATTGGCAGGTGGATTCTTAAGCACTGTGCCACCAGGGAAGTCCATGATAATTTTGCTATTATAAGGTAATCACACTACCTGTGAATTAGTATAGAGGTATTTGAACAGTGGACTTCGATTAGCTGTAAATGTATATTGCAAATTCTAAAAAAAAACAAACATTCAAAAAAAGTTTTTTAAGTGCTACGCAGTATGCTAAGAAAGAAGAGAAAATGGAATCATTTAAAATGCTCAATTAAAACGATGAAAGGCGGAGGAGCTTCAAAATGGCGGAAGAGTAAGACGTGGAGATCACCTTCCTCCCCACAAATACATCAGAAATACACCTACATGTGGAACAACTCCCAAAGAACACCTACTGAATGCTGGCAGAAGACCTCAGACCTCCCAAAAGGCAAGAAACTCCCCACGTACCTGGGTAGGGCAAAAGAAAAAACAGAGACAAAAGAATAGGGATGGGACCTGCACCAGTGGGAAAGAGCTGTGAAGGAGGAAAGGTTTCCACACACTAGGAGGCCCCTTCGTGGGCGGAGACTGCGGGTGGCGGAGGGGGAAGCTTCGCAGCCACGGAGGAGAGCGCAGCCACAGGGGTGCGGAGGACAAAGCGGAGAGATTCCCGCACAGAGGATCGGAGCCGACCAGCACTCACCAGCCCGAGAGGCTTGTCGGCTCGCCCGCCGGGGCGGGCGGAGGCTGGGAGCTGAGGCTCGGGCTTCAGTAGGATCGCAGAGAGAGGACTGGGGTTGGCTGTGTGAACACAGCCTGAAGGGGGCTAGTGCGCCACGGCTAGCCGGGAGGGAGTCCGGGAAAAAATCTGGAGCTGCCAAAGAGGCAAGAGACTTTTTCTTGCCTCTTTGTTTCCTGGTGCAAGAGGAGAGGGGATTAAGAGGGCAGCTTAAAGGAGCTCCAGAGACAGGCGCGAGCCACGGCTATCAGCGAGGACCCCAGAGACGGGCATGAGACGCTAGCTAAAGCTGCTGCTGCAGCCACCAAGAAGCCTGTGTGCAAGTACAGGTCACTGTCCACACCGCCCCTCCCGGGAGCCTGTGCAGCCCGCCACTGCCAGGGTCCCGTGATCCAGGGACAACTTTCCTGGGAGAACACACAGTGCGCCTCAGGCTGTGCAACGTCATGCAAGCTTCTGCTGCCGCAGGCTCGCCCCGCACTCCGTATCCCTCCCTCCCCCTGGTCTGAGTGAGCCAGAGCCCTGGAATCAGCGGCTCCTTTAACCCCGTCCTGTCTGAGTGAAGAAAAGACGTCCTCAGGCGACCTACACGCAGAGGCGCGGCCAAATCCAAAGCTGAACCCCAGGAGCTGTGCGAACAAAGAAGAGAAAGGGAAATTTCTCCCAGCAGCCTCAGGAGCAGCGGATTAAATCTCCGCAGTCAACCTGATGTACCCTGCATCTGTGGAACACCTGAATAGACAATGAATCATCCCAACTTGAGGAGGTGGACTTTGGGAGCAACGATATATTCTTTTTTCCTTTTTTCTCTTTTTCTGAGGGTGTATGTGTATGCTTCTGTGTGTGATTTTGTCTGTATAGCTTTGCTTTCACCATTTGTCCTAGGGTTCGGTCTGTCCATTTTTGTTTTTGATTTTGTTTTTGTTTTTGTTTTTTAGTATAGTTTTTAGCGCTTGTTATCATTGGTGGATTTTTTTTTTTTTCCGGTTTGGTTGCTCTCTTCTTTCTTTCTTTCTTTTTTATTATTGTAAAAAAATTTTTAATAATTATTCTTTATTTTTTATTTTAATAACTTTTATTTTATTTTACTTTTATTTTATCTTCTTCTTTCTTTCTTTCTTTCTTTCTTTTCTCCCTTTTATTCTGAGCCATGTGGATGATAGGCTCTCGGTGCTCCAGCCAGGCGTCAGGGCTGTTTCTCTGAGGTGGGAGAGCCAAGTTCAGGACATTGGTCCACAAGAGACCTCTCAGCTCCATGTAATATCAAATGGCAAAAATCTCCCAGAGACCTCCATCTCAACGCCAAGACCCAGCTCCACTCAACGACCAGCAAGCTACAGTGCTGGACACCCTATGCCAAACTACTAGCAAGACAGGAACACTACCCCATCCATTAGCAGAGAGGCTGCCTAAAATTATAATAAGGTCACAGACACCCCAAAACACACCACCAGACGTGGATGTGCCCACCAGAAAGACAAGATGAGCCTTATCCACCAGAACACAGGCACTAGTCCCCTCCACCAGGAAGCCTACACAACCCACTGAACCAACCTTAGGCACTGGGGGCAGACACCAACAACAACAGGAACTACGAACCTGCAGACTGCAAAAAGGAGACCCCAAACACAGTAAGTTAAGCAAAATGAGAAGACAGAGAAACACACAGCAGATGAAGGAGCAAGGCAAAAACCCACCAGACCTAACAAATGAAGAGGAAATAGGCAGTCTACCTGAAAAAGAATTCAGAGTAATGGTAGTAAAGATGATCCAAAATCTTGGAAACAGAATGGAGAAAATACAAGAAACGTTTAACAAGGACCTAGAGGAACTAAAGAGCAAACAAACAGTGATGAACAACACAATAAATGAAATTTACAATTCTCTAGAAGGGATCAATACCCGAATAACTGAGGCAGAAGAACGGATAAGTGACCTGGAAGATAAAATAGTGGAAATAACTCCTGCAGAGCAGAATAAAGAAAAAAGAATGAAAAGAATTGAGGACAGTCTCAGAGACCTCTGGGACAACATTAAATGCACCAACATTCAAATTATAGGGGTCCCAGAAGAAGAAGAGAAAAAGAAAGGGACTGAGAAAATATCTGAAGAGATTATAGTTGAAAACTTCCCTAATATGGGAAAGGAAATAGTTAAGTCCAGGAAGCACAGAGTCCCGTACAGAATAAATCCAAGGAGAAACATGCCAAGACACATATTAATCAAACTATCAAAAATTAAATACAAAGAAAAAATATTAAAAGCAGCAAGTGAAAAACAACAAATAACATAAAAGGGAATCCCCATAAGGTTAACAGCTGATCTTTCAGCAGAAACTCTGCAAGCCAGAAAGGAGTGGCAGGACATATTTAAAGTGATGAAGGGGGAAAACCTACAACCAAGATTACTCTACCCAGCAAGGATCTCATTCAGATTTGATGGTTTTGCTTTATAGACAAGCAAAAGCTAAGAAAATGCAGCACCACCAAACCAGCTTTACAACAAATGTTAAAGGAACTTCTCCAGCCAGGAAACACAAGAGAAGGAAAAGACCTACAATAACAAACCCCAAACAATTAAGAAAATGGTCATAGGAACATACATGTAGATAATTACCTTAAATGTGAATGGATTAAATGCTCCAACCAAAAGACAAAGACTGGCTGAATGGATACAAAAACAAGACCCGTATATATGCTGTCTACAAGAGACCCACTTCAGACCTAGGGACACATACAGACTGAAAGTGAGGGGATGGAAAAAGATATTCCATGCAAATGGAAATCAAAAGAAAGCTGGAGTAGCAATTCTCATATCAGACAAAATAGACTTTAAAAAAAGACTATTACGGGGGCTTCCCTGGTGGCGCAGTGGTTGAGAGTCTGCCTGACAATGCAGGGGACACGGGTTCGAGCCCTGGTCTGGGAAGATCCCACATGCCGCGGAGCAACTAGGCCCGTGAGCCACAATTACTGAGCCTGCGCGTCTGGAGCCTGTGCTCCGCAACAAGAGAGGCCGCGATGAGAGGCCCGCGCACCGCGATGAAGAGTGGCCCCCACTTGCCGCAACTGGAGAAAGCCCTCGCACAGAAACGAAGACCCAACACAGCCATAAATAAATAAATAAATAAATAAATAAATAAATAAATAAATAAATAAAAATTGTATAACTTTAAAAAAAAAAAAGACTATTACAAGAGACAAAGAAGGACACTACATAATGATCAAGGGATCAATCCAAGAAGAAGATATAACAATTATAAATATTTATGCACCGAACATAGGAGCACCTCAATACATAAGGCAAATACTAACAGCCATAAAAGGGGAAATTGACAGTAACACAATCATAGTAGGGGACTTTAACACCCCACTTTCACCAATGGACAGATCATCCAAAATGAAAATAAACAAGGAAACACAAGCTTTAAATTATACATTAAACAAGATGGACTTAATTGATCTTTATAGGACATTCCATCCACAAACAACAGAATACACTTTCTTCTCAAGTGCTCATGGAACAGTCTCCAGGATAGATCATATCTTGGGTCACAAATCAAGCCTTGGTAAATTTAAGAAAATTGAAATCGTATCAAGTACCTTTTCCGACCACAACGCTATGGGACTAGATATCAATTACAGGAAAAAATCTGTAAAAAAATACAAACACATGGAGGCTAAACAATACACTACTTAATAACCAAGAGATCACTGAAGAAATGAAAGAGGAAATCAAAAAATACCTAGAAACAAATGACAATGAAAACACGACGTCCCAAAACCTATGGGATGCAGCAAAAGCAGTTCTAGGATGGAAGTTTATAGCAATACAATCCTACCTTAAGAAACAAGAAACACCTCAAAAAAACAACCTAACCTTACACCTAAAGCAATTACAGAAAGAAGAACAAAAAAACCCCAAAGTTAGCAGAAGGAAAGAAATCATAAAGATCAGATCAGAAATAAATGAAAAAGAGATGAAGGAAACGATAGCAAAGACCAATAAAACCAAAAGCTGGTTCTTTGAGAAGATAAACAAAATTGATAAACCATTAGCCAGACTCATCAAGAAAAAACGGGAGAAGACTCAAATCAACAGAATTAGAAATGAAAAAGGAGAATTAACAACTGACACTGCAGAAATACAAACGATCATGAGAGATTACTACAAGCAACTCTATGCCAATAAAATGGACAACCTGGAAGAAATGGACAGATTCTTAGAAATGCACAACCTTCCGAGACTGAACCAGGAAGAAATAGAAAATATGAACAGACCAATCACAAGCACTGAATTTGAAACTGTGATTAAAAAGCTTCCAACAAACAAAAGCCCAGGACCAGATGGCTTCACAGGCGAATTCTATCAAACATTTAGAGAAGAGCTAACACCTATCCTTCTCAAACTCTTCCAGAATATAGCAGAGGGAGGAACACTCCCAAACTCATTCTAAGAGGCCACCATCACCCTGATACCAAAACCAGACAAAGATGTCACAAAGAAAGAAAACTACAGGCCAATATCACTGATGAACACAGATGCAAAAATCCTCAACAAAATACTAGCAAACAGCATGTTAAAAGGATCATACACCATGATCAAGTGGGGTTTATCCCAGGAACGCAAGGATTCTTCAATATATGCAAGTCAATGTGATACACCATATTAACAAATTGAAGGAGAAAAACCATATGATCATCTCAATAGATGCAGAGAAACTTTTGACAAAATTCAACACCCATTTATGATAAAAACCCTCCAGAAAGTAGGCATAGAGGGAACTTACCTCAACATAATAAAGGCCACATATGACAAACCCACAGCCAACATCGTCCTCAATGGTGAAAAAGTGAAACCATTTCCACTAAGATCAAGAACAAGACAAGGTTGCCCACTCTCACCACTATTATTCAACATAGTTTTGGAAGTTTTAGCCGCAGCAATCAGAGAAGAAAAAGAAATAAAAGGAATCCAAATCAGAAAAGAAGTAAAGCTGTCACTGTTTGCAGATGACATGATACTGTACATAGAGAATCCTAAAGATGCTACCAGAAAACTACTAGAGCTAATCAATGAACTTGGTAGAGTAGCAGGATACAAAATTAATGCACAGAAATCTCTTTCATTCCTATACACTAATGATGAAAAATCTATACGCTAATGATGAAAAGTGAAATTAAGAAAACACTCCCATTTACCATTGCAACAAAAAGAATAAAATATCTAGGAATAAACCTACCTGTAGGACACAAAAGACCTGTATGCAGAAAATTATAAGACACTGATGAAAGAAATTAAAGATGACACAAATAGATGGAGAGATATACCATGTTCTTGGATTGGAAGAATCAATATTGTGAAATTGACTCTACCACCCAAAGCAATCTACAGATTCAATGCAATCCCTATCAAACTACCACTGGCATTTTTCACAGAACTAGAACAAAAACTTTCACAATTTGTATGGAAACACAAAAGACCCCGAATAGCCAAAGCAATCTGGAGAAAGAAAAATGGAGCTGGAGGAATCAGGCTCCCGGACTTCAGACTATACTACAAAGCTACAGTAATCAAGACAGTATGGTACTGGCACAAAAACAGAAATATAGATCAATGGAACAGGATAGAAAGCCCAGAGATAAACCCACGCACATATGGTCACCTTATCTTCGATAAAGGAGGCAAGAATATACAGTGGAGAAAAGACAGTCTCTTCCATAAGTGGTGCTGGAAAAACTGGACAGCTACATGTTAAAGAATGAAATTAGAACATTCCCTAACACCATACACAAAAATAAACTCAAAATGGATTAAAGACCTAAATATAAGGCCAGACACTATCAAACTCTTAGAGGAAAACATAGGCAGAACGCTCTATGACATAAATCACAGCAAGATCCTTTTTGACCCACCTCCTAGAGAAAGGGAAATAAAAACAAAACTAAACAAATGGGACCTAATGAAAACTTAAAAGCTTTTGCACAGCAAAGGAAACCATAAACAAGACGAAAAGACAACTCTCAGAATGGGAGAAAATATTTGCAAATGAAGCAACTGACAAAAGATTAATCTCCAAAATTTACAAGCAGCTCATGCAGCTCAATATCAATAAAACAAACAACCCAATCCAAAAATGGGCAGAAGACCTAAATAGACATTTCTCCAAAGAAGAGATACAGGTTGCCAAGAAACACATGAAAGAATGCTCAACATCATTAATCATTAGAGAAATGCAAATCAAAACTACAATGAGATATCATCTCACACCAGTCAGAATGGCCATCATCAAAAAATCTACAAACAATAAATGCTGGAGACGGTGTGGAGAAAAGGGAACCCTCGTGCACTGTTGGTGGGAATGTAAATTGATACAGCCACTATGGAGAACAGTATGGAGGTTCGTTAAAAAACTAAAAATAGAACTACCATACGACCCAGCAATCCCACTACTGGGCATATACCCTGAGAAAACCATAATTCAAAAAGAGTCATGTACCACAATGTTCATTGCAGCTGTATTTACAATAGCCAGGACATGGAAGCAACCTAAGTGTCCATCAACAGATGAATGGATAAAGAAGATGTGGCAAATATATACAATGGAATATTACTCAGCCATATAAAGAAACGAAACTGATTTATTTGTAGTGAGGTGGATGGACCTAGAGTCTGTCATACAGAGTGAAGTAAGTCAGAAAAAGAAAAACAAATACCGTATGCTAACACATATATATGGAATCTAAAAAACAAACAAACAAAAATGGTCATGAAGAACCTAGGGGCAAGACGGGAATAAAGATGCAGACCTACTAGAGAATGGGCTTGAGGATACGGGGAGGGGGAAGGGTAAGCTGGGACAAAGTGAGAGAGTGGCATGTACACATATACACTACCAAATGTAAAATAGATAGCTAGTGGGAAGCAGCGGCATAGTACAGGGAGATCAGCTCGGTGCTTTGTGACCACCTAGAGGGGTGGGATAGGGAGGGTGGGAGGGAGGGAGACGCAAGAGGGAAGAGATATGTGGATATGTGTATATGTATAACTGATTCACTTTGTTATAAAGCAGAAACTAACACACCATTGTAAAGCAATTATACTCCAATAAAGATGTTAAAAAAATAAAAAACATGAAAGGCAGAAAAAAAGTGGAAGAGAAAAATAGGAACAAAGAACAAGGGCGGGAAATAGAAAAAAACAATGAATATGGCAGATATTAATCCAACTGTATCAATATTCACTTTAAACATCAATGGTCTAAATGTACCAATTAAAACACAGAGATTGTCAGAGTGGATCAAAAAATAAGACCCAACTATGTGTTCTCTACAAGAAACCCACTTTAAATATAAAGACACATATAGATTAAAAGTGAATGGATGGTAGGGCTTCCCTGGTGGCGCAGTGGTTGAGAATCTGCCTGCCAATGCAGGGGACACGGGTTCGAGCCCTGGTCTGGGAAGATCCCACATACCGCAGAGCAACTAGGCCCGTGAGCCACAGCTGCTGAGCCTGCGCGTCTGGAGCCTGTGCTCCACAACAGGAGAGGCCGCGATAGTGAGAGGCCCGCGCACCGCGATGAAGAGTGGCCCCCGCTTGCCACAACTGGAGAAAGCCCTCGCACAGAAACGAAGACCCAACACACCCAAAAATAAATAAATAAATTTATTTAAAAAAAAAAAAAAGTGAATGGATGGAGAAAAATACACCATGCTAACATTAATCAAAAGAAAGCAGGAGTAGCTATATTAATTTCAGACAAAATAGGCTTCAAAGCAAAGAAAATTATCAGGGATTAAAAAAAAAAAGGCATTACATAATGGTTAAGGGGTCAGTTCTTCAAGAAGATGTAACAATTCTTAATATATATGCACCTAACAATAAAGCATCAAACATGTGAGGCAAAAATGAATAGAATTGCAAAGAGAAATAGATGCATCCACTATCATTGTTGGATAATTCAACAATCCTATATCAGAAATGGACAAAGTCATAAGGACATCAGCAAACTCAACAACACTATCATTTAACTGGATATAATTGACATCTATAGACTATTTTATCCAACAATGGCAGGGTATACATTCTTCTCAAACTCACATGAAACATTCACCAAGGTAGATTACATTCTGAGCCATAAAACATACCCTAGCAAATTTAAAAGAATACAAATTATGCAATGTCTGCTTTCACACCACAATGGAATTAAGCTAGGAATCAGTAACAGAAAGGTAACTGGAAAATCCCAAAATATGTGGAGTTGAAAACACTTCTAAATAACACATGGGTCAAAGAAGAAATCTCAAGAGAAATTTTAAAATACTTTGAACTAAATTAAAATTAAAACACAACTTATCAAAATTCGTGGGATGAAGTGAAAACAATGCTTAGAGGGAAATTTATAGCATTGAATGCAAATATTAGAAAAGAAGGAAGATCTAAAATCAATAATATAAGTTCCCACGTTAGGAAACTAGGAAAAGAAGGCAAGTTAAGTCCAAATTAAGCAGAAAAAGAAACAATAAGAAATAGAGCAGAAATCAGTAAAATTGAAAACAGTAAATTAATAGAGAAAATCAACGAAACCAAAAACTGATTCTTTTTAAAAGATCAGTAAAATCAATAGGCCTCTAGCCAGATTAAGACCAAAAAAAAGGACATGACTTACTAATATCAGAAATGAAAAAAGAGACCTCACTACTGACCCTATGAGAATTAGAACATTAATAAAGGGATACTATGAATAACTCCATGCCCACAGATTTGATAATCACTTAGCATCCCAGTCTGAAGTGTTTGCACTTGGATTATTTCATTGATGACTGGAAGTCATCCAAGGTATCTGTCCCAAGACAACGAAAATATCTGCCCAAAGAAAAATTCCCTGATTCCACTGTTAGCCATTAGACATGTATTTCAGGTGATTTTAGAATAGGTATTTTGTCCCTGCTTCCAGCCATCAAGGGTTCTGAAACATTGAGGTCTAGACCCAGAATGGTCCAATCCAGCCAGTATGGAGTGAATCCTGGCTGAGTGGTGAGTAAACACTCAGTACTCAGACAGAAGAACATTCTGAATCCTGAATGGTTCAGGAATTCTCAGTGGGAATTCTGTCTCACTGAGCTCCTGGCTCTAGGAGAGGGACTGACCTAGGCAAGACCTCTTCTAGATTTGACCTGGACAAACTGGTTGTCAAGGCTGGGTGAGCAGTTACAACTTCTAATAGATGGATTAGCTCTTGTTTAATGGAGACATCATTGGTCTAGGGGTAAGAAATTGGGGAGCTTCAAACTTCATATATCCTTTCCTGGAATAAACTATCCTCATAAGACAAAGAACTGCTTTTTGCATATGACACTGGATGGAGGACTAGCATGAGTGTGGGCACAATGGTGTTGCTGCCAGGGACCCAAAGAGGATGAGCCATGGGTCAGGGTGCAGGAAGCGTGAGGAATCTCTCTCGTCATCTTTCTCAGTGGGGACACCTCTGAGAAAGCTGAATTGGATCCTTCAAGGCCATGGGACCCTTGTAGAAAAGACAGGTGAGATGAGTACAAAACGGAGTCTTCAGAGATGCTTTAAAAAGCTGAATTGTTGGCACCATGGAAATGAAAAATCATCATTAGTCACTAATAGAAGTTTGGAAATGGTGTGTGACCCCTGCTTAAGAGCCAGTTAGCAGTGAAGCAACTTCTCAAATCCTATACTCACATTCCATCTGTAGATAATAAGGTTTTAGGGAATAAATCTTCTGGGAAATCCCTATAGAGAAAGACAATCACCTAGAGTCACACT
Source organism: Eschrichtius robustus (assembly GCF_028021215.1). Taxonomy (NCBI): domain Eukaryota; kingdom Metazoa; phylum Chordata; class Mammalia; order Artiodactyla; family Eschrichtiidae; genus Eschrichtius; species Eschrichtius robustus. The sequence continues at coordinate 39,856,114 of NC_090843.1, forward strand.
ACATTCGTGTCTGCCCACTAAGTCTCTCACAGGGATTCTGTGGAAATTTAGGATGAGACCCACATATCCAGGCTCCAGGACTCTTCAGAAGCCACAGAGCATGGATGTCTCCCATGACTGTCAGACACTGTCAGCCCATGCAGTGGACCCAGCAGCTGGACATCCTAGAAGCACTGCAGCCTGGGCCATGCCCCACGCCATGCAGCTTCTCATCAGCAAGCTTCTGAGGGAAGGGCCTGGGGGCTGCCCAGCAGGAACTTTTCCAAATCCAACTAGAAGGAGATGTGCCCCCACCTACATGTTTTCAATCAAGAAAATCCAGAAGCATATGGGGAAATGTAAAAAAAAAAACTCGAGTGTCTGAACTTTTCAGAGGAAATAACCTCAGCACAGAAGATAGGCAGGGGGCTTCCTTGGTGGCGCAGTGGTTAAAAATCCGCCTGCCAATGCAGGGGACACGGGTTCGAGCCCTGGTCCAGGAAGATCCCACATACCGCAGAGCGACTAAGCTCCTGTGCCACAACTACTGAGCCCACGTGCCACAACTACTGAAGTCCACGCGCCTAGAGCCCGTGCTCTGCAACAAAAGAAGCCACAGCAATGAGAAGCCCACGCACTGCAACAAAGAGTAGCCCTCGCTCGCCGCAACTAGAGAAAGCCCACGTGCAGCAACGAAGACCCAACGCAGCCAAAAATAAATAAATAAAATAAATTAATTAATTAAAAAAAAAAAAAGAAGATAGGCAGGAAAATCATCAGTCATGAGGTGTTTTTACCCCGATTATCCCCTTTCAGCTAGGCTTTCTTATTGTGTCAGTATTACAATCCCTTCCTTTACCCCCACTCTTAGACCCACTGTTTTAGAGTCTTCCTGTAGTATATGCATTAAGATTGTTCCACAGTAAAAGACAGGTAGATCACCACCCAGGGTCAGTAAAGGCTGGGGAGCCTCCCATTAATCAAGGTGCAATGGCCTTTTAAGACCACCTGGGAACTGGAGAGAAAACAGATGGAAGACCCATGAGAGAATCGAGGAAAAATAAATGAGTCACTCCCTGACCACAGGTGACTCTGAAATTAGCCCCTCATACACACACACATAAACACACACACACACACACATAAACACACACACATAAACACAAACACACACATAAACACACACACACCACTCACCACCCTTCTGTACTTTACTAATAAGGAGTCTCAAGTTACCGTCCTGAACTTTTCACTGGAACAGAAGAGTGTCCCATGACAGTTTAAGTGGCATCTCTGAATGGGAGGACACTTCTGTAACTGACATCCTGAGTATTTTTGTGGGCACAGTGACACTGAGGAAGAAAAAGCTGCAAGACGAGTGGGGGTTAGAGAGCAAAACCCAAGACTTTAAACCCTGGAGACTTGGCATCGGAAAGAAGAAACTTCCGAAGCTCCTTTAAAGAGCAGTGTGTTTTAGGGAATTCCCTGGTGGTCCAGTGGTGAGGACTCGGTGCTCTCACTGCCAAAGGCCCGGGTTCAACCCCTGGTTGGGGAAGTAAACTCCCACAAGCTGAGAGGCGCGGCCAAAAAGAAAAAAAAAGAAAGAAAGAACAATGTGTTTTATTTTATTTTATTATTTTATTATATATATTTCTAACATCTTTATTGGAGTATAATTGCTTTACAATGGTGTGTTAGTCTCTGCTGTACAACAAAGTGAATCAGCTATATGCATACATATATCCCCATACCTCCTCCATCTTGCGTCTCCCTCCCACCCTCCCTGTCCCACCCCTCTAGGGGGTCACAAAGCCCCGAGCTGATCTCCCTGTGCTATGCAGCTGCTTCCCACTAGCTATCTATTTTACACTTGGTAGTGGATATATGTCAATGCTACTTTCTTACTTTGTCCCAGCTTACCCTTCCCCCTCCCCGTGTCAAGTTCATTCTCTACATCTACATCTTTATTCCTGTCCTGTCCCTAGGTTCACCAGAACATTTTTTTTTTTTTTTTAGATTCCATATATAGAACAATGTGTTTTAAACAGAAACAGACTCATAGATACAGAGAACAAAACAGGTTGTTGCTAGAGGGGAGGGGGTTGTGGGGATGAATGAAAGAGGTGATGGAGACTGATGGTGACAGATGGTAACTAGACTTATCGTGGTGATCATCTTGTATAGAAATATTGAATCACTATATTGTGCATCTGGAGCTAACAATTATACTTCAATAAAAATTAAAAAAGGCTTTATTGAGGTATAATTGACACAGTAAACTGCATATATTTAAGTTGTACAATTTGAGTTTTGACATATGCAAATACCCATGAAACTATCACCTTGATCAAGATAGTGAACATAACCATCTTCCCCTAAGTTTCCTCATGCCTCATTATAATCCCTCCCTGCAGCCTCTCCTGCCCACCCGCCTTCCGGGGCAATACCTGAACTGCTTTCTGTCACTGTAGATAGTTTGCATTTTCTAGAGTTTTACATAAATGCAATCATACACTACGTACTCTTTCACGTCTGGCTTTTTTCAGTCAGCATAATTATTTTGAGATTTATCTATGTTTTCATGTGCATCAATAGTTCCTTCCTTATACTGCTGAGCAGTTTTCCACTGTATGGCTACAGCAAAATTTGTTTATCTATTCACCCTGTTGATGGACACTTGGGTTGTTTCCAGTTTTTGCAAATAAACCTGCTATAAGAAATGTTTAAAAAGAAAGAAAGAACAGTGTAGTTTATTCTGACAAGTTGGTCAAGGGCTTATTCAAAGTTTGCAAGTCCTGCCATCTCTCTCTGACACCAGCTGGCATCCTGCAGTACAATTCTGCTGATAACCCCTGGAGTCGGAGTCAGATTCAGGCTCCACAGGCCAAAGGACACAGTCCCAGCAAGACTGCCCTCACTTCAGACCCCAGCCACACTTCAGGGGTCCCCAGGCCACCCACACTTCTGACCAACTGGCTACACACACGTCCAGAAGGCTTAGTTTGGTCTGCTATAACAAAAATGCCATAAACTGGGTGGCTTAAACAAAAACACTTATTTCTCACAGCTCTGAAGGCTGAAGTCCAAGAAGCAGGCGCTGGCAGATTCAGTGTCTGGTAAGGAACTGCTTCCTTGTTGATAGACAGCTGTCTTCTTGCTGTGTCCTCACACGACAGAAGGGGTGAGGGAGCTCTCTGGGGTCTCACGTATAAGGGCACTAACCCCATTCATGAGGGTGCCACCCTCTAATCACCTCCAATACCACCACACTGGGGGTGAGGTTTCAACATATGAATTGGGCGGCAGCACCAACCTCCGGTCTATAGCACACAACCTCCCCCAGCTTCAGTGTAAGTGTTACTCGAACTCACAGAGCTCAGGAAATCGCTACACTTATGATTACAGTTTTATTGTAAAGGATACAGATCAAGACTGCCCAAATGAAGAGACACATGGAGTGAGGTCCAGAAGGGACACCAACCCAGAGCTCCTGTGGAATCAGGGTGTTCAGTGGAGCTGAAACCATGCACCTCAGATTAGGACTTGAACCCATGTGCCGGGACTCAAACCCGGCCAAAACCCACGGTCTTCCAACTGAGATCACACACCTGGTTTCAGGACTTAATGAAGCTCAGGTTCTTGATGTCTCATTGCAGAAAGAATTCAGTGAGAGACAAAGTGATAGGTAAGAAGTGGCTTTATTTAGAAAGAAACACACTCCACAGACAGAGTGTGGGCCATCTCAGAAGCTGAGAGCAGCCCCAGGGTATGGGGTTCTCAGTTTTTATAGGGGTGGGTAATTTCACAGGCTAATGAGTGGGAGGAGTATTCCAGCTATTTCAGGAAGGGGTGGGGATTTCCAGGAATTGGGCCACCACCCACTTTTTGATCCTTATGGTAGGCCTTGGAACTGTCATGGCGCCTGTGGCTGTGTCATTTAGCTTGCTGATGTGTTAGAAAGAGCGTATACTGGGCTTCCCTGGTGGCACAGTGGTTAAGAATCCGCCTGCCAATGCAGGGGACATGGGTTCGAGCCCTGGTCCAGGAAGATCCCACATGCCACGCAGCAACTAAGCCCGTGCGCCACAACTACTGAGGCTGTGCTCTAGAGCCCACAAGCCACAGCTACTGAGCCCACGTGCCACAACTACTGAAGCCCGTGCACCTAGAGGCCATGCTACACAACAAGAGAAGCCACCACAATGAGAAGCCCACGCACCGCAATGAAGAGTAGCCCCTGCTCGCCACAACTAGAGAAAGCCCGCGCGCAGCAACAAAGACCCAATGCAGCCAAAAATAAAAATAAATAAAATAAATACACTTAAAAAAAAGAAGAGTGTATACTGAGGCTCAAGGTCTAGTGGAAGTCGACTTGTCCTCCAGCTTGGACTCATTTGCTTCTAATCAGTTTATGTCATGTCCTCGGGCTATGTCATTCTTTCAAAGGTTGTGCCCTGCCCCCTTCCCTCCTGTTTCAGATCTTCGGGGTGCCCAGCTTTCATCAGGGACGACTGATTGAATCACTGACCACATATTTCAACTCGATTTCCAGCCCCTCTCCCGTCCTGGGGGTGAGGCTGGCTCAATGAGACCAACCCTCTAATCTCATGCCTGGTCTCTCTGCCGACCAGCCCCGATCCTGGGTCATCTCACTTCTTAGCATAAATTCAGGTGTGATCCAAGGGGCTCATGAATAATAAGGACTCTCCTATTACTGGGGAAATTCCAAGGATTTAGCATCTCCCCACCAGGAATAAGAGACAAGAGCCAGCCAAATTATTATTCAACAACCTCAAATCCATACCAACCACAACTCCTACCTCTCTTCAAACAAGGATAAAAATCCGTGAACAGGGCCCGTTGCTGGCTGGTTTTTGTTTCATTTTTTAAACTTTTTATTATAGAAATTTTCAAACAGAGGCAACAACAGAAGGAATCATACAATGAACCCTCCCACTTCCATCACTGTTTCCCTGATTACCCCATTGTGGTTTATTTACCTTTTCACTCATACCCCTCCCCTTTCTCCCCACCCCCATCCTGATGCAAAGCCCAGAAGGACATCTTATCTGGCTGAGATTTCAGCATCGAAAGCTTCCCGAGGGGCTGCCACACCCACGGCAGCCTCAAATGGGCTATAGTTCTGCTGAAATCTCAGCCCCCAGGCATCTGGGGGGGGGGGGCAGCCAGAGGCCCTTGGACACCTCATTTGCTGACTCCAGCATGACAGATAAGTAATACTTTCTACACACACTGCAATGTGTGAAACAATACCACACACAGCTTTATTGCATTCAAAGCTTCTAAGGCATGTCAGCCAGCCTTGGCCCTGGTATTTCTCGTGGGTTTCAGAAGATCTGTGTCTACAGCCCTTACTATCTCTGAAAGAATCAACTCTTAAAAATATAAGCTCAAGAATATAAGCTGAAATACTCCTAATTATTTAAAATCAATACAGGTGGGGCAGAATAAGGTAAGAAATAATGTATCAGTATTAGTTATAGATCACAGACCCATTTCAGAGTAATTATAACAGGAGAACCAATCAATCAGCCCTTGAATAATAACAAAAACTCGACCCTGACTTTTCGTTTATCACGCCAGAGTGACTGAGACAGCCCCTGATACCTAGGTTGGGAGAGTGTTTTTATGTCTGTGTATCTGGGAAGTTCTGACCCTTCCTCCAGGGTACCAGGGGCATCTAAGGAGGCACCTCCTCCATAATGGGATGTCAAGAGCGGTGAGTGGAGTCATCCAATACCTCCCCATCTGACTTACTTTGCAAAACGGGAAGTCAGATGAACACAGGATTTCCCCCAACTCTAGGACTCTAGTGTCGGGCACCGGCCCCGCAAGGCAAGGGAGGGGATGTAAAGTCTCACCACTGGAAACAGAATGGTTCGGAATGCCCCTCAGTTCACGGAAAGGACCCACACAGGGCTCACCTTGGGTTACCTGCTTGCCTCTCATCAACAGAGGGGCTCATGCTTCCCTTTCCTGAGCTGGATGATCGACCATCAGGGAACAGCCCTCTTGGCTGCCCTCATTTCTGCAGAAGAGCCCAAGCAGGACCTGTGGTTTAATCTTCTGCATTCTCCTCTAAAGCCAGCTGTTTCCCGAGTATAAACTGGCTTCAAGCAAGGCTTTTGTTTCAGGAGATCAATGAAGATGCTTTGGACCATCTCCAAAAGCAGAGAAGAATCAACAAAGAACTTTTCTTCCCAGGAGCAAAGGAAGAAAACTTTTAAAAACCACATTTCAGCTATTGCAGGGGGCTCTTCCCTACAAAGATGATTTCTCTCCCAAGGAAGTGGAAGTTCTTGTTGGGAGGTGACACAGACGAACACATCTGTCAGAAATATCAAGTGCTCTGGGCCTGACTAGAGTGCCCTGGGGCCCCAGCACAAGGCCCCAGAAGTGCTAACTTGTCAAACCTCCATATGGAAAGGCCTGGGGTCCCTGTCTCCAGTGGTATTGTCCTTTTCATACCACAAGGAGCCTGACCTCAGCTCTCCTCTTGGCAAAGCCCAGAGCAGGACACATTTCACCACAAGAGGTTACATTTCTCTCACTTTGGGGATCAGAACTTACATCCTGACAATGCCAGGATATAAGGAGCTTGGGAAATTCCAGCAATCCATTCACTCCCGCCCAGAGTGGACTGGGGTTATTTTCACTGCACAGAAACACTGCAGGAAAAATCGCCCCTTGTGCTTAAGCCTGGCAGCTTCTTTCCTCCCTGGTCCTTAAGTCTTCCTGACCCTTTGCCTGGTCAATTCCTGCATCTGGAATTGGCTCAAATGAGGAAGAAAGCAGAAAGGGCTAGGGCCGGTGACAGGCCTCCGACTCACCCAAGGCCCAGTGCTGGGTTGAACAGGAATGTTGCTGTTTCCCATGGATCTGCTGGAAGGCCCTTCTGGCCATAGGTAGTCAGCCCAGCAGGTGACCGAGTATGGTCCCTGAGGTAGCCACACCTGGCCTGTCTGCCTGACAGCGGGCTTAGCTGAACGCTCCACTGTGCTGGCCACGGTGGTATCTCCACCAGCCAGTGCAGGATCTCACAATCCTGGGGAACGGAGGCTACCACTGAGGATCAGTGAGAAGGCAAGACGCTCTGATAAGAGCAAAACCACCAACTGTGAACGCAGTCAGGGTCCCTCTTGCCTGGTGAAGAGCCTTGCCCCAAAGCCTGCGCTAGGGGAAGAAGGCTCCGTAGTTGCAGCCAAGGCATCTCTGCTGAGATGCCTTTCATAATACATGAGAGTGGGAGGGGTTTCTAGCCACATGGGACCTGGGTCACCTTGACCCTGAATCACAAATCCAAAACAGGCTGATTCAGATTATGGTTTGAAATCTTAGACTGAAAAGGTTCCTGTTGGACTAAACATTTTAAAACCATGGATGGGGTGCTGAGGTCCAAGACAGAAAGGGAAACAGTGGAGGAAAAGGACATACTTCTTTGGGAAACTCTGGTCTGGGTGAAGACCTGTTGTGCGTAGCTTCCCTCAAGCACAGAAAATAACCAGAAGTCTGAGCATTCACCCCAACTCCCACATGTAGGTAGTGGAGGGTGAATAATAATGAAATTCAATGACTTTGGAATTTTTTTAAAAATCTATAGAGTTAAGTAGCTCTATAGAGAATCATCAAAACTCCAAGATTTGAAGGCTACTCCAGACAGCAGAGAGGCGGACACCAGAGGCCTAAGGAAGAACCCACAGTGGCTACAGATTATGTCCAAGAGCAGAGGGGCACTAATGACTTCACTCCCCAAAGCCCCACCCGGCCACCCAGCAGCCTGGAGATCTACCAGAACGAGGGGAGGGGGCCATCCTGCCTGATGGGCACCAGGAGGCAGAAAGGCTTCCTCACCCATAACGCAATCACCCCATCCCTTTCCCTGGCCAAACCCATCCTCTTATCCCATCTCCCTAACCTCCCACCCTCACCAGCTCCCCTCCCATCCTTTCAGCCCCTGGGGACTCTCAGGAACCTCCCCGAGAGCTCCACCTACAGCATTTTCACTAGAGTCTTGGGCACCGCACAGGCAGTCAGGCCAAGCGTCCACAGCCTGCCTACTTGGAGCAGATGGAGAGCGTAGCACCTGTGGAGAACAGCCAGAACGCCGGGTACAGAGCTTCAGCAAAGTCCACCTTGTACTTATACAACAAGTGGACCTTGTCAGCCACGGCGAAGAAGATGACAAAGCCATGGTCGCAGTTGAGAAGCACGCCCACTCGCAAGGCCTTTGTGGAGGGCAGGGTTTTCTCCACGTTGTTGTGCCAGGCAGAGACCTTGGTATTGAACCACTCCACGCACCAAGAGGCACTGTTGCGGCCGAGCCGGCTCTCAGGGCCCTGCCGTTCCATGCTGCCATAGCAGATGCCCACCCCACAGAAGTTGTTCTTCTGCAGCTCCACCTCCCAGTAGTGGATCCCTTTCTTGTAGCAGTGCAGGCCCAACACCTGAGAGCAGTATGTGAACCTCTGGGGATGTGGTCGGTAGTTGTGGCATGTTTCAGCCACAGAAGCTACGGTGTAGTTCTCGGACAGAACCACCTTGCTGTGGGCAGTGTTGTAGTCCAGGATGACTTTAACAGTATCTAAGGGAGCATCAACGAGTCAGTTACAAGGAGCCCAAAGTGCTCTCACTTTCAATCCTTTCCCTAACTGGTAATATGTATTCATTTGTTTCATCCATCCATCCATCCATCCATCCATCCATCCATTCTGTCTAGCCAGGCAGACATTTGTCCATCTCTCTATCCATCAATCCAGCCATCTGTGCATCTATTAGTCACCCATCTCTCTGTCTATTCCTCCATCTAAAACCATTTATTGAGCCCCTGGCTTATGCCAGATTCTATGCAGGATGTACAACCATGAACCAGACATGGTGCCTGGCCTCGTGGAGTTCACACTCCCACAAGCAAGGCAAGCCCGTCAGTAATGACAACACTATGGGCCCCGCACTCTGCTAAAGGGCAGGCACACTGCTGGAGGGACACAGCCACAGGGCAACGGGTAAAGGGTGGGGAGAGCACAGGGGAACACTTCACACGTGGGCTAGAATTGGAGCTGAGCGACAGGAAGAGGAGGAGAATTAAACAGAGGAGAGCAGAGGAGGGAGAAAGGCTATGCTCGGCAGAGCGGACAGTGAAGGCAAACGCAGAGTCACGAGGACGGTGGACAGGTGCTGGGACCAGGGAAGGCTGGGCAGCTGGGAGCACAGAGGCCACAGCAGGAGGAGAGGGACACATGGAGCCACAAGTAGAGAGCTAAGCGGTCTAGACTTTAATCGGTTCCAACGGAGAACCAATCAAGGTCTGTGAGCACACCAATGACCTGAATATACTCCTTGGTTGGGACACGAGCATGGCCTCCCCGCCCTTCCTGCCACACTTCCAGCCAGTTCTGGCAGGTCCGAAGACTGAGCAGAGATGAGTGCTGTCCCCACCCTCCACCTCCTCCCCAGGACACACCCATCTCTGCCCCTCCTGCTCACAGGGAACCCTGGACCAGTGGGAGACAGCAGGCAGAGAAGGACAATCCCTAGCTTGGGAATTCAGGACTGGGGTTATCTGCCACTCCCTGGCTGGGAGGCTCAGGGAAGGATACTTTGCACTGGTTCTCCCCCAGGGCAAAATGAATGGCCTGGGAAAATGTCCTTTAAGATCCTAAGTCCCTAGAACTCACTTCCTCTGCTTACACGGCTGTATCACAGAGTGCAGGGGGCTCCACAAATCGGGGGCGGCGGGGGGAGGTTCTCGGGTGCCGGCCCAAGAACCAGGCATCCACTGCCCCCCAGCAAGCCTGCCGTGGCTGTGTGGAAAGGAGGGCCAGAGCGCACTTTGCAGAGAGAGGTTCTGGCCACTGCGTGGAAGTGAGCACAAGTGGAGGACGCTCTGTGGGTGAAGCTATGGGCGGGTGGCCCCTAGGCTGCCCTGGAGGAAGGAACTCCCACCACTTCCGGGCTGGAAGCCGGACAGGAGCAAGTAAGGGTGTGACAGAGTAGAGCACAGTGGGTCCTCTAGGGGAGAGGCTGACCAAGCTAGACGGAGGCAAGGGTAAGCAAGCCAGCAGCTACTCACACGCCAGGAGCTCAGGCCTGGACTTGGCTAGGAAGGTCTCCAGCACCTTGGCCTTGACAGACACCGGGGTCGGCAGTACGGTGGGGACTTTGGCCTCAGCTGGATGAAGAACAGAGAGATGTTTTCAGAACAAACTCAGAGCGGGCAGCCCACTGCCCCTGGCCCACCAGAACTCACCCTCCTGGCCAGTTTGCTTGAGATCCACTAAATGTTCTGGGGCTCCAAAGACGGGAAGCTTGCTGGGTGAGGCAATGGTTGGGGCTGAGGGAGGAGACGCCATGAGTTGGGGACATGACAGAGTGACCTGATGGCCTATACTCCCTCCCACGCTGATTCTCAAGAGCTGCTTCCACAAACACACACCTGGACAGCCAGGGCGACACAAACGAGTCCAGACAGGGCAACACTCATCCTAGCGGTCTTACGCATTTACACTTGCCACCTCCAAGCCCAGGCCTGGCTGCCAGCACGGGACACAGTCACAGAGCCCAGACCCCCAAACCCATGGCTCAGCTTTCCCTGCTGGCATTTAGTTCTACACTCAGGCACTCAAGAAACAAAAAGATGCAGAAATGCGTAACTTACGAGGTTTCTTGGGTTTCTTTTCTTCTTCTGAAAAAGAAAATTTTCAGAATTAACATATTTTAAACACAATGACACTTTCAAAACACCGTAATAACAATCAATGCACTAATGTGACCCATACAAATAAAGCTATGATGTTTTAACTTGAAAAAGATAAGGGGTCAACAGGCAAATTAATCTACGGTGATAGAAACCTGAATCATGGTTTTGGTAGGGAGGGGCTCACTAATAAGGAGCACGAACGAATTTCCTGGAATAATGGAAATCTTTATCCTGATTTGGGTAACGGTAACACAGATGTATGTATTTGTCAAAATTAATCTAACTGTACTTTTAAGATCTGGGCATTTTACTGTAGGATTAAATCGTATCTCCACAAAACAAAAAATGCAAAAACAAACACAAACAAAAGACACACACAGGGAGCCAGCCAAAAGAATGTGCTTGCCAAGTATCACGATCGTCTCTAGAAAGGATCCCGAGTGTGTGCCTGTGGGAACTGAGTTTAGCTGAAACACCCGTCCTCAAAGCGTGGTCCCCAAACCAGTAGCAGCAGTATCACCTGGGAAGCTGTAGGGATGCAAATTCTCAGACCCACCCAGACCAGCTGAAACTGAGAGTCTGGGGGTGGGGCTCAGAAGTCTGCCTGTTACAAGCCCCTGGGATTGCAATGAGGCTCAAGGTCGAGCAGGCTAGAAGATTTCAGGTTCCCTTTCTGCTACCTTCCCCACCGCTGAAATGACAAGGGGGGTTTTGGATCTCATCCCTGCCTGCCTGCAGGATCCTGTACATTCCAGACCAGCCCTGCTCTCTCCCCACCAGACCCTCCCTAGTCCCACATGCCCCACTGGCTCCCCGTTCCTCCCACTTCAGAGCCGTATTTCTCAGGAGTCGTTCTCACTCTCCCCATCTCCCCCCCTGCTCCTCTCCTGCCCACTGCCACTGGACCAGCATCTTGGCAGGACCCCGGGCTATGACGTTGGCCTCAGGCAAAGGGCCCCCTCCCCAGTCATCGCAATTCCTAGGAGCCTCATCCACAGTGATAAGCCTACCCTTTCCTTGCCTGATTCCCCGCCTCAGCCCCGCCACAGCTCACTCACGTGAAGAGCGGGCCTTATGAAGTGGGGCAGCGGGAAGGAGGCTTTCAGGGGCTGTGCCTTGAGAAGGACACAGGTTTACAGTACCTGTCACCTCCTCTTCCACCTCCCTCTTCACACAAGGTGCCCTTCCACGTTTTCAGGCTCCACTGATGGCTCCCTCCTCACCTGCCCCAGGCATCCCAGTCCCCGACCCCATTCCACTCAGGAACTGGTACCACACATTTGTCTGCCACAGACAACCACTAAACACTAACACCAAGCAAACAACAACAAAAACCAGCCCGGAGTTCTCTCATCCCAACCACCCAATGGGGGGCAGCCCTCCTCCGTCCTCGCTGACTTTTTGGCCAACAGTTTGGTGACATATGCCTGTCCTTTAAAGAGCTTTCACCATCAGTGTCCCACGTGAACCTCACACAATAATCCCATGAGGTGGACATCATTACGGTCCAAAATTGATAGATGAGGAAACTGAGGACCATTCTTCACCCCAGCCCCACCCATCTCAACAAGGGTGATTTTGCCCCCAAGGGGGAGCAAAAATTGATTCTTAGGAGGTGAGGGGGAGAGAAGGATGGAAAAAACTTGTTCTTTTTATGTATAAAAGCACAGTGCATAAACAGATATATCATATGTGTGGTATTAAAATTTCATGGATGGGGGTGATTAGGAAAAAAATTTCTAAAAGGTCCTGAGAGGTAAGAGCAAAGGAGGGCAATACGGAAAAAAGGTTGAAGAGCTCTGTGATGGCAGAGACACATCCCAACCCGAGGCTGAACGGCACTGGGCTACGGGGAGGCTCAGCCTCTGCTCAGGGGGTCACCCCAAATGCCAGAACTCGGGCGTCATAAGTATTTCTCAAGACAAGCCAGCTTCGGTCATCTTGCTGTTCCAGGCAGTCAGAATATCCAGTGCTGATGGCCGGTCCTCCCGCGTGCCCCAGCAGGGCTCCTGCAACAGCCCCGCCACCGCCCCTCAGCGGGGTCAGGCAGCACTTGCCTCCAGGTGCGCCCGGGCCCCGCGGAGCCTGGGGTGGGCTGTGCTCCGCTGGAAGGAGCCGTGACGCCTGCTAGTACCTCAGCCCGAGCACCGCCTGCCACAGTCGCTGCTGCCCCAGGGACAGAGGTGGGGTTACTTTACTTACTTGGGATCTTCTTCACAGGCCGTGGGGGTTTCGGAATGTTCAGCAGGCCATGTCCTCCAGGGCCCCCTGTGCCAAAGAAGAAGAGGGTAGTCTATGCGGCCCTTCCAAACCAAGCCTAGGAGCCAGCCCCGCCGTCGGCAGGCGGGGAGAGGGCTTACAAAGTTGATTTCCGCTGACCTTCCCCATCCGATCATTTACAAGCACTAGAAACAAGATAACTGAAAGACAAATTCGGTATGTTCCTTCTTTTCTCTGCCTTAAAATGTAGCCAGGGTGGAGTCTTTCCTCCACCAGCACCCAGCTCCATGACCTCTGAACCGTCTGTGAGCTTTGGTTTCTTCCGACGTATGACGGGGATGGCTCCCCTCGCTCGTGGTGGTGAGATCAAGATGCCTGGCATGTCATGGTAGCTCCTTTCCCTCTGGTTTCTCTCACCCCTCCGTCCCCAGACCAGTGATCGCTGACATAGCAGAAAAACAAATATGCAGGGCTAATTCATCAATGGCTTTCCCCTCTGTGCCAGGCGCTGGGGAGAGTGTTGGATGAAAACAGACCCAGCCCCTGCCCTCACTGATCACAGTCTGGTGCGGGAGACACATGGGAATGGCAAGGAAGAGTGAAATGACAGGTGCGCAAAGGGTCCCAAGGGATGATAAGGACCCGGCAACCTGGTCTGAGGAGCAGGAGTGGCAACAGGGGAGGTTTGCTGAGAAATGTAATGTTTCAACTGATCTCTGAAGGGTGAGAGGAGTCACCTGGTGAAGATGTTGGAGTCTGAGCCCTCTAGGCAGTGGGGGAGCATGTACAAAGGCCCTGTGGCAGGAAGCTTAACATATTTGAAGAATTGTAGAGTGTAGAGGGACGTATGGGAGGAGGGGGTAACTTCAGGGCTAACGAGACAGACGGGGCCTGACCAGGCAGGGGTTGACAGCCAGGGTCAAGAGTCTGGTCTGCAATCTAAAAGCAGTGGAAAGTCTCTGAACAGGAGGCAGGGGAGAAGGTGCCAAGAAATCAGATTTGCATCCTGAAAAGCTCTCTCCAGCTGCAACAGGAGTGGATGCAGAGGGACTCATTAGGAAGCTGCCACAGGTGATTGCATTGGAGAGCAGGTGAGCGGTGGCCGGCAGTGAAACCAGCTGACTGAATCAGGAGATATTTAAGAAGCAAAATCTGACAATGGGTTGGATATAAGTGGAAGGGTAGGGGGTATCAAGGAGGAATTCCACGTTTCTCTGACCCCCAAACTAGCCATTTCCCTACCAAGTAACAATGACAAGCCAGAATCCATTCAACCCATCTGAGCCAACCTCAGACTCAGACAAAAAAAGCCTATCTAGAAAGACCCTTCATAACATCCAGCCCCCAAAAATATTTTAGGAAGGACAGCTACAATCTCAGGATGAGGCAAAAACTCCCCACTACCTCCTAGATGGAGGGCAGATGTTTTGTAACCCCCGAAACTCAAGCCCCAGTGCTCCAGATCAAGATTTCTCTCCCACCCCAAAACACTGAGGGGACACATCCCATTTCAGGGGTCCCAGTGGAAAGCACAGGAGGTTGCTAATAGTTACCTGGGATGATGAGCTCCTCAGGCTTCTTGTCCTGGAGCTGTTTGAGGTACTGCTTCAGCTCATTTTTGAGCTCAGAGGTGCCCTGACAGACACCCTTTAGCAGCTCGTGATTCAGCTCCACCTTGGGGACGTAGACTGGCTTCGTCGTGATTCCTTGCAGTTTTGCTGCTTTCTGCAACAAGCCAGGGGGTTAGTTCAGGCAGCTCTGGTGAAGCCAAGGGCCTGGGCTCAGGCCTCATGAACCCCAGAAGGAGCTTCCCTGTGCCCATGGGCACTAAGTCTAATCAGCCTCTCAAATTAGAGCCAGAGGTCACTGGGGGTTAAAGTGCCACTTCAAGACACAGCGATCTGGAGCTGGAAGGGCCCTCAGAGGTCGCTCACCTTACAAATGGGAAAACTGAAGTCAAAAATGACAAGTGTCTTGCCAGGACCTCTGCCAGTTAGTGGCAGGGACAAAGCTGGGACCCGGATCTCCTGACCCCCATGGATAATGCTCTTTCCACCCCTCCAGCTGTGGCTGAAAAAGTACAGCAGACTCATCACCATGTCCATCCCGCAAGGACCAGCTCTGAACACGTGTCCTGAAAATAGACAGGAATGCCTGGAAGGCTGCAGGACTCAGCCGCATATCCAACGGAAAAGAAGGATCTTACAGAAGGTTCCAAATTTGGAGACCAAATCATGTCATACAGGATCAAGAGGACCAGATGTGGACTCAGAATCCTTCTGTAAGAGCTCAAGGCAGCTAGGTCAACAAACAGGAATGAGCACGTGCGATGAAACTTAATGCCATCCAGCCTAGGTGTGGCTAGAAGATCCTGAACAGAGAAGAGAAGATTGCCAGGCACTCCTGTCCCTCCTCAGGACCTGAACATGGAATCTGGGCCTTTGACGGGTCAAAGCAGCACGTCACCCAATCAGTGGGCCTCCCCAGAACATCTGCCGCGTGCCAGACACTCTGCCGTGCACTGGACATGCTAGGAGGATGAAGGGCCCCGCCCGAAAAGAGCTGACAGCTTTTTTTTTTTTTTCTTTTTTTTTTTGGCCACGCTGTGCGGCATGCGGGATCTTAGTTCCCTGACCAGGGATTGAACCCACACCCCCCTGCATTGGGAGCACAGAGTCTTAACCACTGGACTGCCAGGGAAGTCCCCTGACAGCCTTTTAAACAGACATGAAAACAAGCACATCTAAAACAACGTTGTCGAGGGCAAGAGCAGAGGCAGGTAACATGCTCCGGATCGCCAGCAATGGCAGAATAACGGGATCCGAGGAAGATGGGGGAACTGGGGTTGCCCTGAACAAAGGACAGGGTTTACTAGGCAGAGGCCAGCCATGGCCTTCCCTCCCAATGCCCGGTGCATCTGACGAGTGCTCTGCTGTGGTTAGAGCACAGGGCATGGGCAGGGGGTGGCTGGCAAGAGATGAGGCTGCTGGCAAAGGCAGGCTGGTCACCAAGGCCCTGTGGGAATGTGAAATCAGAAAGGGCGGGGAGGGGTGCCTGTGCTTTAGAGAGACACTTCCAGGGGCCGTGCAGAGGCGGGATGGAGGGAAGCGGTGGAGGCCTATGCAGTAGGCAGCATGCTAAGATGGCCCCCAAGACTCCCGCCTGCCCCGGGTACACATCCTATACATCCTCTCCTCCTGAGTATGAGCATGACTCTGAGTATGCAAGGATATTACTCCACGGTTAGGTTACATTACATGGAAAAACTGAAGGAATACTGCAGATGTAATGAAGATCCCAAATTTGTTGGTTTTGAGTTAATCAAAAAGATGATTCTCCCAGGTGGGCCTCACTTAATCAGGTAAGTCCTTAAAAGAGAAACTGGGCTTTCCTGGAGGGAGAAATTCTCTGCTGGTTTTGAGGAAGCCGGCTGCCAACTCGAAAGAGGGCCGCACAGCGAGGAATCACAGCAGCCTCTAGGAACTGCGGGTGGCTCCTGCTGACAGCCAGCAAGGACATGGGGACCCCAGGCCTGCACCACAGGGGACTGAATTCTGCCAACAAGAATGTGAGCTTGGAAGACAACCTTGAGCTCCAAAAGGAATGTAGCCTGGTGAGACCTCAGCCATGCCCTGAGCCACAGAAAGTGTGAGATAACAGATAACAGTGGTTCTTCTAAGCCACTCAGCTTGTGGTAAGTTGTCATGAAATGTAGAAAACTAACACAGCATGTGTCTCAGGGATGCTTCCCATGACCTCATACAGCCTCAACTCCTCGAGGGCCCCAATGCACCTACAGTCAACATCATGACGCTAGGCAGAAAGCGTATTCCATGTCCTCATCTTGACCCACCTCCAGAAACTCATACTCGTCCCCCTTAGTCAGGGCAAGTTCAATCTCCTCCTTCAGGGTCTGGATCTCACTCTTCTTCTTGAGGAGGATCTGATAAATGCTGTCGAACTTGCTGTTGACCCTCTTCTCCTCTTCCTTTATCTTTCGTGCGGAGCTGGCCTCTGAGGCATCAATGAGAGCCTTCATTTCCAGGTATTCTTGTCTAAGCTGGTCCATCTTCCTGTGTGCAACCTCCTGAGAAGCCAAAACAAGAGGGCATCCATCAGACTGGCAAAAAAGCTAAGCCTGAGACATGGAGCGCCAGGAACTCTTACCTATACTTCATGGGAATACAAACAGACGCAACCACTTTGGAGAGCAAGATCTGGTGTATTTGAAGGTGCTCATACCCTTTGACCCAGCAACTCAGTCTAGGAATATACTCTAGAAAAAATCTGGGGACTTCCCTGGTGGCGCAATGGATAAGACTCCGCACTCCCAATGCAGGGGGCCGGCGTTCAATCCCTGGTCAGGGAACTAGATCCCACCTGCATGCTGGAACTAAGAGTTCGCATGCCAACACTAAGGAGCCCGCGAACCACAAGTAAGGAGCCCACGTGCCGCAACTAAGGAGCTGGCGAGCCACAACTAAGGAGTCCTGGAGCCACAACTAAGGAGCCCACCTGCCGCCACTAAGACCCCATGCAACCAAGTAAATAAAGAAAGAAAAAAATTTCAGAACCTGCCCAAGAGACACACAAGAATGCTCTAAGCAGCACTGTTTGAATTAGCAAAACCCTGGAAACAACCTGAATGTCTATCAATAGAAGACGGAAAATTATTCACAGGATGGAATATTAAACAGTAATAAGGGAAAAACAACTTGTAGAAGAAGACATACAGTATGATGCTCCTTACATAAAGGTTTAGAAACAAACAGAATGGTAGTATTTATTGCCAAAGGAATACATACATACGTATTAAAAGTATAAAGAAACACATGGGAATGGATAAATTCAGGATAGTGGTTACTTTTGGAAGAGAGGAAGGGGGATATAAAAAGGGAGAAGCAAAGCAGGGGCTTCATCTTCCATGGCAATATTTTATTTCTTAAGCTGGAAAGCAGTTCATGAGTAATTTTTTTTTTTTTTTAAAGAGTAGTTTTTTTTTTTAAATTAATTTATTTAATTTGGCTATGTTGGGTCTTCGTTTCTGTGCGAGGGCTTTCTCTAGTTGTGGCAAGCAGGGGCCACTCCTCATCGCGGTGCGCGGGCCTCTCACTATCGCGGCCTCTCTTGTTGCGGAGCACAGGCTCCAGAGGCGCAGGCTCAGTAGCTGTGGCTCACGGGCCTAGTTGCTCCGCGGCATGTGGGATCTTCCCAGACCAGGGCTCCAACCCGTGTCCCCTGCATTGGCAGGCAGACTCCCAACCACTGCGCCACCCGGGAAGCCCCATAAGTAATTTTTTAAAGGGTATGAAGCTGCTCTAGAAAATTTCCTCTAGAACTACACTATCCAATACCATAGCTACTTGCTACATGTAGCTACAGAGCACTTGAACTATGGCTAGTCCAAGTTAAGATGTGCTATAAGTGTAAAATAAGAGGAATTTGAAATATCTCATTAATACTTTATACTGATTAAAATAATATTTTGGATATACTGAGTTAAATAAAATATATTATTCAAATTAATTTCATGTGTTATTCAAATTAGAGTTATATACAGTATAAGGCTCACTTTATATTTCTAGCGGACAGCACTGCTCTAGAAGCTGCAGTTTCGCTTTACATGTTGGGAAACCTCAATAGCTCAGAATCAAACGTGACAAACAGAAACACACATAAGAGGGACAGGAAGATTGGAATTCAATTATTTCTTTCTTTTTTGGCCACGCTGCGCGGCATATGGGATCTTAGTTCCCCGACTGGGGATTGAACCCATGCCCCCCTGCAGTGGAAGCACGGAGTCTTGACCACTGGACCGCCAGGGAAGTCCCGGGAATTCAATTATTTCTTTAACCAACACTTTACCCTGCCACCTCCAGTGTGACTACCAATGTCCCCGAGGATTCATCCTCCTTCTGCTCCCGTCACTAAGAGAACACCGCTGGAGTTTAGACCGGCACGTGGCTGCCCAGCCACAGACTACATTTCCCAGCATCCGCTGCAGCTGGGCTTGGTCATGTGACTAAGCTGCTCACGACAGGAGCGAAAGTGATAATGGCAACACTCTCCTTCCCTGTCCCCCTTCTCACAGGCTAGAGCAAAGATGTAATGGTGACCCAGCTGCAACCAAAGAGATGAGGAAGGGCAATAAAAAGGAAAGATCCTGAACTCTGAAGGATCACATGGAGCAGAGCCATCCCACTAGCCTGGGTTGCTCAGGTCCCACTAGCCTGGGTTGCTCACCTGAACCGTCACAGGGAGCAAAATAAACGGCTATCTTAGTTAAACCTCTGATTTTGAGGGGTATCTCTGTTACAGCAGTTTAGCCTGCCCCCCCAACTGATACAGGTATTTTCATGTGCATCCTTTCATTTAAGCCTCATAACTCACCTTTGGAAAGAAGTTGTGATTGCTTCAAAACTAAGGCTCAGAGATCTGCCAACACAGGCTAGTATTCTAACCCAGATTTCATCTAATTAAGCCACAGCTGTGGCAATAAAACTGAATGCTGCAGCTCCAGACCAGGATGCTTAAAAATCAAATCTTCTTTCAATATAAAAACACTGTAACCTTATAAACACTGTAAAAAAAACTAGAGGGAAAAAAATATCCCTAATTCTACCACTCCAACACTTGCAGTACTATTCCTTTACTATATTTCCTTCCAGTCTTTTTTCCTATACTTCCTGTAATGGGTTGAATGGCAGCCCCCCAAAAGATATGTCCATGTTTCAGAACTTAGAAAATGAGTCTTTGCAGATGTAATTAGGGTAGAAATCTTGAGATGAGATCATCCTGGATTACAAAGGTGAGCTCTAAATCCAATAGCAAGTGTCCTTATTAGAGACAAAAGAGGAGAAGACGGAGGAGGCCATGTGAAGATAGGGGCAGAGATTGGAGTGATGCAGCCACAAGCCAAGGAATGCCTGAGCCATGAGAGGCTGGAAGAGGCAAGGAAGGATTCTTCCCCAGAACCTTCGGAAAGAGTGTGGCCCTGTCGACACTTTGAATTTGGACTTCTGGCCTCCAGAACTGTGGGAGACCACATTTCTGTTGTTGTAAGCCAAGTCTGCAGTAACTTGTTACAGTCGCCCTAGAAACGAATACACTTTTTAAAAATAAATAGATGCAACTTTTACTTCCTGTTTTTCTCCCCCTTAAATCATAACCATTTTTTATATCACTATATTTTAACCCTAATTTTTAATGGTTGGGCTTGTAGGTAGGCTTTGAGTCTGTGAAGCATCTCTCTGGGCACATAGCTTTTTGCATGTTTTGCACGGTTGAAGTTGAATTCTGACACTGTGAGTGAACCTGACACGAGCCTTGTCCTCCCCAGAGGCGGAGGGAGGCTCCAGGGCCAGGCTGGTGGCGGGGAGCCCTGTCACTCACCCGCACGTCCTGCTGCCTGGCTCTCACGTCCTCCAGTGCTCTCGACGCCCCGTTGATCTGACTGTACGTGACAGTCAGTTTATGCCTCAACTTGTTCTGCGGAGAAAACAAACCGAGTGAGAAAACACCCCATCCAGCCCCCCACCAGCACCCAACACCAGTGACTGCCCTCAAGTCTATCCCACAGGTGTTTCCACCACCCCAAGTCTCACCTGCTTGTAGCTATTTTTTTATTAAGTTTTTTTTCTTTTTTTGATGTGGACCATTTTTAAAGTCTTTATTGAATTTGTTACAATATTGCTTCTGTTTTATGTTTTGGTTTTTTGGCCACGAGGCACGTGGGATCTTAGCTCCCTGACCAGGGATCAAACCCACACCCTCTGTACTGAAAGGTGAAGTCTTAACCACTGGACCGCCAGGGAAGTCCCTGCTTGTAGCTTTTTGAAGCATTCTCATATTTACTGCCTCCCTTCATCCTTTCAGGGGAACTGGACAGTAAAGAAGTTACAAGGATAGGATTTGGAGCCAGACAGACCAGACTCAATACCCAGCTCTCCAACTGTCTCTCACTTGTTTCTTTGGCCACGAAATAGATATCAACGCAACTGTTCCCACCCCGTGGGGCTAGTAGGAGAATTAACTGAAGCAGTGTAAGTCCTCAGCATAGTGCCTGGATCTTAGTCAGGACAAATGGCCTTAGTAAATTTCAGCTTGGATTATTATGAGCTTCTTCACTAGCACCCATTTTATAGATGATGAAACTGAGGCAAAGAGGACAGCAAGGTGGTCAAGCTCACACAGACAGAACGAGCTGGGACAGCTGCTTCAATAAGTGGCAGACGGGGTTGTTCAAACCAAGCCTCCCACTGCAAACAACCAGAAAAGGAGACAAAATACTGGGGGAGAGGGATCTACTAAAAACCAATGGGGAGCTAAGAAAGCAGGGAAGGATTATGTAATTAAGATCCAGAAGAAGGAAACCCAGAGAGATAAGGCTGGCATCGGGGGTTTGTTCTCCCAGAGCCATCTGCCAGTTCCGGAAGACAGCTGGGAGGGCCTCTGTCAGCCTCGGAGAGGCAGGTGGACAAATATCAGAGTCCAAGGCTCACTTGACAAGCCCCACAGGCAGGGACTTCCAAGGGCTAAACCTTAGGAATAGGGACGAACCAGCAGTAAACCAGCCATCGACAGTTCAGTCCCTGAAATTGAACTAAGGTGATTCAGAATTGCTAGGCACCTAGCCTTCAGATACAAAGTCTAATTATGCACAGTGGAAGCTAATATCACCCAAGGCCTCTTAGTATTGCCATAAACTTTCATAATCAATATCCAATTTCACCCTACTCAGGTGAAATGCTGGGGCATAGAAATGGGTAGGAAAATCACCACCACCACCACCATAATGGCAGCTAGTGTTTATCATGCACTTACTCCAAGCCAGGCATTGTTCTAGTGCTTTCCATGTATTAACTATGTAAAGCTAAAAACAACACTAGGAGGTAGAGGGTTATCCGCCCTTTACAGATGAGGTCACTGAAGCACAGAGTAATTAAGTGGCTTGCCCTAGGTCACATCGCTATTAACTAGTGTTACAAGATCCTGGTGTTACAATTACAGACTTGTGTCCAAAGTGAGCACATAGGAAAATTCTAGAAAAAAATGTATGTCCCCTAACTAACTGGCTCAACAATACTCTGGCCCTCCCTTCCTCTTCCCTGCCTCTCCCACTCCACCAGTGACCTTGACTCTGGATTTGAACAACCCAGAGACAGTCACATGTAAAGGCTAGAAGCAGAGACCAAGGCCACACTAACTCAACCCCAAAAGCCCAAGTCATTGATAGTGTTTCAGATGTGACCTCTGTGACAATGCCCTTTGACCTGGTCTCTAACAGTGGCCAAGGTGAACTGTGGGCCAAAGGCAGAAGGCCAGGCCCGGGCAGATCTGGCCTCACAGGTCTCAGAGCTGGAAGAGACCTCAGAATACCTGGGGGCTGCCAAATGTTTCACCTCCAAGACTCACGCTTAGTAGTACACCCCCTGAACCCTGTATTTTGAACGATTTTACCCACCATTAATCAGATGCATACAACAGTCCCCTGATGGTAGAGAGGGGCCCACAGGGCTATAGATGACGAAAGGAAAGCCAGCCAAGGACTTTGACAGCAGCGACAATCCCCTAATCAAGGGCAGAGAACTTTTCGAAGTTCTGAGGATCCCTTCACAGACCGGGGACTTGGGTCCTCCACGTGGGAGGCACCAGAGTCCTGAGTCCGCCCCACACCAGTGACCGAGCCAAGCTGGGCTGGCTCTGCCACCAGTGCTGACCAGCAGCAGGGCTGGAAAAGGAGACAGGTTAAAGGACTCAGCAAGCCAGGACAACGAGGGGTAGGGGAGAGATGGCAGGAAAGCCTTGTTAAAAGGATTAAAAAGCCAAGTGTGTATGGCATACAAATAATCTGGGCGCAGACTCCAGCTCCAGGCCCTGGAGGCTGAGAGGGAGCTGGGGCTCCAGACCAGGCAGAAATGGGTCCTTCTGCCTCCTGGGAAGAACCTCCAGAAGGGTCTTTCGATAGCAGCCAGGCTGCCCTAGTCCTCAGAACCATGCATCCTGAGGCAATGAAGATCTGGGCAGCCTAACACCCTCTATGCAGCAAACCCTCCTCAGGGAATTTCCGAGTTAACAGAAATGATAGTGGCAGTTCCACGGAGCATTAGCGAACTGTAAAACGCCATTTATGGAACACCTCATTTAATCCTCCCAATAACCGTCTGAGACAGGTACTACTACTGTGCCCGTTTTTTGAGTTCCTAGCTAGGAAGCAGAGCCAGAATTCAAACCCAGATCTCAACATCCAGCTCTGGTCACAGCCCGTGTCAACCAGCCTGACCCTGGGGCCTGCCTATGAGGCACTTCCCACACAGTCCATCCCTCCGGAGCCTCCTGGTCACCCTTGGAGGTGGGGAGGGAGTGCTATTAATCCCATTTTACGGATGAAGTTGAGAGGTTCAGAGAACTCAGTGACTTGCCCTGGACCACAGCGGATGCAGGGCAGAGCAGGGCTCCAGCCTTCGAAGGCCAGGCAGGTCCTTTCCTGCAACAGGTAGAGACCCAGGTAGGCTGGGCCTGAGATGGTGGTACCTCCAAAGTCAACTGTCAGGCACTGCCTGACGTCTGACTTCTGGGACTCAGGGAGGAAGTACACAGAAACCCAGCTCAGACTGGAGAAGCAGAACAGGCCAGGGAGGAGCCGTGCCCGGACGGGAGCAAAGCCTGCACCCTGGCCCTGGCGCCACTGCAAACCTCCCACAGGCCTCACGTCTCCTCTGATCACACGAGGGCAGCCCTTGTTCTCCCTGACAGCGCTGCGAGAGTGAAAGGAAATCAGGCTTCACTCTGGAGCTCAGACTGATACAACGAAAGGTAGTTAGACTACACCTTTTCAGCCTCTGCCTCGAGGCCACAGGGGGAAATTATGATCCCCAAACCACTGAAATCATCACAGACCCAGAAGGCCCCTTAGGAATGAATCCACCCGGTCCCACCTCCTCACTTTACTGATGAGGACCAGTCCTGTGCTTTAAAGTGGCACAGGAAGTATATAGGGCGCTGTGGTGCAGGAGCGTGGCTGGGCATCCTATCCAGGGATTCCTGGGACTCTGCCCACCCTCCCACCCATAACCATCCTCCCTGGTCACTGGAAGTCTCTGGCTCACCAAAGGCTTTTCCTCACATGACCTCAGGAATGTCCTATGCTCTGAACTCTGCGGACTTGGCTTTGAGGCTGGTCCATAGGGAGAAACGGCAAATGTGGAGTCAGACCAGCTGGGGGCCCAATGCCCACCTGGCCACTTGGGTTAGCTCAGGTTGAATTAACTTCTCTGAACCTCCATTTCCTCAGCTGTAAATAACTAATTATACCCACCTCCTGGGTGTTACCCAGATTTATTGAGAGAACACAGGTAACCTCTAGCGCTCGTATTTGATGTTCAAAACCCTGTACTAAACATGTCAGACAAGTGCTAGGCTTAAGGCAAGCAACGTCCCTCTGTGTAATGGGTGAGAGGGGTGGGGGCAGAGAAGGTGGACCAGGAATGATCCAGGAGGGCTGTATGTTCTCCCAGCCCCTTTCTACCTGGACACTGGGGATGCCCCTGCCCTGATCTCAGGCCCAGCAAGGCCCATTCCCCCGCACCCAGGTGATCCAAGTAGGCCAAGATGCCCACAGTGGTGCCCACTGCACAACCCAGCAGGCCCAGGCTGCCCCTCTGGGCCCTCGCCCGCCAACCCCTACCTCCAGGTCAGCGCTGGCCTGACTCAGGGGCGCAGGCGAGCAGGTCTTGTGCTCCACCACGCAGATGTGGCAGATGCACTCGCCGTGCTCAGGGCAGAAGAAGTCCCGCAGCCGGTTGTGCTGGGGGCACTTGCGGCGCATCAGCTCACGGATGGGCGGCTGCAACGGGTGGTCCCGGAAGGCGGGGCTGTCGAGATGCGGCCGCAGGTGCTCCTGGCAGAAGGAGGCCATGCACACCAGGCACGTCTTGACGGCGGTCGCCTGCAGGCAGTGGTCGCAAGCCACCTGGCCGGCCGGGCTGGGGGCGGCGGCCCGGGTGGGCGGCGTCCAGTCGTCGGGGAGCTCGGGACGGGCCTGCTCGGCCTGCAGGAACTGCTCCACCACCGCACACAACACTGTGTTCTTGTGCAGCTGTGGCCGCGTCTGGAAGCCGGTGCGGCACTGCGGGCACAGGTACGGCGGGTCCTGGACGGCCCACGTCTGGTCCAGGCACGACCCGCAGAAGTTGTGGCCGCAGGGCGTGGTGACCGGCTCCTTGAAGGGCTCCAGGCAGATGGAGCACGACAGCTCCTCGGCCAGGGGGCACAGCTCCGCCATGGCGCTCCTGGGGGGACCCGACGGGACGCGCTGGAACCGCTACCGCGTCTGCTGCACTATCGCTCGGAAGCCACCAAGGAAACGAAACTGAGCGGCGCGAGGGGCGGTCCCCGGCCCTTTCGGGAAGTCACGTGGGGCGGGCGGGGAGCGCGGGGGGTGGGGCGGGCCGCGCGGGGCCCTCGGGGTTGCTGAGGTGCGAGTTGCGACGTTCGTATCCTGGTGGTTTCCGGCGGTTGGGTGCGGGGCGCTGGGCTCGGGGTTTCAGACGAGCCTCTGGACCACCAGCGGGTTCTTGCGGCCACTCTGCGGATGAGGAAACTGACGCCTCGCGTGGTGAACCCCGGATCCCGGGAGTGAGGGGACTACTGCACAGAAGCCCCTGCAGCAGGTCCCTTCCTTCGGAGAACTCATCCGGACAGGAGTTGTCCCCACCGCCCCCGCGAGCAAGGCTGTCTGATCAGGACAGGGTTTTTAAAAAAATAACTGCAGGAACAGTAAACGACTGACTACCTTTTTTTTTTTTTTTTTAAATCCTTCCTTTCTCTTCCCTGGTCCTGGGCTCTGGCGTAAAGGCTTACAATCTCTGCAGGCTGGAGCCCATGGTCACACACCCACACGCTCAGGCTTAAACTTGGTGATTTCTTTCCATGCCGCCGATATAACATGCTTTTTATTTTATTTTCCATTTCTACTTTACTGGAGTTCGGAGTCGTCCCAGTTTAACAAAGTTTTCCTCTCACACACATACAAACACACTTGCCCGTGCACACACACACAAATATAATTTTGAAACATTTTTCTCAAAATTGTTTATTTAGGTTTATTTTCTTTCATTTATTTTTAGCTTTGTTTCCCTCCCTGCTCTGGCCTGGGTGCAGGTAAAGTGGGTGTACAATAAGGGAGAAGTGTTCAAGAGAGGGGATGGGGAGCAAAGAGAAAGATAGTGTTTCGGGAGGAGTAAGCTGGAGTTTGCTTTGGGGATAGGGTGGGCAGCAAAAAGGTAAATGCTAATCGTGATCACTACCATTTATGGGGCACCTGCTGGGTGCTAGACAAGTCATAGATATCCTTATAATCTCTTATAATCCTTGTAAGCACTACAAGACAGAAGTCATTATATCATTTTACAGATGAGGGTCACGTATTTTATACAAAATAGGACTGGGATGCTAGCTCAGGATTGCTTTATTTAATATCCTAATTCCCGCTTTTCCTGTAGTAACAGTAATAGTAATTACTATAGTAGTATAGTAATAGTTATTCTATTCCTCCAGGACTCTTTACCCCATTTCTTCTCTTTCATATTGCGTTGTTATTTGCACAAGAAGAAGGAAGACAGAAGAATGAGGAGGGTAGGAAATTAAGATTTATGTATTTATCTATTTAGTATCTCATTTAATTCTCCCACTAAATCTTTGAGGTTTAGTTATCTCATGGTACAGACGAGAAAACTGAGGCTTAGAGAAACTAAATAACTTGCCTAAGGTAATGGTTATTGGCATCCAGACTATCTGATTCCAGAAGCAAAGCATTTCCTACTATAAAATGCTGCCCCGCCTCCATGGGGAGCAGTTGCCAGGAAATGAACACTATGAAGTCCCCTCTGACCTAGCTCTTGTGTGCGAGGTGAGCTGACTCATGCCAGAAGGCTTGTAGAACTCTCCTTCCAGGCAGAGAAGTTTAAAAAGGCTGGTTAGCCAGTGAAGAACACTAGGAGGGGCATACTTTATGTTTATCAAATTCTATGCAGTAGATATTTACTAAGACCTACCTAAATACATTCCACTGTGGTTAGAGAATATACTTTGTATTATTTCAATCCTTTAAATTTATTGAGACCCAAATGTGGTCTGTCTTCTTATTGGTTACTATTTGTATGGTGTCTCTTGTTCTATCCTTTTACTTTCAACCTATTTGTGTCTTTGAAACTAAAGTGTGGTTCTTGTGTACAGCATGTAGTCAGATCATGTTTTTTTGTGCATTCTTCCAGTCTCTGCCTTTTAATTGGAGCATCTAATCCATTTACATTAAATTACTAAAAAGATAGGATTTACATCTGCCATTCACTACCTATTTTTATGTTATATATCTTTTTTGCTTTTCAATTTCTCTATTACTGCCTTCTTCTGTGTTAAATATTTTCTAATATACTCTTTTTATTCCTTTGTTATTTCTTCCAATCTTCTTTCTGCCCTCCTTCCTCTCGTCTCCTTTAAGAACTCACATCATGTGTATGTTGGTGAGCTTGTTGATGTCTCACAGGTGTTTGAGCCTCTGTTCATTTTTCTTTATTCTTTTTCTTTTCTGTTTCACAGACTGGATCATCTCAGTTGATCTATGTCCTGATTCATGAATTCTGTCTTCTGCCTGATCAAATCTGCTGTTGAGCCCCTCTAGTGAATTTTTCATTTCAGTTATTGTACTTTTCAACTCCAGAATTTCCATTTGGTTCTTTTTAAAAAATAATAATAATTTCTATTTCCTTACTGATACTCTGTTTAAAGAGACATCATTCTCATGCTTTCCTTTATTTCTTTAGACATGATTTCCTAATGTTCTTGGAACATATTTAAAATAACTGATGTAAAGTATTTGTCTAGAAAGTCCAACATCTGTGCTTACTCAGAGACAGTTTCTGTTAATTTTTTTTTCTTATATGAGCCATGTTTTCTTGTTTCTTTGTATGTATCACCAACTGTCATCAATTTTTTGTTCAAAACTGGACATGGGCATTTAAAATAATACAATGTGGCACTGTGGACACCAGATTCCCCCCTTCCCAGGGTTTGTTGTTGTGGCTGTTTGTTGCTGTTTTTTGTTTAGTGACTTTTCTGAATTAATTCCGTAAAGTGTGTATTCTTCATCATGTGTTTCTCTAAACTCTCTGCTTGGTTAGCTTCGTGATCAGCTAATGACTAGATAAGGATTTCCTTAAGTGCCTAAAACCAATAAGTTTCCCAGTGTTTTCCAAGGGCTTGGAGTTATTTGCAGACTATTGGTTTTTAAGACTACCATGGAGCTAGGGTGGGGGTAATGGGAAAAGGTCAAGTTAAAACCCCACAAAGCTTGCTGTTCTTACCAAGATTCAACCACTTTCTTTGAATAAGCATTTTTCTGAATTGTTGCAAGCTTTTTGCTATTTACAGAGTTCTGAAAAAGTTGATCCTGACAATTTTTGCTAGTTTTCTTTTATGGAGGCAGAATTTTCAGGGGTCCTTATTCTGCCGTATTACTCTTTTAATGTCAGTAGACTCTGTAGTAGTAACCCCTCTTTCATTCCTGATTTAAGTAATCTGTGTTTTCTTTCTTTTTTCTTGATTAATCCATCTAATAGATTATTTATTTTATTAATTTTTTCAAAGAACCAGCTTTTGGCTTTAATTTTCTCTGCTCTTTTTTTCATTGATTTCTTCTCATATCTATTATTTCCTTCTATTTACTTTTGGTTTAATTTGCTCTTCTTTTTCAAGTTTATTAAGCTGGAACATCAGATCATTATTGTTAAACTTTCTTCTTGTCTAATATAGGTGTTTAAAAATATAAATCTCCCTCTAAGCACTGTTTTAGTTATATTCCACAAGTTTTGATAAGGGTTTTCATTATCAATTTCATTCAAAATATTTTCTAATTTCCTTTATAATTTCTTCTATGTAATTTCTTTGTAATTATTTATAAAGATATGGCTTCATTTCCCACTATTTAGTGCTTTCCAGTATATCTTATTGTTATTAATTTCTAATTTAATTCCATTTTAGTCAGCTCTACTATCTCAGATGTTTGTCTTTTGAAATATGTTGAGACTGACAGGATGTTAATTTCAATATGATAATGAACTTGTCTATTTCTCACTTTGTATTTGTCCCTTTTTTCCCCCATGTATTGTGAAGCTTTATTATTAGGCACTATTATGCATTGAATTGTATCTTCCCAAAATAGAGACACTAGGGTGGCTCTAATGCTTTGGCAGCCAACGTAAGCAAAATATATGTTGAAGTCCTAACCCCTGATTTGGACATACGGTTTTGCGGGTATAACCAATTAAGATGGGGTCATTACGGTGGGCCCTAATTCGACATGATGTAGGAAAATGCCATGTGAAGACAAATGCGGGTGACACTGAAGGCAGAGATTGAACTGCTGTAGCTGCAAGCCAAGGGACACCAAAGATTGCCGGAAAATCCTCATAAGCTAGGAAGAGGCAAGAAAGGAGCCTTTCCTACAGATTTCAGAGGAAGCGTGGCCCTCTGATACCTTGATTTCAGACTTCCAGCCTCTAGAACTGTGAGAGAATAAATTTTTGTTTTAAGTCTCCTAGTCTGTGGTACTTTGTTATGGCAACGCTAGGAAACTAATACAAGTACATACACGTTAAGGATTTTATGTATTTTTTATTATTTAACCCCTTGAAAGTCCCCCTTTATCACTCATAATAATCTTTCTCTTAAAATCTACTTTGTCCAATAGCAACATAGTTACACTAGTTTTCTTATCTTACTACTTGCATGGTATAGCTTTCTAACGTGTTAATTTCTATTTCTCTGTGTCTTTATGTTTAAAGCGTGTCTCCTGTAGACTGAACGTATTTGGGTCTTGCTTTTTATGCAGTCTGACAAGCTCAGCCTTTTAATTAGTGTGTTTAGTCCATTTGTAATGAACGTACTTATTGATTTTAAGTCTACCAAAACGCTACTTGTTTTTTGGTTGTCTCTTTGTGTTTTTTTTCCTATGTTCTTCTTTTCCAGTCTTCTTTTGGACTAATCCAATATGCTGTACATTTCATTTTCATTTCCTCTTATTGGTCTTTTCCCTATACCTCTATTTCTTTCTTTTTTTAACTTTTTATTTTATGTTGGAATATAGTTTTTTTTTTCCCCAAAGGTCAATAACTGGACTTTAATGAATAATTCTGGTAAAAGCGTTTGTGCACAGATATGCAGGTATAAAACATATATCAAAAATGTTCCCTGGTGGCACAGTGGTTAAGAATCCACCTGCCAATGCAAGGGACACAGGTTCAAGCCCTGGTCTGGGAAGATCCCACATGCCGCGGAGCAACTAAGCCCGTGTGCCACAGCTACTGAGCCTGTGCTCTAGAGCCTGTGAGCCACAACTACTGAAGCCCGTGCACCTAGAGCCCATGCTCCGCAACAAGAGAAGCCACCGCAATGAGAAGACCACGCACCGCAACAAAGAGTAGCCCCCGCTAGCCGCAAATAAAGCCTGCCTGCAGCAACGAAGACCCAACGCAGTCAAAAATAAATAAATAAATAAAATGAACAAAAAGATTCCTTCTCTCCTTAAGTACATCTTAGAACAGCCATGACTAAGTTTAACTTGATATATATTTCAGAGCTTAAAACCCAAGAAACTAACAAATTTTTGCACAAGTTTAACTTGAGACACATGCATTTATTGTCCTAACACTGGAAATACTTTCTTGACATTTGATTTGATACTCTTATTGGTAAGCTTTGCCTTTTAAAAGTTTTCCTAGGAGAAAATACAAGAAAAAAGTATCTATCCAGATTACCCATCACTCTTTGAACATTACTTAGGAATAACACAATCTCAAAATAGCTCAATTTTGAAAAACACAGAAAATGCTGGAGTGTTATACTCAGGATCTCTTTTTTTTTTTTTTTTTTTAAGACACCAACCGTACTTGAACATTTGTTACTTTTTTTTAAAAATTAATTTATTTATTTATTTTTGGCTATGTTGGGTCTTCGTCTCTGTGTGAGGGCTTTCTCTAGTTGTGGCAAGTGGGGGCCACTCTTCATTGCGGTGCGCGGACCTCTCACTATTGTGGCCTCTCTTGTTGCGGAACACAGGCTCCAGACGCGCAGGCTCAGTAGTTGTGGCTCACGGGCCTAGTTGCTCTGTGGCATGTGGGATCTTCCCAGACCAGGGCTCAAACCCGTGTCCCCTGCATTAGCAGGCAGATTCTCAACCACTGCGCCACCAGGGAAGCCCCCAGGATCTCTGTTTGAAAAAGAAATGAGTATAAAAAAGTAATTTTGTCCTGACATTGGTGGGATGAGATACATTTGTACTGTTCACAAATTCTACACACAAGACTGTCTGTTTTAAATAAGATCAACACTAATAGGGAACAAGAAGTAGAGAAGCCAACTTTAGGAGATGCATTCATTCCAGGGTACTTGGTTAATGCCTCTCAGGTTTTACCAGCACATCTCTGAAAGGGGATGCACATCCTAATCTCACAGCTATTTAACAGTGATCACTTTCCTTATACACAGAAAATATGCTTACCTCTTTGACAGCTCCAGTCTTGACTGCAAAGAAAAGGTTATTACAAGAACACAATTTTAGGTGCCCAACTACATTTTATCATCACAAATAGCTCTCAGTGTTTCTTAACAGGAGGATTATTGGCATTGCATGTAACATAATTCTTAGTTGTGGGGGACCATTCCAGACACTTAGCATTCCTGTCCTATTCACTAAAAACCAGCAGTTTTCAAGGTCACTGTGACAAGCAAAAACATACCCATATGTTTCCAACTGCCCCTTAATGAGAATCACTGAGATCCAAGATTAAAATCTATTAACTTCGTGACTTGCACAGAAAGCAACTGCTTCATTACCTTCAGTAACAATGACTGAAGAGGAACACTGTTTAAAAAAACATTGTAATTAAATATTACTTTGGAAAGACAAGCTGATTTCTTCAAATCCACAGTGATCTGAAAGGATTAGATGCACAATGTGCATACTTATTGTCCCCAAATGCACACATACATTCACAGGAAAATGACTGTTTACCTTCTACTGGCAAATCTTAACCCATTTATCTTTAGTATAAAAATACGTCCATCCACTACAATAAGATAAAAAAACGTGTAGATCTTCTTGATAAATTCCCTCACACTGATGTTCCTGGAAACTGCTGTTGTCTTTGCTCCAAAACTTGCTGATACAATAGTTGTTGCTGTTTCTGTAAAAACTGCACCACTTCTGGACTTCTTAGTAAGAAGTCTTTTTTGATTTAACACTTGTTCTAAAAGAGTAGGTCTTGCAGGTTGATTCCCAAAAGATTCTGTTCTCTCTTTAACAGTGGAGAGTATATTATCTGCACTTTCCTCAAGTTTGACGTTTCCCGCGCTGCCAGCCTGGGCGGCCTCACCGCAGTTCAGGGCCTGGTCACTTTTCTTCTTCTTGTGCTTATCCTTGTACATCTTGTTGCGGTGTTTCTTGCACATCCACAGCTTGCGCTGTTTCGCCACCTGACTCGTGGTCTCGCTGCAGCCCTCGTAGGTGCAGGCCTTGCTCATTCTGCCCCTGCCGCTGCCCTGGCTCCGGGTTCCCGTGCTGCCGCCCTCTCCCCCAGAGTGGGTCTCCTCGTCCTCCAGATCCTCCAAACTAGCCATACTCTCGCCTCCCCCCGGGGTGCGACGTGTCCAGCAGGTCTGTCTCGTCTTCCCCTGCCTCCTCCTCGCCATCCCCCGCCACTTCGCACAGGTACCGAACGGGCTTGCCCGCCCCGGCGCTGCCCCCCCAGGACCGGAGCCTGCCGCAGGACGCGTTTCGGCCACAGCCTCGTCCTGCCCTCCACAGGGGTGCATCACCAGCAGGGTGAACTGTGAGGCCGCGGCCGGGATGGGGGCTGGAGCCAGGGCCTGGCCGGGGGCAGGGGCGGGGGCCCCGGGGCTGGGCGCGCCGCTAGCGGCGCCGGCCCCGCGCCCTCGGCGACAGCCTGCACTTCCGTGCTGCTGAGACCTGGCGAGGGTCCACGACCCCAACCTTTCAGCACCTGCCGGGCCCAAGTGCACTTAGCAAACCAAGACCCGGGACCCGCGAGAGGAAAAGGGGCTGGAATATAGTTGGTTAACAATGTTGTGTTAGTTTCAGGTGTACAGCAAAGTGATTCAGTCATACATATACATGTATCTATTCTTTTTCAAATTATTTTCCCATTTAGGTTGTTACATAATATTGAGCAGAGTTCCCTGTGCTATACAGTAGGTTCTTGTTGGTTATCCATTTTAAATATAACATTGTGTACATGTCAATCCCAAACTCCCTAACTATCCCGTCTTTCAATTACATTTCTGGTGGTTGTTCTAGGGATTATAATATGCATCCTTAACTCATCACAGTCTATTTAGAATGAATATATTAAATGAATGAATATGTAAAATATGAGAATCTTATTACATTAAAATTTTATTTACCACCTTTTGCTATTGTTGTCATGTATGTTACATATACATACATAATAAATAAACCCCACACTATCGTGAAAGTCATTAACAAGGAAGTCATTAGACTAGGGTGGCTCTAATGCTTTGGTAGCCAAAGTAAGCAAGCCAAAACCTAAGCCAGAGTCAATTTCTATAAATGCCTCAAGGGAAAAAAATCAAAACTTGAGAACAACCAATCTCAAACAGCCAACTAGAATTTCCCAAATAATGCAACTGCTCAAACTAGAGCCAATTCAATAATTTCCTTGCTTTGCTCCTGCGACTGCTCTGTAAAAGCCTTTTCCCTTGGCTCCTGACATTAGAGTACCCTCTAACCAGTTTCAGTTTGGCACTGCCTGATTCAAATCAATGTTTGCTCCAATGAACTCTTCAAAAGTTTAATGTGCCTCAGTTTATCTTTCAACAGTATTATATTATTACATTTACTTTATTTTTTTATAAATTTATTTATTTATTTTTGGCTGTGTTGGGCTTTCTCTAGTTGCGGCGAGCTGGGACTACTCTTCATTGCAGCGTGCGGCCTTCTCATTGCAGTGGCTTCTCTTGTTGTGGAGCATGGGCTCTAGGCACAGAGGCTTCACTAGTTGTGGCACACAGGCTCAGTAGTTGTGATGCACAGGCTTAGTTGCTCCGCGACATGTGGGGTCTTCCCGGACCAGGGCTCGAACCCGTGTCCGCTGCATTGGCAGGCAGATTCTTAACCACTGTGCCACCAGGGAAGTCCTACATTTACTTTAAACAGTCAGTCACCTCTCAAAGAAAATAAAAGAAGAAGAAAATACGTTATACATAAAAAGATAGATATGTTCTCCACATATTTACCATTTCCAGTACTCTTCATCCTGCCGATGGCTACAAGTTTACTTCAGCATATCCTGTAGTGCAGACCTGCTGGCAATGAATTCTTTCAGCTTTTATTTATCTGAAAATGTCTTTATTTCATCTTCATTTTTAATGGGTAGTTTCACAGAATATATAATTCCTGGTTGACTCTCCTTTCAACACTTTAAAGATGTCATTCTGTTGTCTTCTGTCCTCCATTGTTTCTGATGAGATGTCAACTGTCATTTGTATTGGTGCTCCCTTGTAGGTAATGTATTTTTTTTCCTCTGGTGGGTTTTGAGATTCTCTCTTTAACTGTGATTTTCAGCATATTAACTATAATGTGCCTAGATGTCTTTTTTTTTTTTTTTTAATCCTGCTTAGGGTTTGCTAGGCTTCTTGGATTTGTAACTTGTTCTCTTTTTCCAAATTAGGGCAATTTTTTTTGGTCTTTGTTTCTTCATTTTTTTTGGCCTCATTTTCTCTCTCCAATTATATATATGTTAGCTTGCTTGATATTGTCCCATAGTTTACTGAGGCTTTGTTAATCTTTTTAAATCTTATTTTCTTTTTCTTCTTTAGATAGGATCATTTCTATTGATCTGATTTCAGGTTTACTAATCCTTTCTTCTGAAGTCTCCAATTTGCTGTTAATTCCCTAAAGTTAAATTTTAATTTCAGATATTTTATTTTTCCATTCTAGAATTTCCACTTGGTTCTTTTTTTATAGTTTCCATTGTTTTGCTGAAATTTACCATCCATCTATTCATTATACTATATTTTTCTTTAAGTCCATAAAAATATTTTAATAGCTACTTAACATTACTGGCTATTAATTCCAACATTTGGGTCATCTTGGAGTCTGTTCAATTGATTTTTATTTGTTTGTTTTTCTTCATCAGGGGTCAAATCTCTGGGCTTTTTCACAGTAATAATTATTTTATTGTATGCTGGACATCGTGGGTGATATTTTTTTTAATATTTATTTATTTATTTATTTATTTGGTTGCACCGGGTCTCACTTGCAGCATGCAGGTTCCTTAGTTGCAGCTCACCACCTCCTTAGTTGCAGCACTTGAGCTCCTTAGTTGCGGCAGGCAGGATCCTTAGTTGTGGCTCTCTGGCTCCTTAGTTGCAGCATGCAAACTCTTAGTTGTGGCATGCATGTGGGATCTAGTTCCCTGAGCAAGGGATTGAACCCAGCCTCCCTGCATTGGGAGTGCGGAGTCTTAACCACTGTGCCACCAAGGAAGTTCCCATTGTGGGTGATATATTTTAAGAAGTCTGGATTACATTGTCTTCCTTTAAAGAGTATTGATTCTTGTTCTGGTAGGTAGTTAAATTACAGGCATATCCTCTTGGCCATTTTAGCCTTGGTTTTATTCTTTATTAGAGTGGGTGTATTTCAGTTTGGACCTTTTTTTTTTTTTAATAAATTTATTTATTTATTTATTTATTTTTGGCTGCATTGGGTCTTTGTTGCTCCACGCAGGCTTTCTCTAGTTGGGGAGAGTGAGGGCTACTCTTTGTTGTGGTGCATGGGCTTCAGTAGTTGTGTCACATGGGCTCAGTAGTTGTGGCTTGTGGGCTCACTAGTTGTGACACATGGGCTTAGTTGCTCCATGGCATGTGGGATCTTCCCTGACCAGGGCTCGAACCTGTGTCCCCTGCATTGGCAGGTGGATTCTTAACCACTGCACCACCAGGGAAGTCCCTCAGTTTGGACTTTAATCTTAGGGCTCAGCCCTTAAACTAAGACATATTCCTGACTCCTAAATTATGTCTTTTCTGGAGTCTCACTTGAAAGCCCAAAGTGCTCATAGAAGTCTCTGCACTCTGGCTTGACCAGACACTAATACCTCTCAGAACAGCACAACCTCTAGTATCACCATTCAGCTCTCAGCCCACAACAGATCATCTTTGCTAGGCCTCACAGAGCCTCACCCTGTGCCCGTGCAGCCTAGCCCTCACCCAGGGACCATGGTGAATTCCTGTGCAACTTCCTCTTCTTTAATAACCTGCCCCCAATTTTCAGCTGCTTCAGTAACCCAGTAACCCACTCCCTGCCCCCTCAGCTCAGCAAGCCATCCTTCCACTTAGGATTCACCTCCATGCACCACAGAAGAAATCTGCGGTGATTGTGAGGCTTAGTTCGCGTGTTTCTTGTCTCTCCAGTATCATACCCCTACACCAACCATCTTTTGCTTGAAAAAAGGTGCATCACATATCTCGTTCAGTTCTATAGTTGTTCAATGAGAGGGAATCTTGTGCCAATTACACTGTTATAGCTAGAGGTGGACATTATTATGTCTTTTTTTACTTTTTTTTTTTTATCTTCTCATTTCTAATTTCTCTTTATTTATTTATTTGTTTTGGCTGCATAGGGTCTTAGTTGCAGCACGCAGGATCTTCGTTGAGGCATGTGGGAATCTTTCTTGTGGCACAGACTCTTCATTGTGGCGCACAGGCTTCTCTCTAGTTGTGGCATGCGGGTTTTCTCTCTCTAGTTGCGGTGCTCGGGCTCCAGGGCGCGTGAGCTCTGTAGTTGCGACACGCAGGCTCTCTCACTGAAAAGGGTGAGCTCAGTAATTGTGGCGCACGGGCTTAGTTGCCCTGCGACATGTGGGATCTTAGTTCTCCAACCAGGGATTGAACCCACGTCTCCTGCATTGGAAGATGGATTCTTTACCACTGGACCACCAGGGAAGTCCCCTATTCTGTCTTTTTTGACATCAGATTCTTTCAGAAGTTTTTGTTTCTCATGTTTTTTGTTTTTGTTTTTTTAATATTTATTTATTTATTTATTATGGCTGCACCGGGTCTTAGTTGCAGCACATTGGATCTTCGTTGCAGCATGCGGGATCTTTTAGTTGTGGCATGTGGGCTTCTTAGTTGTGGCATGCATGTGGGATCTAGTCCCCCAACCAATGACTGAACCCGTGTCCCCTGGGTTGGGAGCATGGAGTCTTACCCACTGGACCACCAGGGAAGTCCCTGTTTCTCATGTTTTTGATGCTCCTTTCTACTGGGGCCCTAAGCTTAGGCCTAGTCCACCATTTGGATAATCCAGCACCACCCTGTCTCCTATTCCAATTTTTTCCCACTCTATCTTCTAATCCTAAAAATGGATTAGGATCAAGAGAATAAGGAGACAAGCCACAGAATGGGAGAAAATATTGGCAAAACACATAGCTGACAAAAGACTGTTACTCAAGATATACAAAGAACTCTTAAAACTCAATAATAAGAAAACAAACAACCCAAATAAAATATGGGAAAAGACCTGAATGAGCATTTTACCCAAGAAGATATACAAATGTCAAATAAGCATATGAAAAGGTGCTCCACATGATATGTCGTCAGGGAAACGCAAATTAAAGCAAAGAAATACCAGTCTACATTGATTAGAATGGCCAAAATCTAGAACCCTGACAACACCCAACAGGAACTCTCATTCATTGTTGGTGGGAATACAAAAATGGTACAGCTACTTTGGAACACAGTTTGGCAGTTTCTTACAGAGCTAAACATAGTCTTACCATTCAATTCAGCAATCATGCTCATTGACATTTACCCAAAGGAGTTGAAAATTTATATCCACACAAAAGCCTACACACAGACATTTATTTCAGCTTTATGCATAATTGCCACAACTTGGAAGCAGTCAAGATGTCCTTCAGTAGGTGAATGGGTAAATAAACTTTGGTACATCCAGACTATGGAATATTATTCAGTGCCAAAAAAAAATGAGCCATCAAGTTATGACATGGAGGAAACTTAAATGTGTATTACTAAGTGAAAGAAGCCAAGGCTACATACTATATGATTCCAATTATATGACTTCCTGGATAAGGCAAAATATATGGAGACTCTACAAAGGATTAGTGGTTTCCAGAGGATTTTTAAGGTTATGAAACTATTCTGTGTGATACCATAATGGGGGGTACATGTCATTTAGTAATACATTTAGTAAAACCCATAGACTGTACAACACCAAAGTGAACCTTAGCATAAACTATGGACTTTGAGTGATAATGATGTATCTATGTTAGGTTCATCAGTTGTAACAAGTGTACCACCGTGGTCCCTGATGTTGCATGTGTGGGGTCAGGGGATAGATGGGAACTCTCCCACAGCACAGTTTTTTGCTGTGACCCTAAAACTGCTCTAGAAAGAAAGTCTATTTTGAAAAATGGATTAGGAGTCAAAATGATGCTGGATTAAACAAATGCTAGAAGAGGGAACTCCAGCTAAAGGAAATGTAACACACTTAGGGAATTTCCAGAATGTGTTGTTTACATGGGTTATGAAGCCATCTAAAGCTAGACAGAATTCATTTATACTTAGAACATTAGCCCATTCTTTTAACTGGACTCACAGAGGAAGCAATAGGTCTACGAATTCAAAACATCAAATAATTGCTTAACAACAAACAAACACGATGGGCATTTTGGAGCCCAGGAGTTTATCATCCTGAGTAGTATGCATTAGACTAATTTTAAAAATGAGTTGTATTTCTATGCACTTTATCCCCAGTGATATTCATTGTGGCTTTTTTTCATAATAACAGAAACCTGGAAACTAAACATTTAGCAATAAAGGACTGCTTAAGTAAATTGATACATCCATGTGATGTGACAGTGTACAAACCTTCACAAAGATGCTACAGGCGAATATTTAAGGACATGGGGGAATACTTTCATGATAACTTTTTTTTTTGTTTAGTTTTTGAGGTGATTGTATTTTTATTCCAGCTTTAATTCCATTTTAAGAAAACAGTTTGTTAAAATGTTTTATTAAAAATTATAAAACATTTGGGGAAAACATATTTTTACTTTGTTTCCCTCTCATTTTTTTTTCTTTTGAGAAAGACCAAAGACACACCATCACTTTGCATCTGTTATATTTACTTATATTCTTTTTTGTTGTTATTGTTCTAGCCATGATGTGATATTCTAGGTGAAGTTTCTTTGTTTTTTTTAACATCTTTATTGGAGTATAATTGCTTTACAATGGTGTGTTAGTTTCTGCTTTATAACAAAGTGAATCAGTTATACATATACATATGTTCCCATATCTCTTCCCTCTTGCATCTCTCTCCCTCCCACCCTCCCTATCCCACCCCTCTAGGTGGTCACAAAGCACCGAGCTGATCTCCCTGTGCTATGCGGTTGCCTCCCACTAGCTATCTATTTTACGTTTGGTAGTGTACATATGTCCATGCCACTCTCTCACTTTGTCACAGCTTACCTAGGTGAAGTTTTTAACCACTTTATAGCAACATCATTTGGGAGTAGGTTAAATAGCCATTTGCGTGTATTGATTTTATATTTCTAGATATTAATGTTTTTTCTTTTTTCCTTTTTGGTTTTCTTGAAGTATAGTTGATTACTGTTGTGTAATTTCTGCTATACAGCAAAGTGATTCAGTTATACATATTTATATATATATATATATATATATATATATATATATATATATATATATATATATATATATTCCTTTTTTATATTCTTTTCCATTATGGTTTATCACAGGTTATTGAATATTAGTTCCCTGTGCTATATAGTAGGACCCTGTTGTTTATCCATTGTATATACAATAGCTTACATCATGATAACATTTTTAAGTGAACAAAGCAACTTGCAGAAAACATTTTTAAGTGAACAAAGCAACTTGCAGAAAAGTATATACAATTTGATCCTGTTTCATTTAAATTTATTTGTGTGTAGAAAGAGGTTATACATCAAAATGTTTAGTTATTTGTGGGTAAATGTATTATGGGCATTTTTCTTCTTTATCATTTATGCATTTTCTAAATTTTTACAAACAATGTATATATTGTTTCTAAGAAGAAAAATATATAATTTTTAAAATGAGTTGAATGATATGAACAAAAAGGAGTTAATGTTAGAAGTAGGGAAGACGGCTGATTTTTATCAACTTTATTTCCACAGAAGAGTGATGGCTCATGACATTAAGCAAAATGTTATTACATTAAATTAGAATCATACTAATCTTCTCATAATGTGCCCCCCGCCCAAAATAAGGAAGTAGTAAGTGGACAGTATTTTCTATAGTTTACCCTTCTTCTATAGGAAATGGCCGGGTATGCCTCTTATATACCAGGAGTTTTGTATCAATTTTTTAGGAACCCTCACAGCTCTGAGTTTGCGTTCTCCCTGTTTCTTCAGCTCCCCGTTTCTTCGGAGCTGTTAAGTGACTTGTCCAAGTTCATATATGACTTTTATATGAGACATCTGTTAAAAACAAACAAAACAAAAAACAAAAAAAACCCCAACAACCTACATTATAAGATTCCGAAATACACACTTAAGCGGCTTAAGATTCTTGTCGGTATAGCACAGTGGTCAAAGACACCAACACCAGCTCTGGAGCTCAGAATAGCTGGTTTCAAATCCCAAATCCGCCGTTTATTCTGTGCGTCTTCTGGACAAATTACTTGGCTTCTCGGTGCCTCCGTGTGTTAGCCATAAAAGGGAGGCAACATGACTTAGGGTTTCTGTGAGGATTAAATGAGTGAAGGTGTGTAAAGCACT
The DNA here is from genome assembly GCF_028021215.1 of Eschrichtius robustus. Taxonomy (NCBI): domain Eukaryota; kingdom Metazoa; phylum Chordata; class Mammalia; order Artiodactyla; family Eschrichtiidae; genus Eschrichtius; species Eschrichtius robustus. The sequence goes on from NC_090843.1 coordinate 39,896,920, forward strand.
TAAAACAAGAACTCAATAACTGGTAAGTGTCAGCTGGAGTCCAATGTCACATCCATTCTCTTCCATCCTAGGAGCCAGGTCATTGCTCAGATGCAGTATTGTGACTGGAAAGCAGGGCTCCAACTCTGCTGATCTATTGTTCTTAGCTCCTGTCTGCCAGGGAGCCCTCAGTAGTTTAAATCGCCATGGCCTCTGAGGGTGTGCGACCTACAAAAAGCCACCTTGAGGGTATGATCGGAGCGTTAGTATACTCCTTCAGTTAAATGAGCCAAAAGAAATTCTCTAAAGTTGGAGTTTTTCATCTGAGGTCCTTGGATCTCCAGTGTTACCAAGGTATTTAAAACTGTGTTTGTGGCTGTCCTTCAAACCCACACAGTAAAATCAGGGACATTATATTATAGTTGTACCTCATTTGGAAACAAAGATGGTATCTCCACTTTGTCCATCAAACTTGGCTGTTTCCTGAAATTAAATCTGGAATTCAAAATAGAAGATTAGCCATATTTTTATCACTGTCATTACTGTAATTATTTGACTAGCTTTCTCTAGATTGTTGCCCCAAAGGAGATCCAAATAGGGTTGGCAGACTGGCAGCTTTAATACAATAAGTGTTTGGAAATCCAAGGGTTTTATAAGACAGCATTTGTTTTAAAAAATGGGAAGGGGGAGCATGTTACCTATATTTCTTCTATTTCTATATTGTTGTTAAAAATCTTAATATGACCACGCATGACACATCATACATTTGGATTTATATGGAAGGGGGAAAAAAAAACTAAAAATATTGCACTGGTTATTATCATAAAGAAATTAAAAAAAAAAAAAAGCAGCAAGACCCTTATTCATGTTGCACACAGAGCAGCTCATTCTAATTATCTATTAAGAGGCCAAAAACACATTCTTGAACTCAACTGTGCTTGGCTTTTTTCACCTAATGATTTTGCAAGAGCACATTCTTAAGAGATTTAGCTCCAAACCTTTTGCTGAGCTCCTAATGGTGGAATTTTGTTTGTTTGTTTCTTCTTGCTCAGCTACTAACCAGGTGATGGGGAGGTGGGACCCTGCACGTTTGGCCACACCCCATCAGCCGCCGGCAACTGGCCACTGCCAGGTCTGGATGTCTGCGGAGGCACCATGATTGAGGCCCTGGGTCACATTTCCTTGGTGTCCCCCAGGCTCTCCACCCCCACAGAGGGTTATGCTTTTGGACAATTGCAGATCCCTTATTCTTTCCCCCGTCGCCTGGGGTAACTGTGGAGCCTCAGGAAGACAGAAACATCTACGACGGTCAAGGTTTGCTGTACATTTCTTACTCCATGTTGGAAATCCATCAGGGCCTGTATCACTAGCTGCTTCTGCATCTTCTCTCCCCACGCCCACCCCAACCCTACAACTTCTCTCCTTCCTGTTGCCCAGTAGTTCTACTTCCTGACGTTTTCCTAAGTAACATTCCTACTGATACCATATCCCTTTAAAACATACTACAAAATTATACAGGTATGGCATGCTTGTGGCAATACATTTACAGAGAGGAAGGATTAAAACAGTGAAAAGCCCCCCTCCATCAGTCCCTCTGTGCAGAGGTGACCACTATCAAGTTTCACAGAAGTCCTTCCAGAATATTTGTATCCATATCCTGTATCAGGAGCCTCTTTTTTAATGCAAATGGGAAATATACTCTATAAATATATTATGTGCTACAATTTGCATTTTCACTTAATACTACATCTATGTCTTCCCTGGAATCTTCTACTGCTGGGGAGGTGGTAGACCTTAGTGGTTAAGAGGACAGACCCTGAAGCGGACAACCTAGATCTGGACCCCGGCTCCTTCATCTGCTAGCTGTGTGATCACAGGCAAGGGACTTAACCTCTGTGCCTCAGTTTCCTCTTCTGTAGAAAGGAAATACTAACAGTTCCTAGCTCATGTAAATGAATTAACACATGTAAAGTGCTTAGAAAAACAGCGGGCCCAGAGCTATCGTCATCATCTCTATTCTCCAAACTTCCCTGTCACGATTCTCATCTCCAGCCGTGGGTCTCAGTCTGGGGCCAGAATGGCAGCAGTGGCCCCTCCTAGGCTATGAGGATGACCAGGCCAGCATGGTGGTAGGGCTGCTCAGAGCCCCTCAGGCCATGCTGGGTCCATTTCCTGCTCCTGAATGAACAGCTGCGTCATGAAACAGTGTCCAAATGTGTGAGGTGCCCAAAGGGCTCACGGCACCTGTGTTCCAAGACTTGGATCCCCACAGCTCTGGGCCAGCCAGAACCCACGGGTGGTCACCTCTGGCCACTAACAGCGTCATTTTCTCCTCCCAGTATGCCCTACCAATATAACTTTCTATGTGAGCCCCTGTGTGAGCAAGGTCACAAAGCACTGCTCACAGCACTCACTGAAGGTATCAGTCCTGGCCCAAATAAAACATTCAGCCTCTGAGAGCCCTGAGCCAGCCCCCAGTTGGAGTAGCTGCAGCACTGCCTTTTTCCTCTGCCATGAAAGAGAATCTCAGGTTTGCCAGGTCAGCCCCCAAGAGAAAGCTTCACAGCAGAGAGCAAGTGTAGTCAAGCAGAAGTCCCTTTGATTAGTCTGCTGGGCAGGGCAGTGCCAGCGTTCCGCCTGTGTCCTCCTCTGCCTCAGTACTTGGCAGATCTTCCTGTGCACGCGTCCCCTGTTTGGTTGGGGTTTGGTTAATGCAACTTCCGACACAGCAGGTCTGGGGTGGGCAGAGACCCTGCATTCCTAATCAGCTCCCAGGAAGGGGCCGCTGCTGATGTGTGGACCCACCGGAGCAGCAAGGTCTTGGCTTAGCCCACTGAACCCTTTCCCTTAGTGTTTGAAACCCAGGAGCCAAGAGAGTGGCCTGTGCCGTTGACCCTGAGGCTGTATCTCAGTGAAACTGACCTGGTTCAGTGGAAACTTGCTGGCTGAGATGTGTAACCAACACAACCAATGCCTTTGGACTCTGTTATGATGGGTTTGTTTTTTTTTTTTTTTAAATTCAGACATTACCTTATAGCCACATTTCATATAGTAAAACCCTCCCCAAACCCTGCCCCAATCCAGTCACTCAACACGTGGGGTAGCATTACTGCAAGGTTAACAAATTTACCAGCCTGTGTGTCCTGCAGAGCAAACTGCCAATCCCCTTGTATCCCAAATGCATTTTTTCTGGGGTTTCATTATACTTATGTTCCCATAATCTCTCACTGGTTCATCTCCGAATGACTTTTCTGTTAACAGAAACAAAACAAAACAAAACAAAAAACCACCTGAGTTGTTTTCTTAATATAACCACTTTGAAAGTGGAGATCATGTGTTCGAAGTGGCTAGAGCCCTGGGAGAAAAACTGTACCACTCAAACATTAGAATAAGACACGACAGTTTGGAGATAATGGGTGGATGTGCAGAAATCTCCAAGCCTCCTATTCTAAAAAGCATCACTGGCTTCCCTGGTGGCGCAGTGGTTGGGAGTCTGCCTGCTAATGCAGGGGACGCGGGTTCGGGCCCTGGTCTGGGAGGATCCCACATGCCGCGGAGCAACTAGACCCGTGAGCCACAACTACTGAGCCTGCGCGTCTGGAGCCTGTGCTCTGCAACAAGAGAGGCCGCGACAGTGAGAGGCCCACGCACCGCGATGAATGAGTGGCCCCCACTCGCCCCAACTAGAGAAAGCCCTCACACAGAAACGAAGACACAACACAGTCAAAAATAATAAATAAATAAATAAATAAAAATTATTAAAAATAAAAAATAAAAAATAAAAAGCATCACTGATGAGAATTAGATGACTGACTTCCTCCTACCTGAAAGAGGAAATTAGAGAAAATCTAAACATGACAACTATGATATGAAATATGACACAAGTTATTTCTAACAGGTGAAAATAAATTAAAAATAAGGGGGTTCAAGTGCTACCAAAAATTTGGAGCAGGACCTTGGGCAAGTCACATAATGGAAACATAAATGATAACTAATGGCTCATCAAGCGCTTACTACGTGCCAGGGCCTGTGCTAAATGCTTTACATGCATTATTATCTCGCTCAGTCCTCACCACACTCCTATTGGTGGGTATTGTGATGAGGAAATCGAGGCTCGGAGAGGTTAGATAACTTGTCTTATGAAAAAACGGCTAAGAAGAGTACAAGGCAGAACTGTACCTGGTTCATCAGACTCCAGCGCCCATGTTCTAACCACAAGCATCTCCGTTATTTCACCTACGCTGAGTCTGCCGTTTCAGGGTAAAATGGAGGTTGGGCTTCATTATTCCAAAGGTGGCTTCTGGCTTTAACATTTTGTGACCCTACAATGACTGAAGATTGTATGCTTAGATTCCAGTAAAGACTCACAGTTCAGACCGGAGCTTTATTTCTCCCTTGAGTCCACAGGGACACGGAAGGGATGATATTCTCCTGGCTGACCCATTCCCATGGGGGTGCCTGGACTATTTAAAGAGCTGGGTGCTCCCTGTAACCCCACTCTCATTTAGGCAGTGAATCTTTAGAATGAACACTTTAGAACAGGATTCCTAAATATAACTTGAAAGTGAAATGAATCCACCATAAAGAATATCCAGTGCTAATACTCAGTAGTGACTTGGAGTTTACTTCATTTTTATTTATTTATTTTCTGGGGCCGCGCTGCGTGGCATGGAGGATCTTAGTTCCCTGACCAGGGATAGAACCCGTTCCCCCTGCAGCAGAAGCACAGAGTCTTAACCACTGGACCGCCAAGGAAGTCCCAGAGTTGGAGTTTATTATTATTATTATTATTATTTTTTGGCCACTCCACACGGCTTGTGGGATTTAAGTTCCCTGACCAGGGATCGAACCCAGGCCCTCAGCAGTAAGAGCAAGGAGCCCTAACCTCTGGACCACCAGGGAATTCGCCAGAGTTGATTAATTAGCTTCTTTTGAGTCTTATTAAAGTCTTAAGAGTAGACCAATACTTTCTGAATGTAACATTTTCAAGCATTACTTTAACCTTTCATTATAAATCTAAGGGTGGGTTAGTCTCATTCTACAAATGAAGACACTCACCGTTTTTGTTTTTTTTTTAATTAATTAATTAATTTTTGGCTGTGTTGGGTCTTCGTTTCTGTGCGAGGGCTTTCTCTAGTTGCAGCAAGCGGGGGCCACTCTTCATCGCGGTGCGCGGGGCTCTCACTATCGTGGCCTCTCTTGTTGCGGAGCACAGGCTCCAGACGCGCAGGCTCAGTAGTTGTGGCTCACGGGCCTAGTTGCTCCGCGGCATGTGGGATCTTCCCAGACCAGGGCTCGAACCCGTGTCCCCTGCATTGGCAGGCAGATTCTCAACCACTGTGTCACCAGGGAAGCCCCAAGGGGTTCCCTTTTCTGCACACGCTTTCCAACAATTGTTATTTCTTGTCTTTTTGATGAGAGCCATGCTAACAGGTGTGAGGTGATATCTCGTTGTGGTTTTGATTTGCATTTCCCAGATTAGTGATGTTGAGCATTTTTTTTTTCATGCACCTGTTGGCCTTTACTATTTGTCTTGTTTTCCAAACCCTGGAAAGAAAGCATGCTTACACAAGAAACCCAGTGCCAAGATTCCATCATTCATGTTAATCTCACTCTTTCTGGAGTCATACCTCTCAAATCAATAAATACACACTTTGATACGTATCGATGTCATGCAAATTGAAACTGGACAGCATCTCCTTTGGTCCAATAGCTCCCAAATCTAACAAACTCCACTGGACTAAACCTTGCAACACCAGAGTCTTTAGTCAAGGCAAACCTTGTTCCAGAAATTTTTAATCTTTTGCATTATTATAAAACAATATAAAGCAATTTGCAAAACTCAACCGCACAAGATGACTCAGCACGGAAGTTTAGTTCAATATGACTTTACTTAAAAATCTGCAAAGCTGAAGGAGGGATCTGATGTTTTGTTAAAAGAAAACAATTTTCACACTATATATTTTAGCCTTTTTAGCTCTGTGCTGAATAATAACAGAAAAGGAAGTTTCTGTTCAAGATCCTCACTCCAGCACACTCAGCCAGGTGCTCGGGACCTTGTAGCAAGATAACCCTGGTCTGAGCCCACAGTAAATCCTCTCCCCCGAGTGGAGCCCCAGTTCTTCCCCAGGCACACATACTTATTTCCACTGCTTTCCACAGGCCCTAAGAATCCTTCATTTTACAGTTGAAAAGAGTATGAAAGGATTCCTTAACTCATTGCCTGCAATAAACCCAACTACTGGTTAACTCTTGACAATTACAAGTATAAAATACTTGAAATGTATAAGATGTTCCATATTGAATGGAACATCTTAAATGTTAAAAAATTAAGTAAAGTAACATGCTTTCACGTTTTAAAATGTTACTTAATAAAACTTACTGAGACAAGATATGCAGCACTTTTTTGTACTTGGTATTATAAACTCCTACTGACAATGGCTACTCGATGGTCCAAAAAAATAAAAAAGAGAAGAAACCATACATATTGCTTTATAAACAATGCCTGAAGAATGTCATGTTTTGAATTTTGTTACTAAAATTAAGCCTGCGGAAAAAAAAGAGGTCTAAAAAAGCAACACCCATGTTATTTTAAATGATGAGGTAGATTTTTTCCTATGCGATAAAGATAACCAAAAATGCATACAACTCTCAAATCTTCTTTAAAAAAAAAAAAAAAAAAAAAGTTCAGGTTATAGTCACTTTCACAAATAAGACATCTATAAACCATGAGGTGGCGCGGTCATACTCAGGGAAGCTCCGCACTTTGTGTTACTTGGAGATTCGATAATCAGTCTTGGATCAATTAATTCTCTCCAAAAAATGGTGATCTGAGGAAAAACAGAAAATATTCAGTTTAGAGACTTCATTTTGAGGTCGTATGAATTGTAGTCATTTAAAAAGTCAATTTCCATTTGTGCAGAATGCTTGAAGACCTGGAGTAATTTGAGTCCCAGTAAACTCAGTTCAATTAGGGTAGAAGGTCTTTTTTACCTAGAATGCAGCTAAATTTTACATTAAACATATTTCATCTTTCTTTGATTTAGAGCTGGGGCTGTGCGGGGAGGGGTAGCTAGCTGGTTACAAAGTGGTCAGGAGGATTTGCCCAACAAGCCTCTGTGGAAAGGCAGCCCACAGATCTCCTGGGAGGCAGATGTGGCCCAGGAAGTTTATCACTATACTGTTGATGCCCTTTTGTGCAGCTCTGTAGTTCTCTTCCTGTGCTGCCTAAAAATAGGAGGTATTTCACATTTTACCAAGAGAAAGCAAAGCTAACATTGGCCATATGAATAATGAGAGCCATCTAGTGTCAAAAAAGGTAATTACAGGCCCTACTTCAGGCCGCTGTTTAGTAAGGCCTCCAAGAGGAAAGCCTTCAACGTTTAATTTTCCAATGTAGTTTCCAAGAACACATTTCAACAAAAAAGTGGGGCTGCATATATTGCAAATGAAGAAGTACAGGAGACTGGGCAAAATCTGCTGAGCCTACCACAGACCCTAAAAATGTGCTTTTGGAGTAAATCCCTGAGTGTCATCTATCCCAAAGACAAAGCAAAACATACAGTCTGCTTAGGGTTTCCACAAATTCACATTTCAGATAAAACGTGACTCTGCAATACTAAAACTCAGAATAATATCATAACATTTCAAGTATAAGCACCTTAAGAAGTGGTTTCTTAAATATAAATTCTCTTCACTTTAATGCTACCATACTCTAATGAGGCAGCCATTCCAGCAACCCTGGAAGTCTGGCTGCCTACAAAGCTCTAAACCATGTATTTCCTAAAATGGAAATTTAAGGACTGAAACAAAACCAAAAGACAGATTCATCATTTTACGTCATTCTTCAAAATGACCTGTGCTGTTATAAGTCAGAATCATGGTTAACATTTGAGAGGTAGTAGTAACTGCAAGGAGGCGTGATGGAGATTTCTGGAGGGGCTGCTCAGGTGCTATTTCTTGATCTGGGTGCTGGTTACTACATGGGGTATGTTCACTGGTGAAAATCGCCCAAGCTGTACATTTATGTGTACTTTTTTTTCAATAAAAAGTTGTTAAAATGCTACTCTTTTCTACTGACACCCTTATAAAACTGTGATTTGATCTGATTTGATTTGATATTGATTTTTGGCAGTGCCACATAGCTTGTGGGATCTCAGTTCCCTGACCAGGGACTGAACCAGGGCCATGGCAGTGAAAGCCCAGAATCCTAACCACTAGGCCACCAGGGAACTCCAAAACTGATTTTATGCAACTGTACCCTCTTAAATAAGATTTATTTGTGCATCTTGTCTTATAGGCTCTCTGACATTCAAGATGGCATCCTAACTTGGCACTGGGCACTGTTACAGCCACCCTGTAGGCACGACAGAGATCCCCAAGGCTGAGATCCTTTATGATTTTAATACAGGCAGTTCAGGAAGCTGCAATGTCACCTTCCAGGCCACCAGTGGCCAGTCAAGAGAGTGGACGACCAAGCAATCCCAAGAAGAGAAGCGTGCCTACCCTCTTCTCCTGCGTCACAGCGTACTCCACTACCTCAGCTCCATTTTCGTTGTGATAAACCAAATCAAATTTCCCAGGTTCTTTCACGGCTGAAACCAGACAGTAGGAAGGAGACAATAAGTCATTTCCCAGTAGTGAAATGTTCCTCCACAGGGAATTCATATCATTAGAAAAACAACCACAAACACACTGTCCATTGATGTGGAGGCTGGGGACACACATGCAAGTATGGAGTGCTCAGTGACGGGAGAGCCTTCGAAAACCCTGCATCAACAGACAGGAGCTTCTCGGCTCTTGATCAGTGACAATCTTTCCTTCATCAAAAAGAAATGAGCTTGATACGCTACCACTAGTAATCCTGGAAAAGAACGTGTAACCACAAGATAATCCCCAAAATAGCTGGTATGTTTCAACAAGGGAAGGTAATGTGAATTCTGCAAAGTTCTTATATCTTGCTGTGTCCTCAGAAATCACACAGGCTTTCTACTTGGTAATACAGCAGTCCTCACTTTACATGGTAGGGTGGGGCCGTTAAAGTGACCATGCAGGCTGAAATCATGCAAAACAATCTTAATCAATGGGAAAACTTATGATTGTCTCATGATCTTTAAAATTTTTTGTCAAAACTTTAAAACCTTTACTGTATAGGGAAATGAAAAAATACTAAAACTGCTATTTATGTAGTACACTGATCTAATTTAAAACAGAAATACTGGGAATTAAAGTGTTCTATGTCTTTGTAAGAAACTTATCGAGGGTAGTTTGAGCAGTGCTCACCTTCTTGTCATGTAACCACAGTACAGAGTGAGAATCTTTTCTACGCCTTACACAACTGTCATACTCCTCTCAGTCTGTTATTCTTCGAGCTTTTAACGCCATGCAATAGTTCTGAGAGTTTCTTTTTCACAGTTTTGTGAAGTTTTTGCTGATGTCACTTCTAGGACGTCCTCATCCCTCTCATTACAACCACTTTCCTCGCTGACGGCAAGAAGCTCACATAAAGCTCAATGTCAACATTCCCACAGTGAGCTATTTCTTCTATGATTTCACTTAAACTCGATTTGGGTGTCACTTTTAGCATTATCACTTTTTGTTTCTTTGTTGTGCTTTCATCTTTGTTGGCCAATTCCCTATGTCAATTATCCATTTTTGTGAAGTGTCACGTGGGTTTATCACTGAGAGACAAGGAAGCAGCACAACTACACACTTTGCTGTGTTACGGGAATTGAGTAACAGATGCACAGTGACCAACCACCAACAGACTTTGAAAGAAGTGTTGTGACTTGTCACTAATCATATGGCCATGTGTTATTTGTGCAGTGATTTGTGGACGGGAGAGCTAGCAGTACTCTATACAATTACTCACAGTTAAGAGTTAACATACCAATGTCACTGGGGAGCTGGTTTTATTTAACTAAACCATGGTAACTGAAATTCATGTATATTAGAACCATGCAAGGTGAGGACTACCTGTACTTCTGCTAGAAAACAGATAAAGTGTTTCTTGATGCTCCCAAAAAGAAAAGTTCTAACTGGATGTCATCACTGTCAATCACCTGACAAGAAGTGATCAGGCTGTGTCCACAGAATTTGACCATGGACAAACCTCTGTCCACCATTCCTAAGAAGGGGGATTTCTTCAAATGAAACCTAATCAGAAGAAAGCTGGAAAACCAGTGGAAGTTTTTGTGTGTGTGTGTGTGTGTGTGTGTTTTCTGGCCGCACCGCACGGCTTGTGTGATCTTTGTTCCCCGACCAGGGGTTGAACCTGGGCCCCGGCAGTGAAAGCACTGAATCCGAATCACTGGACTGCCAGGGAATTCTCTGAAAAACCTTTTTGAATGATTTCTATGTACTGGAGTTTTGAATCTTTTACTCCCTACCTTATTTAAACACGAACAGAAAATAATTAATTCCTTAGAGTCTGCTAAAGAAAAAGAGATCTCCTCTACTCCCTGGCCAGGGACCCCTGCAAACACAACCCCAGTTATGCCATATATAGTAAAAGCCCTCTTATTCCAGGATTTCAGAACCAATAATGGGTGGGGTGAATCAGGGATAAAGCAGGGAACCATTTAAAATAATGTGTGAGAGTGTGGATACACTTATACTTTAGACATTTTACTTTGACTTAACACACAGAAGTATGTTCATTTGCCAATCTTTTGAAACAGAGCTAGTAGGTCTTATGAGTCCACCAACTAGAGCTGTCTTTCTTTTATAAATCATATCCTTAATGTAGATATGCAATTTCCACAATTTTTGAGTTTTGAGGGTTTTTTTTAAGTGATGCAAGAATACAAAAGCTGGCAACGCAATGTAAGTGCAGAATCTTCCCAGATTTTTACCAAACTCCTCCCAATCTCTTATAGCTGACCCACCACATATAATTCAAAAGGGAATTTTTCAGTAACAATCCTGAGTCAGCATTCAACTTAGGTTTCACAGACATAGTTTTTTTTGCCATCAATTTTCATCAATTTATGTAATTTTACGAAATTACATAACTACAGTAACAAGAACAACGTGCCTAACAGCTCTGGGAACAAACCCAACAACTCTTAGTAGACACGCACCTCCACTTGTGGGAGTGCAGCACCCACCCACCCGGCCACTCTGTGCTGACAGAGGTATGCAGAGTGCCAGGCAGCCACGGGGGCCAAGGAAGACAGCAGCGCCTGTGTGTGAAAGCTGTTTAGAAACCAGTGTAGATGTGAAGAGCCTACACTGCCAAATTCTTTTCTAGAACACTCACCAGGTAAAGATGAAAGAATTTCTATATCTACTTGCTGGGTCTCCGGATTATGGCTTAATATTTTTCCTTCCTTTCAAAAACAAAAGTCCAAGTCAAAAATCAACATGTGTAATATTATGAATATACTAAAACCACTGAATTGCACACTTTAAAACAGTTAAATAGTGAGTTTTGTTATGTGGGTTTTATCTCAACAAAAAAAGTCTTTAAATATATCAACATGCATTTGAAATAAAACTCCCACATACCAAGCCAGCATCTCCCCTGGTCTCAATCATCCCAGGAGCAGGTACCAAACAGGGACCGCCCCTATAGCCCACAGCCTGCTACTTAGTCAAACTAGCCGATCCTAAGCTGTCTCCCTCACCCTGCCTTGCCTACACCAAGGAAACCCCAATAAAAGCTCCTCCCTCCTGCTTCTGCCTCCCAGCCACAACCAGGTGCTGTCACCTGTGGTCCTGCCTGGTGTGGCATCCCCCCTCTTCTCTCGGGAAATGTAAGTATTAAATTCCTTTCTCAGTAGCACTGACTTCTCTGTGTCATCACTCAGTCACCTCCATAAATTAAAATCCCACAGATACAAATGAGACAGGTTAGGGGCTGAGGAGACTACATTCTTTGAAGGTAGATTTGACTTTTAAAGACAAGCTTAATGAATAAACCCGATGATCTAGCTGGATAACAGTACTTGACATCAAAGCAAAAAAGTGGTACTGATTTTCACCCTTGAAACGGTTTTGAAAGCAACTTCAAAAAAGTTCTAAAAATACTGGGAAATAAAGTAAGCAAATAGCTTTCCAAGATGATAACTATAATGACCAACATACATTTAATGAGTTTTAAAAAAATCAATATCATCTAGGATCAACACTTGGTAGAGGCTGTGGGACATACCAATTCATGTTTATCTCCATTTCCTCACGTATCACAGAATTAAATTAGTCATCTATGGTAGGGTGAAAAAACATCCTGGTTTGCCCAACACAGGTCCATTTACATTTCCTTTCAGTATAATTATTAATACAATGTTAATCCTTTTCACTCACAAGTGTTCTGATTTATATAAGTTATGTGGTCACCTATATTAAGAGGCTAAGATGAAAAAGATGATAAAACACCAGTTACCCAGAACTAACCAACCAAATCCCTTCATGAACTGATTCTTCTTCTAGCCTGCTTTTGAAGAAAGATTCTTACCAAGATTTTAAAAGGCTACCAAGGTATCAACTCAGATTGAATCAAATCTTCTTATACCTTATCTGTATTACTATATTAACGTTATCAATTATTCCCTTAAAAAAAATGGACTTACATTCTGAATCTCACATCAAAATAAGAAAGTATGCATTTTAACAAGATTTTCAACAAAATTTTGAATGGGTGAGAAAGGGAAGGAAACATGTAATTACTGATTGAGTCAAACTTTTACTGAAAACTGTGATAAAGTTCATATGCCAATATGAAGTCCCATACAAATATTAAGTGAGTAAATTCCAAGGATAGTATTTGTGAATTACCTGTGGTTAACTGGTAAAGCAAAACAAACCATATTAGACGATAATAACCAGTAGTAATTCACAAATATATGAAATAGGTTCCTATGCTGAAAATAATCATATTTTCTGGCTGAGAGCTATCTATTTTTCTCTTTCAAAGTTTAGGATCATAGGAGAGGGGTACTCAAATAACTTTGTGTATCTAAGCTGATTAGAAATAAATGAGTAATAAAAAAAAATTAAATTTGTCATTCTCATTCTATATTCTTCCCAAGTATTACGAAAAATAACACTGGGAGACTTTTTGATACTATCAAAAAGTTTACATTTTGAAAATATTTTTATCTTCTACTTTATGACATTATTTACTCCATAAAAATCCATGTTATCCATATTAGCAGTATTAAATATGACTTTAGCTTCTTTAATATACTGACATTTGATTACTTTAAAATAAAGAACCTTACCTTGTAGTCAGAAACATCAGGAGAATAATCGGATGTTAGTTCCAAAAGCTAAAAAAGAAGAAAAAAACTCACAAATACACATGCCCTGTGGCTCCTTTCCCCTACTCCTGAGAAAACAAAACACGCAGTATTGGGGTGCCCACTCCACCACTCTGGGAGCCCTACCATGAGCCTGTGGCAAAACAGGGGTTCCAGTAGGAAAGGTTTTTTTGGATTTGGGAGGTTTTTGGGGTGATATGTAGAGCCTTTTTTTATTGAGCACTTGCTATGTTCCAGACACCAGGCTGAGCCATTTCTACTCATTCAGAAAACAATTACTAGGCACCTACTACATGCTAGGCAAGAGAACACGAAAGATATGATCCAGGAAGAGTTATTATAAATATGATATAATATAAATTAGTTTAATAAATTTATTAAATTTTATTAATATAAATTATATTAAATTAAATATAAATGTAACCTGACATGCTGATGAGTAAGTTTATTTAGAGGGGGAATAATCTTTTTTGTTGTAACTACTGTTGTTTTTAAAAAATATACCTTAAATGCAATCTTTTCTCCAACTTGAGGGGCAGCTGCTAAAAGCGGTAAGAGACTGTAGTCCTTCTTGTGTGTCTCTATGGGATTCTGAAAAACAGTATTAGTCATGTGATTTTGTTACTAGTGAGAAACTGTGAACCCATGACGTCAATTCCAGAAACACTACGTGAGGAAAGGGGAAGAGGTAAACTCACGATAAATAATACTTACCTGGATAACAGTAGATGAGTTTGTCACCATTTCATTCAACTGCTGTTGCTTCTGATAATCAGCATTTCTATTTAAAACACAGGGAACAGCATGCCCTCGTCCTCGACCTCTGCCCCGCATACCCCGACCCCTCGCTCCCTTCCAAGAAAGAAGGTCCTCTCCCCTACTCCAACCTCTTCCCAAAGTGATGGGGAGAGTCACGTTGGGAGGAGGACCAAGGGCCTGTCTGCCACCATTTGAGTCCGACTGCTTCCATCCAGCAGCATTTGGAACCTGTGAGGATGGCCCTGGACAACGTTTTCCTGCAAAGAGACCTACAGTCTTTAAGAAATCTGCAGTACACACCGGGGTACTCTTTGACATCACACATTGGTCATCTGACTCTGAACCAGAGTCTGAACTAGAAGATGATGTTCTGGAGGTCTTGCCCTTGATGCGGGTAGAGGGAAAACCAGTTTTTGCAGCCACTTTGTCTGCAGTTGTGGTTTTCATAGAGGATCCTTCCTTTGATACTTCAGTCAAGATTTCCTCTGGGGAATGTCTGACCTCCAAGATGACATTGCTGAGACCATCACTGGTTGATTCATGATAAGACTCAGACTCTGAGGAGGAATCGGGACTATCTTTTGTATGAATGCCTGTGCGACCTTTTCTTTTGGCTTTCACAAGGCTGTTTCTAGCAGGAGGACCTTTTGGAGGACTGCACTTCAGGATGGTCCACTCTTTCACTGACTGTGCTTTAGAAGACTTGGGAGTCTTTGCCTGCTTTTTATATTCACATTTCTCCTTTTTCTTTGGTGATTTTCTTTTGGTCTCTCCACCATCAGCATCCACTACACCACATGTGGCTTTGTTTTTCCTCTTGTTTTTTTTACTCACACTCTGATCTGTGACAGCTTTTGGTTCTAGATCCAAGGTCTTCTCACTGTTATTGTTCTCATGCCTCTTCCAATGCTTCTTTGAATTTTTGTAATCTAGTTCGGTTTCTTCATCTTCCTCCAGCTTAAATGCCCGCTTCTTTGCTTTTCTAGGTAATAAACGAGTACTATCACCATTACTAACTGTTACAGGACTCTCAGCAACTCCTCTCTCTTCTAATTTAACTCTATCAAAAGAACAAGAGAGAAAGCTTTAGTAAGTAATTCATAAGCATGTCTCCAGGATGTAGTTATATACTAAGAGGACTGCAAACTGTCACTGTCATCAGGCAATGAAAAAATGTCAAATCACTTAAGGACAAAAGACTCTTTTTAACAAAATGGCCTATATGGCATCACTTATGGTCAACTTTCAACAAAATGGCCTATATGGCATCACTTATGGTCAACTTTCAAATGACTAGTTTTATTTATTGATCAACTACTGCATCCTAAACATTTTCTATAGATTTTCCCTAATCTAAACACCACCATGAAGTAGGTATCTTTCATTTTAAAACAGATCACAAAATTACGGTTCAGACACGTAACTGCCCAGGATCCACAGCTAATAAGCCACAGAAACAGGATTCAAACCTGTTTGTCTAACGCCAACGTTCACAATCTTTCCACTACATTATGTGCCTACGCTAAATGGTGATAAGGCTAACTATCCATTTTTGTTTTTAGCTGTAAGCTACTTTTTAAAAAATCAGATTTCATTTTTATTTTGTTTAAATTTAGGAAAACACCAAACAATTTATAATTTATGTTCTCTGGGGTACTGACAACCATCGTAAAATTCCATAACATTTGGTGATTCTTAATTTTATGTGCCAACTTGACTAGGCCCTGGGGTGACCAGATATTTGGTTAAACATTGTTCTGGGCATGTTTGTCGGGGTGTTTCAGGATCAGATTAACATTTGAATTTGTACACTAAATAGAGTGCCTTTGTGAGCAGATGGTCCCAGCGTGAATGGCCCTCATCCAATCCACTGAAGGCCTGAACAGAATAAAAGGCTGAGCAAGAGGAAATTCGCTCTCCCTGCCTGACTATCTTTGAGCTGGGACGTCAGAAGAACTTCTCCTGCCTCAGACTAGGAATCAGACTGAAACACACCATCTGCTTTCCTGGCCTTTGCACTTGGGCCGGAACTTTATCATCAGCTTTCCCAGGTCTCCAGCTTGCCGACTGCAGATCTTGGGACTTCTCTGCCTCCATAATCTCATGAGCCAGGTCCTTATAATAAATCTCATTTCTGTACCTAGAGCTATAGCTATGTCTATATCTATATCATCTCCTATTGTTTCTGTTTCTCTGGAGAACTCTGACTAATATACAGTTCATCCAAAATCATTTCACTATAGTAAAGGAATTCTGTTCCTCCATGAACTGGCAACAGCTAATTCTAATAGGCACAGCCCAGTGACAGAGAGCTGAGTGAGTGTCGTCAATGTCAAGCACGTACTGGGTGTTTAAAAATGCCTGCTGGGGCTTCCCTGGTGGCGCAACGGTTAAGAATCCACCTGCCAATGCAGGGGACGTGGGTTCTAGCCCTGGTCCAGGAAGATCCCACATGCCATGGAGCAACTAAGCCTGTGCGCCACAACTACTGACCCTGCACTCTAGAGCCCGTGAGCCACAACTACTGAGCCCACATGTCACAACTACTGAAGCCCACATGCCTAGAGCCCGTGCTCTGCAACAACAGAAGCCACTGCAATGAGAAGCCCACTCACTGCAACAGAGTAGCCCCCGCTCACCGCAGCTAGAGAAAGCCCATGCACAGCAACGAAGACCCAACGCAGCCAAAAATAAATAAAATAAATAAATTTATTTTAAAAAAAATGTCTCCTAAAAACATACATTATTCTTTCAATACATTTACATCCAGCTATATCTTTCATCAAGTACTTTTAGTGACCAGGGAAAGATGTCGACAATCATATTTGAAAATAAAGTACAGGGCTTCCCTGGTGGCACAGTGGTTAAGAATCCGCCTGCCAATGCAGGGGACACGGGTTCGAGCCCTGGTCCGGGAAGATCCCACGTGCCGCAGAGCAGCTAAGCCCGTGTGCCACAACTACTGAGCCTGCGCTCTAGAGCCCGGGAGCCACAACTACTGAGCCCACGGGCCTAGAGCCCGTGCTCCGCAACAAGAGAAGCCACCGCAATGAGAAGCCTGTGCACCGCAACGAAGAGTAGCCCCTGCTCGCCACAACTAGAGAAAGCCTGCGCGCAGCAACGAAGACCCAACGCAGCCAAAAATAAACAAATAAAATAAATAAATTTATTTTAAAAAAATAGAAAATAAAGTACAATTGGTGAGTAATAAGATAGATTATAGGCATTCTTTAAATTTTTTTAAGGTATAGTAATCCTGTGGATTTATCTCAATGTGGTAGTTGAAAAAAATCCTCAATTATTCTTCAGAATACATAAATACACAGACACATACAAATGAAGATAAAATAAAAGCTACTGATACCAGGAGTAGGATGAAGAGAGAAATAAAACTCTGAAAGAGCAGGGACTTAAATAAAAACTCACTACCCCTTGTTCTCAGCTGTGGACCTTGGCACCTAGCAGCAAGGAAGTAATTCTTAAACGGGCAAAAGCTAGTTTGGCATCCTGTGAATCTAAGAACTACTTAGGAACTTCCTGGATATGGAACTTTCCATAACATTCTTGATCAATTTGTTTTCACTTGTAGCAATGCTATGATTCAAGTTTCAATTCTGAGATGACAATTAGTACCAAACTTTCCATCACACTTTGAAAATGGATGCAAGACCTTCTGTTCAGTCACTGTGGTGCATTAATTCACTGGAACACTGCACGCGCTGCATCCCGTGTAGGCAGGACCCCTGGCTTTCACAGGAGCCTACAACAGCATCACGCTTTCAAGAGCAGCTCCTGTCATCATCTCACCCATTCAGAAGATCATGGATCTGTGGATACTTGACCTGTGATTGCTGCAGCCTCCCTATCTGCTACTCCTGAAGAGAATAATTTCAGTTTGGAACATATTAAGACTGAGAAACAGAACACCATCCAGAGAACAAAAAACGTTCCACCTGGGTCTGCTCAGTTACCGTTCTTTTCAGGGTGGACACTTTCCCTGGCAATGTTCTTCATTTCTCCACTTGGATCACAGACAACAAATGTAACTGTCCTTTTACAAAGAAAAGTGAATTACCTGTATAATTAGCAATGAAAGAGATCTGATTCCAAGAAATGTTTAAAACAGACTCTCCACTGTTCATTCAAACTCTTTGCAGGGCAAACTGGGCACTAGTGTCAAAATGCAAGGTATTCCCTTTAAATCTGCAAGTGCACCTCTAGGATTCTTTCATACATAAATACAGACATGCCCATCTGCACTGCCTGACACCTCCCCACTCCCACTAGCCATTGCCTGCCAAGGCCAAAGTGACTGGACTCAAATCCTTCTTCTGCCTTTAGTTAAAATTTTAAAATATCATTACCTCAACTTTTCTCATCTGTACAAATGGGGGTAACAGTAATAATTATAGTACTCAAATGAGCTATCATATATATTTAGAGCAGTGCTGGGCTCAGAGCAAGTGCTATCTACACATTAGCTCTAATTTTTATCAAAACAGTGAATGTTGTTAGTCCTCTGAGGGAAGGAGTTGGTGGGCTTTTAATGAACTTGTCCCATCAAATGGAGGTGAAATTCAACAAAAAGGGTGAAAGCAGGGACCTGCAATCTCTTTGGGTCCCACCTGTTCCCTGCAGCCTCCCTCCTGTCTAGCTGCTGCTTGCAGTGCCCTGCATTACCAACTTCAGAGAAGCAAGTTACCTGACCAAGGGCACACAGCTAATGAGTCATAGAGCCAAGATCTGAATCCAGGGTTCTGATTCCAGACCCTGAGCTCTTAATCACTCTGCTCTCTTACCTTTCACACCATATTGAACAAAAGTAACGCATATATTTTTGGCATAAATACAGACCTGTACAACTCTTCTGGAGGCCAACTTGACAGTACTTATCAAATTTTAAAATTTGACCAAGGAGTACCCCTTCTGGGAATGTATCTTACTGAATCATTGCCCAAGTACACAAAGATATAGAAGAATACTCACCACAGCAGTATGTAACAGTGAAAACCAGACGACAACTGCCAAGGTCTGAATGTTTTGGTGTTCCCCCCAAATTCATATGTTGAAATCCTAACCCCCCAATGTTATGGTGTTAGGAGATGGGGCCTTTGGGAAGCGATTACATCATAAGGGTAAAGCCCTCATGAATGGGATTAGCGCCCTTATGAAAGAAACCCCCAGGGCTCCCTAGTCCCCTTCCACCATGTAAGGACACAGGAAAAAGGTACCATCTGTGAACCAGAAAGCAAGCCCTCACCAGACCATGAGTCTGCTGGCACCCTGATCTTGGGCTCCTCAGCCTCTAAACTGTGAGAATTAAATTTCTGTTGTTTATAAGCTACCCAGTTTATGGTATTTTTATTATAGAAGCCCAGTCAAACTAAGATTACAACCTAAAATGTCCATTAATAAGGGGCTGGTTATATAAATTAACATGGTCATGCAAAGGAATAATATAGCATTTAAAAAGAATGATGTAGCGATTGCATCACATATCGTATATACTAAAATGAAAGATACCCAAGATACGTTAAGTAAAAAAAAAAGTGAGGTGCAGGAAAAAATGTATATTATAATGACATGTGTATTTAAAAAGTGTAAGTATATATGTTTGTATATGTATGGAAAGGACACTCCAAATTTAACTGAGGATACTTCTGGAGAGTGGGGTGTAGGAAGAGTACGTGAGAAAAGAAATAAGGGATTTTGTACCCTGAACTATTTTGAAGTATAATTTTTTTTTTAACAATAAGCCTTTTTGTCTGCTTTGTTTTAATAAAAGAATAGGAAGGGACTATGAATGTTCCACAATGAAAGCAGCCCAGGCCTAACTTCCACTGGTCTCTGTTTACCCATGGGCATTGGACAAACACGCTCCTGAACATGAGAGAAGAGCTCTCAGTATTCTAAATCCCCAAAACCATCAGCACGCTACAAAACGAGATTTAGCGTCAAGAGACCCAGAGCTGCACAAGGATCGGCAGCCTTAATGGCAAGTACCTTCTCTGGCTCCCGAGGTTTCAGGAAACCAAACTGCCCTCAGCCTGGCTCAGATACTCTGTCTTCTTCACTCCCACTGCCAGCCTCACAGACATGTCAAGAGGGGCTTGGCTGGCTATCCAAGGAGCCACTGATCACAGCAACATGAAATGAGAGCTCATCTCTAATGTTCAGTATTTAATAATCAGTATTAAATGCCGCACAGTCAAAAGAGTGCCAGAGGAGAGAAGGCATTCTGTTTCCGCACAGAATGACTCTTCAACAGGGAGCTCTCACTCCAGCTGGTTGCTCTCCAGGTGCTGCAGCCAGGCCTCTGTGAAGCTCTCTTCAGGGGGTGTTACGGGATGAACTGTGTCCCCTCAAAATTCTTATGCTGAAGCCCTCACCCATAGTACCTCTAAATGTGACTGTATTTAGAGACAGGGCCTTTGAAGAGGTAATCAAGTTAAGATGAGGCCGTTGAGAGCGGGCCCTAATCCAATGTGACTGGTGTCCTTATGAGAGAGAAAATCTGGACACACAAAAAGACACCAGGTCACGTGCCTTTTTCTGAGGACAGAAAAAAGGTCATGTGAGGACACAGTAAGAAGAGAGACACCTACTAGCCAAGCAGAGAGAAACAAAACTTGCAGAAAGAAACAAAACTTGCCAACACTTAACCTTGGACTTCCAGCCTCCAGAACTGTGAGAGAGAAATTTCGGTTGCTTAAGCCTGTGGTGTTTTGTTAGAGCAGCCCTAGCAGACGGATGGGGCTCCAGGCAAATGGGAGCACTTCCTCCTCCCAGGGGAGATGGAGACCGCCTTCAGGAGCTCCATGTTAGCAGCCTGGGGGCAGAGGAAGTCAGATTGTGGGGGCTCAAAAGAAGGGGCTGTGAGGAAGTGGCCGTGGCACACAAGCGTGGAGATGCTCGCGCCTCCAGGGCTGGGTCTCAGGATTCCCACAACCAGGCCCCGCTTTTCCTCATGAGAGCTCTCTCAGCACTCCTGGCAATCCCAACAGAATTCTTCTGCTGGTCAAACTCATCCCTTCACCAAGTCAGGGTAGCTTTTGCCTCCACAACTGTACGAGGCTATCCAACCTTCAAGGTACTGTGAAATTCCCTGACCATTTGTGTTCCACGATGATCTCTTCTTTCTCAACCATCTTCTGCACTTAGCAGCAAAACCTGGTATGATTATCTGGTCAGATAATTATCCAGTCCACATGACACAAGAAGATAATACACAGAAACACAAAACTAGTTATTTTGGTCTACTCCAGCAATATTGGGTACCTTTGAGAGAAGAAACTGTTTTCTTCTGTAGCTCTGAAGAAAAGTGAGTCTGTCAGGGGAAGACAGAGAATGACTATGGACATGAAACCACAAAAACATACAAAACTTTTCCAAGTTCAACTTTTTCCTAAGGTCTGCCCCATTTACCACTGAAGCTAGCTGCAGAGGTATTTCTTGCCATATGCAATTGTGCATTCTGGTGTTTAGGAGGAATTCTGCCTGCCATTGTGCTGTATTTATTTCCCATAACAGCTTTCATGGTTTGCTTTTGACATTGTTGACTTCATTATAAAGAGTCTAATTTCCAGATGATTCATTAAATGAAGTATAACTGCAGTTAGCCATCAGCAAGTTATTAATTCATTAGACAGGAGATAGATCAGAAAGCAAACTTAACAGGAGAGGATGCAGTCCTTACAACTGCAATATTTAAATAGTTCCTGAATTGCAGAGAGAATGGAGATCTATTTCACAGTGAATAAAAAGGAAAAAGACCTCTTTTGAAACTTGGATTATTTCAAATTGTCACTGGAAACAGCTAAACATTATTAGTAAATCAGTGTTCCTGCTTTTAAAAGAGAGAAAGACACACATATGCTCAAAGATGCAGCAGTTGTTCCAAGTTAAATTCCCTGATGCTCTGAAGAAATTTTATGAATCTGACATACTCTGGGGAAAGGAATATCCAACATGCAACAAATGGCAAGCAGAAGTAAGTAGCCTGGTTCACAACTCTAGAATTTTTTCACTGTAGATGAAGCTTTTAAAAAGAAGCCCTGAATAAATCAGTCCAAGATATGAATCCGAACTGAAATGATCGTGTCTTACCATTTTATTGAGACAAATCAGCCACACGTGAGCAATTTACACCACAACCGCTCCTTGATACTCATCTCAGCATCATTTTTTAAAACTTCCAAAAGCATATTTAAAATTATTTTGTTTCCCAATTCACAACCCAAAAGGTTCCAAACACCTATTTAAGTGAACCCAGGAGAGACACAGAATGACGCCCACCAGTCCCAGGGGGTATCACAGGAGCTCAGAGATTGGACACGCTGCAAGTGGTGAAAAAAACATGACTGTTGGTCCGTTTGCTTGGGTCTCCGGCACCTGACCCTGCGAGCTGCCGGGGGAAGGCGGGGTCTCAGGCACGCCCGGCACCCCGCGCACCTAACACAGTGCCCGGCTAAGTGAGCGCTTGCTAAGTCAAGGCTGGAAGAAACGCGAGCCCTGCCCACACCCAAGATCAGGGTTTTTCCAAGTGTGGTCCACCAACCTTCTGCATTAGAAGCTTCCCGGGGAAAGATGCTCGTTACAAGGCAGATTCCTGAGCCCCATACCTGACTGGGCCAATCAGAATCTCCGCGGTTCACGGAAGTGCAGTTTGACAGCACCCCCCCCCCAGCTCACCCCGACCCTCACCCGGACCCACACCCACACGCGGTCGGTCTCCAGTCGCCGGAGGCTTCCCCCGGGCGTGCGCAGGCGGGTCACCGGCGCCCCACCGCAGCGCCCCCATCCCGCCCGCGCACCTGAGGCAGTCGTTGTCTCGTACCAGGCGCGCGCTCTCGGTGGGGGGCAAGAGCCCCCCCTCCAAGTAGAGGCCCAGGAGGGCCCCAGAACTGAAGCCGAAGCGCTGGCGGATGAGACTGATGAGATCCGTGACTACTCGGCATCTGTTCAAGTCGATGAGAAGCCAGAAGGACGTGCAGTGCGGGGTGGCTGGCGGCGGGTAATCGAATTGAAGGCGTAGCCTAACCGTCTCGGAGGCTGCCATCTTGCTCGATGCGCAACGGAAGCCGAGAGACTCCACTGGGCCGCCGAGAGGCGTGCGCGGGGCCCGCCCTCTGGAGCCTGTTGACGGGTGCCACCTGTTGGTGGCAAATGGCTGCTCCAGGCTTTGTGAATGACGAGAACGCGGAGCAGGATTGATTCAGGTCCGCTCAAGACAGGGCTACTGAAGAGAATAAGCGAAATGCCTTTATTCCTTTCCTGCTGAGCCCTACGTAGGGTCCGAATTTAGGCAACTCTCTAGATAAACAAGCACTGCTCAGCTGTGGTCTTCTTCTAAGATATTTGCTCATATACATAAAATAATTTCAAAAACGTAACTCCCAATGCATCTAGTTTACAAAATGTTTCATCATACAGAGTTGCAAAAGATGTAATTCCTAATGTATTGTAAATATTGACATTTTAAAATAAAACCATTAATCACTCTTTTAAAAGTATCCAGTGGAATTTAAATACCTTAGCAGTTTAATACCTACCACCATGCAAATTTTAAAATATAAAAAATACATCCTCTTATTAACTCTTAGGTAAGTGAATCAGAAATTTTACATCACTTGAACTTCCATTCCATTTCTTCGACATGATATATTAACTCCTTTAGTTTTCATGACAAAGGTATGAATTATGAGCTATTATTATTCCCATTTTGAAGATTAAAAAACAACAAAAAGTTCAGAGAGGTTAAGTAACTTCCCCAAGGTCACTGGACTAAGTACGTGGCTAATACCTTGCAGTCAGTAGATACGTTTAAAAAAAATTTTTTTTAAGTTTTATTTTCCTGTGACCCTAATGCTCTAGGTCTTCTGGATTGAGTTATTACTATTATTAGAGGTACACAATTGATCAAAATAGCATAAAACGCCACACATTTTGTTACATAATTATTAAACGGAGAAAATAAAATGGACATGGACCATATCTATTAATAAAATAAATGGAGCTCTGTGTGGGGTTTTTTAATTAGTCCAAGTCTCTGTGAATGGATATTGCTAAATGAGACAGGGCTCCCCATCAATTCTGGACCTATTTTTTGTTTTTATAGATGTGACGCCCTGAGAAAACATGTTCATTTATGTAAGTAGATAAGAATGCAAGGACTTATGTTATTGGCTATATCAGTCAATTCCTTAAAACTCTTTCCAACTTACATGCTAAAATCACCTAGAGATCGTTCGTTAAAAATTATTTTCAGTACTCCTTCAGTCAACAATTCAGTTAGGTTCAATAATGTTAAAAACAAAGAATTGGGAATCACATGACTTTCAAAGAAAGTGTTTACCCAGTCGCTAGAGTTGTTCAGTTTCTCAATATCTGGGAAGGCTCTACTAAGATTTAAGTGATTATTATACCACTTACTTTTACAATTAGAGGTGCCTGGTCCATGGCGCTAAAATTAGATGAAACTGGGGTAAAAATGACAATTCCATAAAAATGGGGATTATGATCAAAGACCTGTATATTGATGACAGATGGATAGAGAGATGGATGATTGTCAACTATTATATATAGATTTATTAGCAATTTAATCTGATAGTTGAAATCAATTATGTTTATAAATATTCATTTGATAGAATTGGAAGAGCATATCAACATCTAAGAAAGAAGAGTTAATCCCAATAAAATGAAGCTGAGTTCTCAAGTTCAGGGCATTGTTACATTTTTTGTACGAATGATTGCTGTTATGTACATGATTTACAGCAGAATCCACTACATGTTTCCCTAAAGTTAATCTAAATTTAATAATAGCTGGTGGAAACGAACAAGTACAGTAGGTGCTGTAAGGCTATGTGGATGGGGTCAGGAGGGAGAAAGACACTTTGAGGAGAACAGAAACAGCGCACAGGCACATTCTCAGGCAATCAGCTGTAGGAAGGAGTCCCAGTGAAAGAGGGAGATGAACTGAATTCTCTTAAAACCACACAGGCCTACCTCTCCTTAGAAAGTGCATGCGACTCCTCAGGACACATTTACGCCCAGTTTGAAGACTGCTACTCCAAAACATGGAAAGTTACCTAAGCAGTGTTTATCTGGCTAGTCTTGTTTCCTTTCTGGAGATGTGCAAAACACCACCATTCCCCCTATTACCGGAAACTCGAGTGTGTCCTCCGTGGTTTCTGGTGAGAAATCTGCTATCCTTGGAATTGTCTTTACTTTATAGGTAAGGTGTCATTTTTCTCTGCTTTCAAGATTTTTTTTTTGTCTTTGGGTTTCAAAATTTTAATTATGCTGTGTCTTGGCATGGATTTTTTTAGGTTTATCCTGCTGGAGTTTCACTCAGCTTCGAGAATCTGTAGGTTTATATCTCATGCCAAATTTGGGGCATTTTCAGGCAGTATTTCTTTGGGCACTTTTTCAGCCTCTCTTCCTAGGATTCCAATCGCTTAAACATTAGATCTCTTATTATAGTCCCACAGATCCTTGAGGCTCTTTTTCTTTTTTAACTTTATTTTCTCTCAGTTGTTCAGACTGCGAATTTTCTATTGTTCTCTTTTAGATCACTGATTATTTCCTCTCTCCCGTCCATTTTGTTGTAGAGTCCATCCACTGAGCTTCTTACTTTGGTAATTGTATTTTTCAGTTCTAAAATTTCCTTCTGGTTCTCCTTTACACCTTCTATTCCTTTGCTGAGACTTTCTATTTCCTTGCTGAGTCTTTCTTTTCTTTCACTCATTTCAACATGTTTATCCTGTCTGCTTTAAAATATTTGTCAGATAATTCTAACATCACCATTATCTCTGTGTCGGCATCTATTAATTGTCTTTTTTTCAGTTTGAGATCTTCCTGGTTCTGGGTATGAAATTGAAGAAGTTGAAATCTGAACATTTTCATATTATGGTCTGAGATTCTGGATCTTGTTTATTCTGTTTTAGCTGTCTTTCTCTGACACTGCTCTGGTGGGGGAGGGGAGGTACTGCAGGTGGGGATTGAAGTCCAAGTTCCTTACTTGGGCTGTGTTAACACCTGAAGGCGCAAGTGGCAGAGAAGCTCCTCCTTGCTGCTGCCACTGGTGGGAGTTCCCATCCTGGTTGACATGTAAGAATGGACTCAACCAAACTCATTTGTCTCTGGTCCCTGATTTATTTTTATCTGAGTTTGGAAATTTGAGAAACAAGGTGCATTCTGATACACCCCACATATAGAGTTGAATTCCTGTTGTGCACCTATAGGATTTAAATTTAGAAACTGAAGCTGAAAATAAGGAGCATGAAAAATAGCATTGGCCTCTCTGGGTTTTCCTTGCTCCTAAGAATTATTTCTAGTGCATTTCTTCTCTCATATTTTCCTGTTCTCACTCAGCTTTGTCAAGCGCACTTTTATCTTCCCTCCTTTTTGACTAGGGGGCTTTGTTATGATTCCCTGCCTGCTATCATCCTGTTTGAGTTTTGGAAATAGTTGCTATGGCGTTTAGCCCGGTTCCTTCAGGAAATTAGCCCTGAAGAAGAGAAAAAACACTTTTTTTTGCAACTATGAAACAAAATTGCCTGCCCCCGCAGATCTGGTCATGTGACTGCCTGCCTAATCCTCTTCCCCGGATTCACACCACCTGCAGTGAATCTTGAATTAGTAGCTTGTCAGTAGTAGCTGCATTCTGATCCAGACCAACCAAGACCCCTTGTACTTTATTCTCCAACAATTCCCTTATTACTTATAGCTCCCTGAATATGCTGGTGCCTCTGAGGCCCTGCATACAATAAAAGAATAATTTATCCCAAACTTGGAAAAAGGCAAAATGCTGTTTGCCTCTCTGATATCACGGCAGAGGAGTTTCAATAGGGCTGCATGGCTCTCATAGGATACTCTCAAATACTGCTTCATGGTCAGGGTCTGTTTGGCCAACCATCCAGGACAGACTGATCCTCAATCTCATGGTGTCCACAGTTTAGTGAGGAAAATAAAATAAATAACCACACAAATGATTATTTTAAAACAATTATGATGAGCATCAGGAAGTAGAGGTACAGGATGTTGTGAGATCCTGTGCAGACTTCACCTAGTCTGCAGTGTTGGGAAAGGCTTCCCTGGGAAGTGACATTTAAACTGACAGCTGAAGTCTCAATAGTAACTAGTCAGGTGCAGGGGAGAGAAAACATGCAAAAGGGCAGTCCATACAGGGAGAACAGCACGTTTAAGTGCACAGAGAAAGACACACACAGAAGGAAGATGGTGTGAAGACACACAGGGAAGAGACTGCCATGTAACACCCTGGATTGCAAGCCTATGCTCTGAAAATTCACTGGGAGGGCCTTTAACGAGCCCCCAGCCAAAGAGCCTCCATCAGCTTCTCATACCCTTCCCCAACATATAATTAAAAAAATAAAGTATTGTTGCAAACAGTTTTGAGATAAGTTCCCAATAGATTTCTTCCAATCCTGTTGCCTCCCCCAAAGCTCTATTACATTTTTGATCTGTCCCGAGAAGATGAGTTTACATCACAGAAATGCAAGTTCAAACTGAACCACAAGCATCACCTTAAAAAATGTTCTTTTGCCACTCTCCATGAGAGAAAATTCCATTGGCTCTTCAGTCTTTACTCTCTTTTGCTGGTCTTTCTGCACAGTCCCCTTCTTTTCATCTACCTCTCTTCTTTCCTCTCCTAGAAGGAAACCAAATTCCTCTCATATTCCTGTGCAGCACAGTTTAGCAATCTTTGTTGCCTTGGCTGATGCCCCTATACTCTCAGCTCCCACCTCCTAATGTCAAGGAACCAATAGGTTTCTTTTTTTCTCATTATGGTTTATTACAGGATATTGAATATAATTCTCTGTGCTATACAGTAGGACCATGTTGTTTATGTATTTTATGTATAGTAGTTCGTATCTGCTAACCCCAAACTCCTAATTTATCCCTCCCCACACCCTTTTCCCTTTTGTAATCATCCATTGGTTTTCTACGTCTGAGTCTGTTTCTGTTTCATACATAAGTTAATTTGGGTCGTATTTTAGATTCCACGTATAAGTGATATTTGTCTTTCTCTTTCTGACTTACTTCAGTTAGTACGATGGTTTCTAGGTCCATCCATGTTGCTGCAAATGACATTATTTCATTCAAAAAGGTATTTTTCTTAAACAAAGACCATTCCAGTTCTTGGGAGGAACTTTACTACTGGCTCTTAGAATAATAATCTTTCAGTTGGTTCCCAGGTGTGTTTTGTTGCTTTGATTCTAGTGATTATAAACTGTAAAGAAAAGGGAATATGTTAGTGTTTGCCCTCATAAAAGACCAGCCAGTGTTGAAGGCCAGATTAAAATGGAGATTATAGGGCACCTACTCACAGTTTGCCGTACTTAACACCACATTTATCTACACAGCCACTGTAAGTGACTCATTGTTTGGTGATTCTTGTGTCATAAGAGCATTTTGGGGATTCCCTTGTTTGGTTAGCCTTTGCTTATATCGTCAAAAACTTAAACAGATGAAATAGTATGCATTTCAAGTCCTAAGGCATTTTAAGAATGGACTTCTACAATCCACCAGAGGTCTAGTCCTACTTTTTCCTAGCTGACTTTTTCCTTATATCTTATTATAAAAATTTCCGGACACATATAAAGGTTGAAAAAAATATATAGTGAACACCCATATACCTGCCATCCATACTCTACCATTAACATCTTACTATAATACTTGCTTTATCACATATTTATCCATCTATTCATTGCTCTTTCCACCCATCATTCCATCGTATATTTTGGATTCATTTTAAAGATTGTATACACTTCCTCCTAAACACTTCAAACCCATATGATTAACTAAAGGTGAAGTTTTGTTTACAATTTTTCCTTTTCAAGCAAAATTTGCCTCTTATGAAATGAACAAATCAAGTGTATGTTTGCTGAGTTTCGACAAATATATACATCTGTTGTAATCCAAACACCTGTTAAAAACAAGACAACAGGACCCAAATGAAGTCACTTATGCTAAGCCCCACATCACCAAACCGAGACTTAATTACAGTTTTGGCTGTCCCAGAAATGGAATCTTAAACCAGTCCATCAGGATTTGCCTATTCAGCCCTAGTTAATCTGCCTGATAGACTCCTGCCATCCCGTAAAGGCAAGTAAACTTGCAATAACCAACCCACTTTTTTGTCTGTATAACTTCCTCATTCTGCTCCTTTCTACCTATAAAATTCTTTCATTTTGTACATTGGAGCTCTTTTCTATCTGCTAGGTTGAGTGATGCCTGATTCATGAATCACTGAATAAAGCCAATAAGATCTTTAAATTTACTCAGTTGAGGGGACTTCCCTGGCGGCCCGGTGGTTAAGACTCCACCCTCCCAATGCAGCGGGCACAGGTTTGATCCCTAGTCAGGGAACTAAGATCCCGCATGCTGCAAGACGTGGCCAGAAAAAAAAAAATTTTACTCAGCTGAATTTTCTTTGTTAACACACCTATCAAAATGTGCAATATTACCACTACCCCAGGAAATTTCATATCCCTTCCCTGTCAATGCCTGCCTTTTATCCCTTTGATCCCTGCCTTTTACCAACCACAGTTTCTAGTTGATTTTTACTCCGTCATTTTATCAGGGAATTCCCTCTCCTCCATTACTTCTGCTGAATAAGCCCATCCCATGATTTAAAAATAACACTTTTAAAGTTATATCCAGTCGCCCCTCAGTATCTATAGGAGATTGGCTCCAAAACACCCCACAGATACCAAAATTCACAAATGCTCAAGTCCCTCATATAAAATAGTGTGGTATTTGCATATAATCTCCCATATACTTTAAATCATCTCTAGATTACTTATAATACCTAATACATGCTATGTAAATAGTTGTAGATACAGGCATGCCTCATTTTATTGTGCTTCACGGGTATTGCATTTTTCACAAATTGAAGGTTTGTGGCAACCCTGTTTCAAGGAAGTCTATTGCTGCCATTTTTCCAATAACATTTGCTCACTTTGTATCTTGTGTCACATTTTGGTAATACTTCACAATTTGCCAATATTTCAAACTTTCATTATTATTATATTTGTTACGGCGATTTGTGATCTGTGATCTTTGGTGTTACTATTACAAAAAGAGTATGACTTGCTGAAGGCTCAGATGATGGTCAGTATTTTTTTTAGCAATAAAATATTTTTTAATTAAGGCATGTACATTTTTTAAGGCATAATGCTATTGCACACTTAATAGACTACAGTACCTTGTAGACATAACTTTTACATGCACTGGGAAACAAAAACATCTGTGTGACTCTATTGTGGTGGTCTGGAATCAAACCTGCAGTATCTCCAAGGTATGCCTGTACGATGTTAATGCTATGTAAATAGTTGCCTGCATGCAGTAAATTCAAGTTTTGCTTTTAGGAACTTTCTAGAATTTTTTCCAAATATTTTTGATCTCCTGTAGGTTGAATCCACGGATGTGGAATCCACAGATATGGAACCAGCCAATAGTGAGGGAGGGCTGACTTGCAGAGTAACGGTTGCAGCCTTTAATGCAATAGTACCACTTCTATTTTATCTTAGAGAAATAACCCCAAATATGAAAAATACCATATGCAAAATATATTTATCATAGTGCTATTTTTCTGTGACAAAGTGAAGCCCTAGAGTCTAATTATGGAAGGGTTTAAGTGCATTTGAGGCTCTGGTGACACAGAACAACTTTGAATGTTTAGATAGGAAAAGTTTAGGACAATCTTTGTTACATCATTACTTCTGTTTGACTAACGGTGTAACTTTTATATAAACAGTATCTTCCAAATGTTTCTCCAGAGGCTCATCCCCAACACCAGCATTATGGGATTTTACTCATTCTGGAGCATCCCATGCTAAAGTTTACGAGAACCTGGTTGCATATTTCTCTTCTCTGGCCCAAATCTCAGCACCCTCCCCCTTCATCTGCAGGACTCTGCCATTTCACAAGGCTGCAGATGAAAACATCTGTCCGTTAATGACCTGCAGGGGCAGAAGGTTAGAGAAGGGAACAGGAAAGAGAGAGTTGTCACAGGTACTTCGTTTTTCTGTTTTGTTTGTCATGTGCACCTTTGAAGCAGAATATTTAGAAGTAACCTGACCGTCATACCGCCCTGCACAATCTTGTTTCCCAGCTCTGAGGTGACTTATTCTGTACACCCTAAAATAAAAATGATATTTAGATACACATGCACACACACACACACACACACACACACACACACACACACACACACACACAAAGAAAACACCTCTCCCATCTTTTTTCTTCCCTTCCCCTTCCCAAACCTCTAAATGCCTCTTTAAAATGACTGTTGTCATGTTAACGAAACAGTTAGGTGTCATTTAGAGGGCTCGGTCCTTTATGTCTCAGCGTAGAAAGAATTCAGCGAGAGGCAAACTGATAGATAAGAAGTGATTTATTAGAATAGGACGCTTGCTAGGCTTAACAAGCAGTCAGGCAAGCGTTGCGATGCCCCGAGTACTTAGTGGGTTACATTTTTATAATCAGAGGAAGAGAGAGGAGGGGGAGAAGACCTTCTTTGTCTTTCTTGAGTAGATGTCACGCTTTCCTCATCAGTTCCTCCTCCAGATTGGGTTTTTTGTCCCTACATGGTCAGGCCGGGACTGTCATGGCACTTTGGAAAAATTATTTCAGGTCTCAGTACAATGAGGACCTTTCACTTTGATATGTCACCTTTCCATAAATGATTTTTTTGTGTGCACAGAGCATGTGCCGGTTGTCATTAACTTGATGACACCACTGGGCAGGATATAGGTCTCATGCCACCATTGTTGTATTGTTTTGGGGCATGTCTCATGCTTCTGTTGCATGATTTTGTTGCTAATCAAGCTAGCTTTATTTTCTTGTTAAGCAAGCCTATCTGGCTTTGATGCTAAGCCACTTGTTCTGCTTTATGAGTCAAGCAAGCCCACATTTTTTTCAGGATTTTCCCATTACTTTCTTGAGTGATCATTAATCTTACTGCGGTCTCCCAAAGTTCCCTAAAGTTCTCTATCAACAATCCCCTAATGGGGTTTCTAAGCTAACTGTTTGATTATCCTACTCAATCCCTATCATTAACAACACAGAATTATGCCAATGACAAATTATCGAGAAAAAAAACAGAATAAAAAATTTTATTATCGTATTTAAAAAGATGACGTAAAAGACTAGAGGAAAAAAATCCCAAATGCCAACAATGTTTATGCAGTATCTAATTTTTTCCCCCAAATTTCCAAAATGTCCATTATATTCGTAATTTTATAAGAAAAATAATTTTAAGAACAAATGTATGAAAATGGAATCCCCCAGTTTCCAGATTAAGCTGGCCAGGTTTAATCTGATTTGGGGCAGATGCAGCAGTTTGAAATGCCAGGTCTTTTGTTGAGGAAGGAAGAGATGGGCGGGGCAGGAAGGACGGTCTTCGTAGTTATTTCTCTGTAGCGTCTCAGTTCTGTCGCACAACCCAAGTCAAATCAATGCGTTAAACGCCTCTTCCTTTCTGCTTGTCCCCAAAACGGCAAAGAACCACGTAGTGGGGCAAAAACAACACCCCGAGCGCCGTTGCAGGGAACATAGTGGGCGGGTCGGGCAGAGGGCGCGCGAGACGTTGCTAGCCGCTCCACCCTCCCAAGCCCCGCCCGCCCCGCCCCGCCCCGCCCCGCCCCGCCCCGCCCCGCCCCGCCCCGCCCCGCCCCGCCCCGCCCCGCCCCAACCCCCGACGCCCAGGCCCCGCCCCTGACCGCCCAGGTCAGGCCCCGCCCCCGTCCCGGCTGGGCCTCGCCCAGCCCCCCCACCGTCACGTGGTGAGGCGCGGGGTGCAGCCCGTAGCTGATGCTGCCGCGCGGTATTCATCATGGAGCCGGCGCTGCGGAGTTGTTCTCTGCCGCTGCTGCTTCTGCTCCTGGGCCTGAGCACGGGTAGGTTCGGGCAAAAGGTGCTTCAGCGGTCGGTGCCTCCTTCTCTTCTTTAGGGATGAGAATCTGTTAGTGGGTTTGTGCTTTTTAAAGCATATTCCTTTTCCCCTGTTTCTACCTTGCGTAATTATTTCGCTTTTGAGCCTTACTCTATTTTTTTTTTTTTTTCCTGATTCAAAGTTCTTTTTCTACTTTATTCTGGCTCTGGGTGGTCTGCTGCCTTGTTTCTTCCCTGCGCGTAGGTAGAAGCAGTTTTGCAAAATGTAAGATTTGGAGAAGTTGCTGATCAATGAGGTTTCCACGATCTTAAGGCCACCTCCCTTTTCCTGCCGTGATTGGCTGCTAAATGAGATTATAAGGTCTTTTTATTTTGAGCTGAAACACACGGTACCAAAAGACTCTGAAAAATCCTACCACGAATGGGACGTTTGAGAGTAAGCCTTTCTCCCTCTACCTGATGAGAACAGGCAAGATAGTATGTCCCCTCACCGCAGTCCTTTTTGGCAAAAACAAATTCGTGTTTGATGGGATGACTTGCAAATTGATTTTCAGTCTTTTCTTTAAGCAAAATGAGCCCTGGTGTGAATCAAGAACTGAGAATTCGAACTGGCCACAAACTTGCCTTGTGATCTTAGGCAAGTTGCTTAACTTGTTTTCCCTTTTGTAAAATGGGGATATGACCCTTCGGCTTGTGTCTGGGAAATGTTGTCGAATAGGTTGCCCCCCAGATTTTTTTTAATATAAATTTATTTATTTTATTTTATTATTATTTATTTTTGGCTGTGTTGGGTCTTTGTTGCTGCGCGCGGGCTTTCTCTAGTTGCGGCGAGCGGGGGCTACTCTTCGTTGCGGTGCGCGGGCTTCTCATTGCAGTGGCTTCTCCTGTTGTGGAGCACGGGCTCCAGGCGCGCGGGCTTCAGTAGTTGTGGAACGCGGGCCCAGCCGTTGTGGCTCGCGGGCTCTAGAGCGCAAGCTCAGCAGTTGTGGTGTATGGGCCCAGTTACTCCGCGGCATGTGGGATCTTCCCGGACCAGGGCTCGAACCCATGTCCCCTGCGTTGGCAGGCGGATTCTTAACCACTGCGCCACCAGGGAAGGCCTGTCCCCCCCCCCCCCCCCCGCCCCAGATTCTAACAGTGGTCACGGGCAGGAAAGGGAGGAGGAGGAGTGCCAGGGGTTAGGTCAAAACGGACCAAGACTTATCTATCATTTTTAAGGAGACTGTAATCTTGTGTTACTTGAATGTAGGATCTTACAGCCACGTCTATAATAAATATTTTAGCCTTTCTGTTTTGCTTATCAGACCACTTTCTGCTTGTCTTAATCTTCATCCTTAACAAGTTTCAAAACAGCATTGTCTCCTCATATACTCCCTTCTCTTATTTTGGGGACCAGTTTTTGTTTTTTCACTTGCCACAGGGGCAATGAAATTCAAAAAAGGAGGAAGTAGAGGCAGACAACTCCAGTCACCAAGGATCACCCTCTCATCACCTTTCAACATTAGCCTTCTTTACCCACAGAGTAGTATTGGAGAAAAAAAGATACTGTAACTTGAAAGTTGTTACTTTAGCAAAGGTGACATAGAAAATGTGTTCAACCTACTCTTATACACATTTTGCAGATGCTAGAAAAGTTAACTTTGGTTAACTCTAAATTGGAAGAAAATTGGAGTTGCGGGATTAACGAATATATATATGGCTTTTATAAATTTTCTGCCAAACTGCCTTCCCAGTGTGCACTTTTGCCAACAGTGCTGAGGGCTGGTCTCCTGTCTCATTGTGGAGGTTGAGCCCCTGCCATCTGTCAAATAAGCAAAGGTTTTTTTAGTGACCTCATTATTGCTTTAATTTTCATATCTTTGAATATTAGTGATGTTAAACATTCTTTCACGTGTTTATGACATTCGTATTTCCCTTTTCATAAATTATTTTCTCGTGACGTTTATCCATTTAATTATTAGGATCTTACTTTTTTTGTTGTTGTTGTTATAATTACTGTTATTTATTGAACGCCTAGTAAGTGCTAGGTATTGTACAACTATCTTGATTGTTGCAAGGCTCTTGCATTTTTTAGTTGGTCTAACGATTAAGGAAATACCCTTTTTCATATTTGTTGCCGATCTTCCTTTGTTGTTTTGCCTTTTATTTTTGTTGTACAGAAATGTAACAAGTTTCTGTCCTCAGCTCTTGATATTTTGTTTTATAGTCTCTATGCTTTAATCGTTTCCCCATCCAGCGGTCAAAAAGACATTCAACTCTATTTTCATATTATTTTTCGCATCTAAATTTTAAAATTGAAATATCTGATCCACGTGGAATTTATTTTGGTTTATAGTGTTAAGAAAGAACCTACATCTCTATTTTTTTCTTCAAAAATCTAACAGTTGCCCCAGAGTGATATAGTGAGTAATCTTGCCCCACTAACTTGTGATGCTTCTTTAATCGTATACTAAATGAGGAACAAAAATCAGCATGCTGCATTTTGAGATTTTTTCTTTTTTCCCCCAAGTGTAAATCTCTCTCTCTTTTAAACAGAATTATAAACACGTTTTATGCTTGCTGTTAAAAATCCAAACATTACAGAGGGTGTAGGTGAAAACGTGAAAGCCTCCAGCCCCCTGTGCCACTATTAAGTTTGGTATGTTTTTTCATAACTGAGTTTTTGGGTTTTTTTTTTTCTTATCTCCATAATATATTGGAGTAAATAAATTGTCTGAAATATAAACCAAATCATCACTAGCCTAGCCCAGCCATGTCTCCTGGGCTGGGAATTTAACTGGACATAGACATTCTTCCGGAAAATCGAATTGTGCTTCTGTTTCAGGAGCTGTCATCAGCTGGCCCATAAAAGAGGGCAAGGAAGTATGGGATTATGTGACTGTCCGGAAGGACGCCCACATGTTCTGGTGGCTCTATTATGCCACCAGCCCCAGCAAGAACTTCTCAGAACTGCCCCTGGTCATGTGGCTTCAGGTAAAATTGGTTTCACTGCCTGGCCTGAGGTTGAGGCCAAGTTTCCCCCACTTACCACCTTGCTTGCCCTTAAAGGCTCACAGCTCAGCAGTGAAGAACTGATGTGGTCCAGCAGCCAGCTGGGGCTCTCCTAGGCTTGGGGATTCAGCGTCCTTCTGAGGCAGGCAAAGGCGATGGTACAGCCAAGGAAGCCAAATCAGAGAGTGAGAGGTTCTAGCCTTTTACGGGGGTCTTTTTCTGTTGAGCCCAGCACAGGCAGCGGTAGGAACCCTTACTGGAAGCTCCTGAAGACACATTTGACAATATGCTGACAGAAAGTGTTTCTGGAAGGTTCCAAAGCAAAGACTGAGGTACCCTGACCAGCCCTTCCTCTCCCTCCCCTCCCAGTCCTTTCCTAGACCTGAATTCCTTGCCCCTAGAAAAACTGATATTTTGAAATAACTCAGCCTTTTGTATCTTAGCATTAAGTGTTGGGCCCTATCCTTCTCCCTAAAGAGTGTTTGCATTTTAATCTTGAGCTCTAGTGGTAGGATTGAAGACAGGAAACTGGTTGAAAATTATTTGAGGGCAGGCAAAGGATCCTTCCTTTCATTCCTGAAATGTCTGTCCAAAGGTGGCCCACACCCACCTGGAAGACCAAGATCTAGGGAGGGGTTGAGGAACGCGGGTCTTGCTTCACCTTCTGGAAACTGTAGGCATGGCCCAGCTAGGGTGCCAGGTTGCTCACTAGTAAATAGGGCGCCCTGATACTCACCCCCATGGGATGTAAATGTCACTTCCTCCAAAAATGTCATTATTCATAAGCAGCCTCCCAGTGCCCCCAGCTTTGCCTTCCAGACCAGTGGCTACAGGCTTCCTGATGAGATAGTGAAGAAGAGCAGTTTGCAGGGAGGGGCCTTTCTCTCTTGGGATTATCGCAAGTATTTCCTTTGAAGGCTGGGGTGAGGCTCAGCCCGAGAGTGCAGATAGGAAAATGTCTCAGAAGAAGAACCCGTCTGTGTGGCCCAGGGAGCTTTTGTGCATCCCGGGTGGCTGGAGATGAAGCTGTGACAGGGCTGTCAGGGAGAGCCGTGCAGTGGACAAGCCCAGTTCTGCCTTCCTGCCACTTAACAGCCGTGGCCAAACACTTCCCTTCTCTGGGCTTTGGTTTTCTAATCTGCGGGATTTCAGCGCTTTTCAAACTTTTTATTAATCAGCAGAACTTTTTCCACTCCCAAGTGAAAGCTTGCAGACCAGCCAAAGCAGAAGAAAGAAGTGCTGGGGCCGAGGTTGGGGCGGAGTGCCAAGTCCCACCCATTCAGCCTCCCCTTTGTCACATGCCACCCCTCAGGTACTTTTTGGGCTTCCAGGAACACAATTTGAAAACCACTGAATTTCAGAAACTGCAAACCTTCCTTCTGGTTGATTGCAGAATAGGGCAGTTGTTTTATTTGAATGAGTTGCCAACATTTACAAATCAAGACGTTTCCTTCCTTTTTCCAAAAATCAGGAGATGTGATTACTTGGGGCCTGAACTTGCTATCCCGGAGCTGAGCGGTGGGGGCCCTCTTGCACACAGGCAGGAGCTTCTGGAGGAGAGGACCCACCTGCCCTCTTTGCTCCGTGTGGTGCACTTCTGGCCCCTCAAGACCGTGCAGTTTGTGACCTTTGGTTTCTGTGATCTGAGATGCTATTTGATGGTTATCAACTGGCCAGCTGGCCTGCTCTTCATCTCCTCAGAGGCCCAAGGGAAGAGGAAAAGCATATGATTAAGGAAGAAATAATTAATTCAGGTTAAAAGGAGATCTGTCTTAGCAGCCTACTGAGAATCCGTGTACTGACTTCTCTGGACAGGTCTTTGGGAATCAAGGTCACGTCATCTGAGTGAGGTAGCTCTGAGTGATGTAGTGTGCTACTTTAGGTACACTTTCAAGCCATTTAAGCGTTTTAGTTTGTCCTTTGACACACTTGCCATATTTCAGAGTCACTGCATAGTCCCGGGCCATGACAGTACCCCATCCCAGAGTTCTAGATGAAGAGATTTTGCAGTGGTATGTTATCAAGTAGAACAGAACAGGAGAATGGGATTTCTCCCACAAAGACCATACCTCTAGGATTCCAGCTTCTCTCCTTTCACTTTGGTCCTATCCCAGCCCAGTAAGTCCACTAGGAAAAAGGGGCCCAGCTTTCACTCAAGGACCCTTGCTTTTATTTTATTTTATTTTGTTTTTGTTTTTGTTTTTTTGCTTTGCTTTTTTTTTAAATTGAAGAATAGTTGGTGTACAGTATTATATGTTACAGGTATACAGTATAGTGATTCACAATTTTTAAGGGTTCTACTCCATTTATAGTTCTATAAATATTGGCTATATTCCCTGTGTTGTACAATATATCCTTGTAGTTTATTTTATACATAGTGGTTTGTACCTCTTAATCCCCTTCCTTTACATTCCCCCCTCCCTTCCCTCTCCCCCCTGGTAACCACTAGTTTGTTCTCTATATCTGTGAGTCTGCTGCTTTTTTGTTACAGCCACTAGTTTGTTGTATTTTTTAGATTTTCCATGTAAGTGACATCATACAGTATTTGTCTTTCTCTGTCTGACTTATTTCACTTAGCATAATACCCTCCAAGTCCAATCATGTTGCTGCAATTGGCAAAATTTCATTATTTTTTATGATTGAGTAGTATTCCATTGTATATATATACACCACATCTTCTTTATCCATTCATCTGTTGATGGGCACTTAGGTTGCTTCCCATATCTTGGCTATTGTAAATAATGCTTCTATGAACATTAGGGTGCATGTATTTTTTCAAATTAGTGTTTTTGTTTTTTTCAAATATATACTCAGGAGTGGAATCACTGGATCATGTGGTAGTTCTATTTTTAGTTTTTTGAGAAACCTCCATACTGTTTTCCACAGTGGCTGCACCAATTTACATTCCCACCAACAGTGTTACAAGGATTCCCTTTTCTCCACATCCTCACCAACATTTGTTATTTGTGTTCTTTTTGATGATAGCCATTCTGACAGGTGTGAGGTGATATCTCATTATGGTTTTGATTTGCATTTCCCTGATGATTAGCAGTGTTGAGCATCTTTTCATGTTCATGCTGGCCATCTGCATTTCCTCTTTGGAAAAATGTCTATTGAGTTCTTCTGCCCATTTTTTAGTCAGGTTGTTTGTTTTTTTTCATGTTGAGTTATATGAGCTGTTCATATATGTTGGATATTAACCCCTTATTGGTCGTATCATTTGCAAATATTTTCTCCCATTCCATAGGTCTTTTCATTCTGTCAATGGTGAGGACATTGCTCTTAATTTATTGCATGTTACGTGCATTTTTCAATGTTGCCACGTAGTTTATCATAGTTTGTGATCCTAAATGGCAGTGTCACATTCCGTCCTGTAGACGTGTCATGATTTACTAACCCATTTCCGTACTGCGGGACATTGGAGTTTCATCCTTTTGCTGTTACAAATACCACTGCAGTAAACAGCTCCCTCTGACTTGTGAGCTTTTTACCACTGTATTAGGAAATCTTAAGATACAGAGTGCATATAATTAGAGGAATTTATAGCCTCCCAGTTTTATAATAGTTAGCTTGGTGTCAGTTCAAAACATTAGTTTCATAAAGTCTCTCTGTTGGGGTCCTTTAGTTACCCCTGAGCCCTGACTATGTTGTCTTTTTTTTTCCTTTAGATTTCCCTGTACAGATTGCCCTGGCTTCTGTTTTGCCTGAGCTGTTTCCTTCCATCTTTGCGTATCTCCCTTTCCTATCCATCTTGCACAGGGAGACAACATCCTTTTATTCAAGGCCCTCGGCCTATCCTGTTGGCTCAGATGGCCCCTGAGGTTTTGTCCAGAAAAGCACTGACCATCCTTTCCCCTGACCATCTCCTGAAGGACCTCCTCCCCTCTCTTGGCCCTTAGAACCCATAGAACCTCTGCCTCTCATAGTCTGGGGCCCCAGCACTGAGCTTCTGTTCAGAATCCTGCCTCGCCCCTGGCCTTGGATGCCCACGGTATTGAGTGCTTCCTGCCCTGGGACTTCCGCATTTACTATGTTATATCCTGGGGATCATCTTGATCAAACTGCCCCTCAGTCTGGGTCCCTTGTAAATCCTCAGGGACACTGAGGAGAGGGAGGTGGAGAGTCACAAGGCCCCGGGTCCAGTCCTGGTGGAGCCCCTAATTGCCACGTTCCCTCTCTGGGCCATACTGCTCATCTTCGAAGGGAGAAGGTTTGGGCGAGATGTTTTGAAGTCAGCAAACCCCACGTGAGGCCAAGGCTCAAGCTCAGAGAATCAGAGGTAGGAACGTTCCCTCTGGGGGCTCTTAGCCTGGTTGCTTCCTCTTTTTAGAAAGACTTGAGCAGTTACCAGGGGGCTCAGTTAGTGCAGACACTGGATCAATTGTGTCCTGGGTGTAAGGTTGACCCAGCCATCACTGACTCATAAATTGTTTATAGTGAATGGGGTCATGGTTGTAATGACGAAGGTTTGACTAACATTTTCTCTGACTTTATTTTTGTTTGTTGTTTTTTGCTTTCACAGGGTGGTCCAG
The DNA here is from genome assembly GCF_028021215.1 of Eschrichtius robustus. NCBI lineage: Eukaryota > Metazoa > Chordata > Mammalia > Artiodactyla > Eschrichtiidae > Eschrichtius > Eschrichtius robustus. The sequence goes on from NC_090843.1 coordinate 39,937,364, forward strand.
GTGGTTCCAGCACTGGATTTGGGAACTTTGAGGAAATCGGGCCCCTTGACAGAGAACTCAAACCACGAAGAACTACTTGGGTACAGTGAGGAAGGCCTCGAACTCACACTGCCGTGTAGCCTCCCCCAGGCTGAGTCCCACCCAGCCCTACCCCATTCTGGGTGGCGTCACAAGTTGAGCGATCCCACTCCACCCCCCTCCCTCTTCCTCTGTGTCCAGGGGGACCTTGCGTACTTGTCCACAGGCTTCCTCTCTGGCCAGCCTCTTCCATTTCTTGGGGCAGCTTATCCCACACTGGTCACCTTCCCAACTCGGTGACCTTTCTCTCCACTTGCCTGCAGCAACCTCTGTCTACTCTAGCAGACCCCCTGGACCTTGTCATTACCCACATATTGGCCATCCCTGCAATCTGAGACGCCAGGGTCCCACCTTCTGGCCACAACCTGCAGTCCTTTCCCCTCCTGCTCTCCTGCTTCGATTCTTGTCTTCCTCAGGACTTCAAACCCCTTGTCCTCTGCCCTTTTGATGTTTCTCTAGTTCTCTGTCTCCCCCCCGCCCCCTCATTCTTAGTTTCACTTCCTTACCTAACCCCCACCCCTGGTTCCCTCATCCTTCTCCCTCCACATCCTTGCCGCACCCAGCCTGGGGTCAGTCCCCCTGTCCACGTGCTCGGCCCCTTCCTCCAGGCCGCCAAACACTGGTGGGCAGCACCACCCCAGTGGGCAGGGTGGGGCTGTTGCTCCCAGCTGGTGGCCCCCCTCTGCTCTGTGCTTCTCCTCTGCTCCTCTCCCGTCTGTTGATGGACACTTAGGTTGTTTTCACCTTTTGGCTGTTGTGAATAATGCAGGGAACATTAGCGTGCAAGTATTTGTTTGGGCCCCTATTTTCAATTTGGCGGGGGGTGGGGAATTGCTGGGTCCTATGGTAGCTCTATGTTTAATACCCAAGTGTTGTTAATGTTCTTCATCCACCCCTTTTCCATCGCCTCTCATGGGTGCTTTCAAAATGCACCCCCCCACCCCCAATCCACTTCCCACATGGTGCTTGAGTGAAACCCTCCAATGCCAATCACTCCTTAGTTTACCATCTTTCAGTTCCCCAAAGATCGGATCCAGATTCCCGGGCATCAACTGGCTCCTGCTACCTCTAGCCACACCTCCCAGCTTCTCTCCATGTGCACTCTTCCTTGCGGCCTCTGCATGGGCCATTCCTGGGCTTGGACTTCATTCCTTTGGTCACCCGGTCACACCTAGCTCACCATACTCACCTCTAAGACTCAGTGCGGGAGCACCTCCACCTGAAGATCCCCTCTGAGCCCTTTGATTTTCTTGTCTGTCTCCATACTGGTCTTCTTTAAGCACATTTTACATACTCTTGCCTCAGGGTCTTTGCACATGCTGTTCCCTCAGCCTGGAACATTCACATACTCACTTCCAGTAGCAGAGTACCCCACTGGCTTGTGCCCAAGCTTCCCACGACTAATAGGGTAATGTGACTGGGGCAGAGAGCCTGAACAAGAAGTGAGGAGATGCTGGCCTTGGTCCTGATGCTGCCATTACCTATCCAACTTTGTGACCTTGGACAAGTCTTGGGCCTTTTCTGGGCTTTAATGTCCTGATCAGTAAAGGACATGGCTGTAGTGTGTCATCACTAGGGATCCTTCGGGATGTAAAATTCTATAACACTAAGCCTCTTTGGGAAAGGTGTTAGAATAAATTCTGTTCTTGTAGTGTTCAGCAAAGCCAGGCCAATGTGGAAACTGGATTCATCTTGAAGAAAACAGAGGTGTGGTATTCCGACCTCTCACTGCTTCGAGCTGTTGCTCAGACTGACACCGCATGGTTCTACCTGCACAAATGAATTACGTTCAGGACATTTGTAGTGTGTGAAAGTAACAGCCTAGATGCTTCGATCCCTGTGTATATGTTAATCTTTCCTTCTTGCCTCTCCTTTTCTTTGCCTTTCTTTGCTATACTAGTCTATGTTCCTGTTCCAAATTTTTTTTTAATCCGTTTTAGTAACAGATCATAACCACACTGATATCCTCACATGTGTGGTTTTTGTTGAGCTCATATAAGATGATCAAAAGATAGTTGGTGACTGGCTGGCTGATTGCAACATTTGACTTTCCTCTGTGGCTTGTAGCTCCAGTCGGCCAGTCTCCTGTTTGTGGATAACCCAGTGGGCACCGGGTTCAGTTATGTGAACAAGAGTGACGCGTACACCAAAGACCTGGCCATGGTGGCATCAGACATGATGGTTCTCCTGAAGACTTTCTTTGAGTGCCACAAAGAATTCCAGGTAAGCAAGCTCAGAGGGGGGCTAGCAATTGCAGCGCTGCATCCATCAGATGCAAACTTCCCCGAGAGTTACATGCCTAGCTGATTCCAGAGAAAACCTTTTTGCACCCAGGATCAGATTGTGGGCTTCGGTCTCAGTCATCACTAAAGGTGGTTTTAGCTTGAAAAAAATGACGCTGCAGCCAATATTCTTTTTTTTTTTTTTAAATACCGTAAGCCTATTTTCTTTTTTTAAAGATTTATTTATTGATTGATCGCTATGTTGGGTCTTCGTTTCTGTGCGAGGGCTTTCTCTAGTTGCGGCAAGCAGGGGCCACTCTTCATCGCGGTGTGCGGGCCTCTCACTATCGCGGCCTCTCTTGTTGCGGAGCACAGGCTCCAGACGCGCAGGCTCAGTAGTTGTGGCTCACGGGCCTAGTTGCTCCACGGCATGTGGGATCTTCCCAGACCAGGGCTCGAACCCGTGTCCCCTGCATTAACAGGCAGATTCTCAACCACTGCACCACCAGGGAAGCCCCCCAATATTCTGTTTTGTCTGGCCATTACATGCAATAGAAATTTGAAATTGATTCGTGTGAATTAAAAGGCATTCAGGATATTTAATTCTTTGTAAATTCCTTTTCTTCCTAGACGATTCCGTTCTACATTTTCTCAGAGTCCTATGGAGGAAAAATGGCTGCTGGCATTGCTCTAGAACTTTATAAGGTAACAAGGGAGATGACTTTGTTTTGATGTTGGACAGAAACTGATTATCTTACTTGTTGTAGTCACCTGATAATTGAATATTCTTTGAATAGGACCTTGTACATACAGAGTAAGTCTGTAATAATAACCATGAAAAGTTTCAAAAAGAACAATGAAGTTTGCCCCACCAGATATCGAACAGGCTATACAGCTAAGCGAGTAAAGCAATTTGGGGCTGGCATAGCAACAGAGAAATGCAGATACATGCAGCAGGCTAAAGAATCTAGAAACATATTTTATATATACTTATGTATATGTATATATGTATCTGTGTATGTTTATAACACATACGTATGTATCTTACTTACATACGAACGTATATAAATGATAAGATGGTATTTCAAATCATTGAGGAAAACAGAATGTTCAATAAATGATATGGAGACAAGTGGCTATCACTTTGGAAAATAGTAAAGTTAGATTCTTGCCTTACATGAAACATCAGTTCTTTTTTTTTTTTTAATTTATTTATTTTATTTTTGGCTGCGTTGGGTCTTTGTTGCTGTGCACGGGCTTTCTCTAGTTGTGGCGAGCGGGGGCTACTCTTTGTTGCGTTGCGCCGGCTTCTCATTGCGGTGGCTTCTCTTGTTGCAGAGCACAGGCTCTAGGCGTGCAGGCTTCAGTAGTTGTGGCTCACGGGCTCTAGAGCGCAGGCTCAGTAGTTGTGGTGCACGGGTTTAGTTGCTCCGCGGCATGTGGGATCTTCCCAGACCAGGGCTTGAACCCGTGTCCCCTGCATTGGCAGGCGGATTCTTAACCAATGCGCCACCAGGGAAGCCCCGAAACATCAGTTCTTGATAGATTAAAAATCTAAACATAAAAATCAAAACTGTAAGAGAACCTGAAAATATAGGAGAAAAGTTTTATAATCTTGGGTACGAAAAGCTTGCTTTTCCTTCATAAGATGAAACACCCAAAAGCAAAAAGAGTAAGTTTGACGTATTTAGACCACATAGAAATTTAAAACTTCTTAGAGTTTCATAAACAATTTTAAAAGATACACACACACAAATAAATATATAGTAGAAGTAGTATTCACATCAATAAGTCCATTAAAAAAGATAATATTCTAATAGGATATTGGCCAGAAAATACGGGCAAACAACTTATGGAAGAAATGCAAACTGCCTATGGACATGTGAACAATGTTCAACTTTTATTAGTAAGTCAAATCTGTGAGATTTGCAAATATTTTTAAAAATTGGTGGGAAGTCCCTGGGGGGGGGGTCCAGTGATTAGGACTCCACGCTTCCACTGCAGGGGGCACGGTTTCGATTCCTGGTCAGGGAACTAAGATCCCACATGCCACGTGGCATGGCCAAAAAAATAAATAAAATAAAATAAAGTAAAAATTTGGTAACCCCCAGTTTTGGTAAGAAGTCAGGGAAATAAGGGCTGTCATGCACGTTTGATGGGAATGAAAATTGATAAATCATTTTAAAGGGGCACTTTGGCAGTGTCTATAAACTTTTAAAATGTATGTGCCCTTTGACCCAATAATTTCACTTCCAGGAATCTGTCCTGTGGGAATACTTATATATGTGTGTGTGTGTCAGCGGATGTTAAGTTCATCGTTGCTTATAATGTCCATAAATGGAAAACAGGATCAGTGGCTGTCTGTAGAGGATTACTTAAATGAAATATGTGGATCCTTCCGTGATGGACACTTTGAAGCCATCAGAAAGAATGGGTAGATCTGTGCATATGTATACATGTATGTATATATATATGCTTGTGAAAACAAGGAAAGGAGTTAGAAGGATATATGCCATGTTAACTGGTTAGTGAGCGTGAGGGTGCAGGTGGGGCAGAGGTAAAACTTTTTTCACATTTTCTCCTGTCTCCTTCTGTGATTAAATTTTTTACAGTGAGCTTGTATGAGCTTTTTTGTTTAATTTGAAGTATAGTTGATGTACAATATTATATAAGTTACACATATACAATATATTGATTCACAATTTATAAAGATTATATTCTATTTATAGTTGTAAAATATTGGTTATATTCGTGTTATACAGTATGAGCTTTATTTTTTTAAGATTTATTAATTCTCTTTAAAAATGAACTTTTTATAAGAAGAAGTATAGGTGCATAACAGAAAATTAGAAAATACAGCAAGCACAAATTTAAAAAATTAAAAAGAGATCACCATTGTTAACACCTTAGTGTATAGCCTTTAAATCTTTTTCTGCGCTCTTAGAAATAAGTAAATGTTTTAACCAATAGGAGATAGTAGTATACGTAATGTCTGTAGCCTGCTTTCTGCCGTCACTAGTCCTCCCTTTCCTACTTCAGTAAATTTTCATCTCAGATATTCAGGCTTTAATGATCCCAACACGTCCCTTATGGTCAGTTTGTTTAAGCCAGGACTCAGTCCAGATCCGTGAATTACATGTGGCTGGGATGTCCCTAAAGTCTGTTTTCATCTAACACAGTTCCTTTCTTATGACCCCCATTTGGTAAAGGAACTAGACTACTTACAGAATATCCCATTTTCTGGATTTGTGTGGTAGCATCTTCATGGTGTTATTTAGTTTATTCCTCTCTTCATGGTGTTTCCTACAAAACTGGAGGTCATAGTTAAAGGCCTGATGCATTCAAGGTAAAAGTTTTGGATAGAATATATTATAATAGGTCAGATTTCAGGAAACGATGGCCCGTAGGTCAAATCCAGTCCACCACCTGCTTTTATACGACCCATGAGCTAAGAAAGGTTTTTACATTATCGAGTGACAGTGGTGGGGTGGGGTGGATTAAAAGAAGAATAATATTTCATGACACATGAAAATTGTGTGAAACTCAAATTTCAATGTCCACAAATAAAGGTGTTTTCTTTTGTAATTTATTTTTAATTTATTTTATTTTTTTAACGTCTTTATTGGAGTATAATTGCTTCACAATGGTGTGTTAGTTTCTGCTTTATAACAAAGTGAATCAGTTATACATATACATATGTCCCCATATCTCTTCCCTCTTGTGTCTCCATGCTGCTCTCTCACTTTGTCCCAGCTTACCCTTCCCCCTCCCCATATCCTCAAACCCATTCTCTAGTAGGTCTGTGTCTTTATTCCCGTCTTGCCCCTAGGTTCTTCAGATACATAGCATAAGGTATTTGTTTTTCTCTTTCTGACTTACTTCACTCTGTATGACAGACTCTAGCTCCATCCACCTCACTACAAATAACTCATTTTCATTTCTTTTTATGGCTGAGTAATATTCCATTGTATATATGTGCCACATCTTCTTTATCCATTCATCTGTCGATGGACACTTAGGTTGCTTCCATGTCCTGGCTATTGTAAATAAAGCTGCAATGAACATTTTGGTACATGACTCTTTTTGAATTATGGTTTTCTCAGGGTATATGCCCAGTAGTGGGATTGCTGTGTTGTATGGTAGTTCTATTTTTAGTTTTCTAAGGAACCTCCATACTGTTCTCCATAGTGGCTGTATCAATTTACGTTCCCACCAACAGTGCACCCTCTCCAGCATTTATTGTTTGTAGGTTTTTTGATGATGGCCATTCTGACCGGTATGAGGTGATATCTCATTGTAGTTTTGATTTGCATTTCTCTAATGATTAATGATGTTGAGCATTCTTTCATGTGTTTCTTGGTAATCTGTATATCTTCTTTGGAGAAATGTCTATTTAGGTCTTCTGCCCATTTTTAGATTGGGTTGTTTGTTTTTTTGATATTGAGCTGCATGACCTGCTTGTAAATTTTGGAGATTAATCCTTTGTCAGTTGCTTCATTTGCAAATATTTTCTCCCATTCTGAGGGTTGTCTTTTCATATTGTTTATGGTTTCCTTTGCTGTGCAAAAGCTTTTAAGTTTCATTAGGTCCCACTTGTTTACTTTTGTTTTTATTTCCCTTTCTCTAGGAGGTGGGTCAAAAAGGATCTTGCTGTGATTTATGTCATAGAGTGTTCTGCCTATGTTTTCCTCTAAGAGTTTGATAGTGTCTGGCCTTATATTTAGGTCTTTAATCCATTTTGAGTTTATTTTTGTGTTGGTGTTAGGGAGTGTTCTAATTTCATTCTTTTACATGTAGCTGTCCAGTTTTCCCAGCACCACTTATTGAAGAGGCTGTCTTTTCTCCACTGTATATTCTTGCCTCCTTTATAGAAGATAAGGTGACCATATGTGCGTGGGTTTATCTCTGGGCTTTCTGTCCTGTTCCATTGATCTGTATTTCTGTTTTTGTGGCAGCACCATACCGTCTTGATTACCGTAGCTTTGTAGTATAGTCTGAAGTCAGGGAGCCTGATTCCTCCAGCTCCGTTTTTCTTTCTCCAGATTGCTTTGGCTATTCGGGGTCTTTTGTGTTTCCATACAAATTGTGAAATTTTTTGTTCTAGTTCTGTGAAAAATGCCAGTGGTAGTTTGATAGGGATTGCATTGAATCTGTAGATTGCTTTGGGTAGTAGAGTCATTTTCACATTGTTGATTCTTCCAATCCAAGAACATGGTATATCTCTCCATCTATTTGTATCACCTTTAATTTCTTTCATCAGTGTCTTATAATGTTCTGCATACAGGTCTTTTGTCTCCTACAGGTAGGTTTATTCCTAGATATTTTATTCTTTTGGTTGCAGTGGTAAATGGGAGTGTTTTCTTAATTTCACTTTCAGATTTTTCATCATTAGTGTATATGAATGCAAGAGATTTCTGTGCATTAATTTTGTATCCTGCTACTTTACCAAATTCATTGATTAATAGTTTTCAGGTAGCATCTTTAGGATTCTCTATGTACAGTATCATGTCATCTGCAAACAGTGACAGCTTTACTTCTTCTTTTCCGATTTGGATTCCTTTTATTTCTTTTTCTTCTCTGATTGCTGTGGCTAAAACTTCCAAAACTATGTTGAATAATAGTGGTGAGAGTGGGCAACCTTGTCTTGTTCCTGATCTTAGTGGAAATGGTTTCAGTTTATCACCATTGAGGACGATGTTGGCTCTGGGTTTGTCATAGATGGCCTTTATTATGTTGAGGAAAGTTCCCTCTATGCCTGCTTTCTGGAGGGTTTTTATCATAAATAGGTGTTGAATTTTGTCGAAAGCTTTCTCTGCATCTATTGAGATGATCATATGGTTTTTCTCCTTCAGTTTGTTAATATGGTGTATCACATTGATTGATTTGCGTATATTGAAGAATCCTTGCATTCCTGGGATAGACCCCACTTGATCATGGTGTATGATCCTTTTAATGTGCTGTTGGATTCTGTTTGCTAGTATTTTGTTGAGGATTTTTGCATCTATGTTCATCAGTGATATTGGCCTGTAGTTTTCTTTCTTTGTGACATCTTTGTCTGGTTTTGGTATCAGGGTGATGGTGGCCTCATAGAATGAGTTTGGGAGTGTTCCTCCCTCTGCTATATTCTGGAAGAGTTTGAGAAGGATAGGTGTTAGCTCTTCTCTAAATGTTTGATAGAATTCGCCTGTGAAGCCATCTGGTCCTGGGCTTTTGTTTGTTGGAAGATTTTTAATCACAGTTTCAATATCAGTGCTGGTGATTGGTCTGTTCATATTTTCTGTTTCTTCCTGGTTCAGTCTCGGAAGGTTTTGCATTTCTAAGAATTTGTCCATTTCTTCCAGGTTGTCCATTTTATTGGCATAGAGTTGCTTGTAGTAATCTCTCATGATCGTTTGTATTTCTGCAGTGCCAGTTGTTACTTCTCCTTTTTCATTTCTAATTCTATTGATTTGAGTCTTCTCCCTTTTTTCTTGAGGAATCTTGCTAATGGTTTATCAATTTTGTTTATCTTCTCAAAGAACCAGCTTTTAGTTTTATTGATCTTTGCTATCGTTTCCTTCATTTCTTTTTCATTTATTTCTGATCTGATCTTTATGATTTCTTTCCTTCTGCTAACTTTGGGGTTTTTTTGTTCTCCTTTCTCTAACTACTTTAGGTGTAAGGTTAGGTTGTTTATTTGAGATGTTTCTTGTTTCTTAAGGTAGGATTGTATTGCTATAAACTTCCCTCTTAGAACTGCTTTTGCTGCATCCCATAGGTTTTGGGTCGTCATGTTTTCATTGTCATTTGTTTCTAGGTATTTTTTGATTTCCTCTTTCATTTCTTAAGTGATCTCTTGGTTATTAAGTAGTGTATTGTTTAGCCTCCGTGTGTTTGTATTTTTTACAGATTTTTTCCTGTAATTGATATCTAGTCCCATAGTGTTGTGGTCGGAAAAGATACTTGATATGGTTTCAATTTTCTTAAATACCAAGGCTTGATTTGTGACTCAAGATATGATCTATCCTGGAGAATGTTCCATGAGCACTTGAGAAGAATGTGTATTCTGTTGTTTTTGAATGGAATGTTCTATAAATATCAATTAAGTCCATCTTGTTTAATGTATCATTTAAAGCTTGTGTTTCCTTATTTATTTTCATTTTGAATGATCTGTCCATTGGTGAAAGTGGGGTGTTAAAGTCCCCTACTATGATTGTGTTACTGTTGCTTTCCCCTTTTATGGCTGTTAGCATTTGACTTATGTATTGAGGTGCTCCTATGTTGGGTGCATAAATATTTACAATTGTTATATCTTCTTCTTGGATTGATCCCTTGATCATTATGTAGTGTCCTTCTTTGTCTCTTGTAATAGTCTTTTTTTAAAGTCTCTTTTGTCTGATATGAGAATTGCTGCTCCAGCTTTCTTTTGATTTCCATTTGCATGGAATATCTTTTTCCATCTCCTCACTTTCAGTCTGTATGTGTCCCTAGGTCTGAAGTGGGTCTCTTGTAGACAGCATATATACGGGTCTTGTTTTTGTATCCATTCAGCCAGTCTATGTCTTTTGGTTGGAGCATTTAATCCTTTTACATTTAAGGTAATTATCTACATGTATGTTCCTATTACCATTTTCTTAATTGTTTTGGGTTTGTTATTGTAGGTCTTTTCCTTCTCTTGTGTTTCCTGCCTGGAGAAGTTCCTTTAGCATTTGTTGTAAAGCTGGTTTGGTGGTGCTGCATTTTCTTAGCTTTTGCTTGTCTGTAAAGGTTTTAATTTCTCCATCAAATCTGAATGAGATCCTTGCTGGGTAGAGTAATCTTGGTTGTAGGTTTTCCCCCTTCATCACTTTAAATATGTCCTGCCACTCCTTTCTGGCTTGCAGAATTTCTGCTGAAAGATCAGCTGTTAACCTCATGGGGATTCCCTTTTATGTTATTTGTTGTTTTTCCCTTGCTGCTTTTAATATTTTTTCTTTGTATTTAATTTTTGATAGTTTGATTAATATGTGTCTTGGCATGTTTCTCCTTGGATTTATTCTGTACGGGACTCTGTGCTTCCTGGACTTAACTATTTCCTTTCCCATATTAGGGAAGTTTTCAACTATAATCTCTTCAGATATTTTCTCAGTCCCTTTCTTTTTCTCTTCTTCTTCTGGGACCCCTATAATTTGAATGTTGGTGCATTTAATGTTGTCCCAGAGGTCTCTGAGACTGTCCTCAATTCTTTTCATTCTTTTTTCTTTATTCTGCTCTGCAGGAGTTATTTCCACTATTTTATCTTCCAGGTCACTTATCCGTTCTTCTGCCTCAGTTATTCTGGTATTGATCCCTTCTAGAGAATTGTAAATTTCATTTATTGTGTTGTTCATCACTGTTTGTTTGCTCTTTAGTTCCTCTAGATCCTTGTTAAACGTTTCTTGTATTTTCTCCATTCTATTTCCAAGATTTTGGATCATCTTTACTATCATTCTGAATTCTTTTTAAGGTAGACTGCTATTTCCTCTTCATTTGTTAGGTCTGGTGGGTTTTTGCCTTGCTCCTTCATCTGCTGTGTGTTTCTCTGTCTTCTCATTTTGCTTATCTTACTGTGTTTGGGGTCTCCTTTTTGCAGTCTGCAGGTTCGTAGTTCCTGTTGTTGTTGGTGTCTGACCCCAGTGGCTAAGGTTGGTTCAGTGGGTTGTGTAGGCTTCCTGGTGGAGGGGACTAGTGCCTGTGTTCTGGTGGATAAGGCTCATCTTGTCTTTCTGTTGGGCAGGTCCACGTCTGGTGGTGTGTTTTGGGGTGTCTGTGGCCTTATTATGATTTTAGGCAGTGTCTCTGCTAATGGATGGGGTAGTGTTCCTGTCTTGCTAGTAGTTTGGCATAGTGTGTCCAGCACTGTAGCTTGCTCGTCTTTGAGTGGAGCTGGGTCTTGGTGTTGAGATGGAGATCTCTGGGAGATTTTCACTGTTTGATATTACGTGGAGCTGGGAGGTCTCTTGTGGACCAGTGTCCTGAACTTGGCTCTCCCATCTCAGAGGCACAGCCCTGATGTCTGGCTGGAGCACCAAGAGCCTGTCATCCACACGGCTTAGAATAAAAGGGAGAAAGAAAGAAAGAAAGAAAGAAGAAAACAAAATAAAGTAAAATAAAATAAAATAATTAAAATAAAAAATAAAAAATAATTATTAAAACAATTTTTTTAAGTAATAAAAAAAAAAAGAAAGAAAGAAGAGAGCAACCAAACCAAAAAACAAATCCACCAATGATAACAAGTGTTAAAAACTATAGTAGGAAAAAAAAAAAAAACGGACAGAACCGTACGACAAATTGTAAAACAAAGCTATACAGACAAAATCACACACAGAAGCATACACATACACACTCACAAAAAGAGAAAAAGGGAAACATTTATATATATCATTGCTCCCAAAGTCCACCTCCTCAATTTGGGATGATTCATTGTCTATTCAGGTATTCCACAGATGCAGGTACATCAAGTTGACTGTGGAGATTTAATCCGCTGCTCCTGAGGCTGCTGGGAGAGATTTCCCTTTCTCTTCGTTGTTCGCACAGCTCCTGGGGTTTAGCTTTGGATTTGGCCCCGCCTCAGCGTGTAGGTCACCTGAGGGCATCTGTTCTTCGCTCAGACAGCACGGGGTTAAAGGAGCAGCTGCTTCTGGGGCTCTGGCTCACTCAGGCCGGGGGGGAGGGAGGGGTATGGATGCGGGGCGAGCCTGCAGTGGCAGAGGCTAGCGTAACATTGCAGCAGCCTGAGGCGTGCCATGTGTTCTCCCAGGGAAGTTGTCCCTGGATCACGGGACCCTGGCAGTGGCGGGCTGCACAGGCTCCCGGGAGGGGAGGTGTGGATAGTGACCTGTGCTTGCACACAGGCTTCTTGGTGGTGGCGGCAGCAGCCTTAGCGTCTCATGCCCATCTCTGGGGTCCGCGCTGATAGCTGCGGCTCACGCCGGTCTCTGGAGCTCCTTTAAGCAGCGCTCTGAATCCCCTCTCCTCGCGCACCAGGAAACAGAGGCAAGAAAAAGTCTCTTGCCTCTTCGGCAGCTCCAGATTTTTTCCCGGACTCCCTCCTGGCTAGCCGTGGCGCACTAGCCCCCTTCTGGCTGTGTTCACGCAGCCAACCCCAGCCCTCTCCCTGGGATCCGACTTCCGAAGCCCGAGCCTCAGCTCCCAGCCCCCGCCCGCCCTGGCGGGTGAGCAGACAAACCTCTCGGGCTGGTGAATGCTGGTCTGCACCGATCCTCTGTGCGGGAATCTCTCCGCTTTGCCCTCTGCACCCCTGTGGCTGCGCTCTCCTCCGTGGCTCCGAAGCTCCCCCCTCTGCCACTCGCAGTCTCCGCCCGCGAAAGGCCTTCCTAGTGTGTGAAGACCTTTCCTCCTTCACAGCTCCCTCCCACTGGTGCAGGTCCCGTCCCTATTCTTTTGTCTCTGTTTTTTCTTTTTTCTTTTGCCCTACCCAGGTACATGGGGAGTTTCTTGCCTTTTGGGAGGTCTGAGGTCTTCTGCCAGCGTTCAGTAGGTGTTCTGTAGGAGCTGCTCCACATGTAGGTGTATTTCTGTTGTATTTGTGGGGAGGAAGGTGATCTTCACGGCTTACTTTTCCGCCATCTTGAAGCTCCTCCACAAATAAAGTTTCATTAGAACTCTCACTTGTTTACATATTGCCTGTGGCTGCTTTAGCAGTACAGTGGCAGAGTTGAGTAATTGCAACGTAGTAGACTTTTGTTCTTCAAAGCCTAGAATACTTAATATCTGCCCCTTATAGAAAAAATTGCCAGCCTCTGACGTAGGGGATGTTGTGCACTTCATTTTGCTTTGAATCAGAGGGCACGTAATAATCCAGATCTAGTCTGATCCCTCCATTGAACTCCTATACCCTCCGCCTGGACAGAAAATGATCTGAGTGCTGTTATTTTCACACGACATGAATGTCCAGTTCTTCATCCATCTTTCGCTGAATAATGGTTTTAACATCAATTTTTAATTCTTACGCAAGTCAGTAATTTCATTAGGAGTTTCCAAATGATGGTTTTCTCCTCCCTTCATTTTGTTCACGTTTGTTAGCTGGTATTCTCCTATAAAGTGGAACTTTTCCTCATCAGCTGGGACTATTTAAGTAACTTGAAATAAGTTCCTTTTGGAAAATCCAAATAATGGCATAATTTTTTCTCCTTTATTACCAGTGTTCAAAGTCAGGCTATTCATTGTTTTCTTATTTTAGATCTCTGAATAGCTTGTGCATTCACATAATTCAAAATTCAAAATATGTAAATGGTATGCTATAAAAATTCTCCATCTTGCCTCTGTCCCCCGCCCAAGGCAACCTCTATTAGTTTTTTCTGTACCTTTTCAGAGTAGTTCATGCCTATATAAGCTAGTTCTTGTGTATTCTTTTCCCCCATTTTTATACAAATGATTGTATATACTGCATACTATTCTACATGTCTCTTTTTTACTTTAACAATATACCCTGGAGATCTTTTTATATTCGACCATAAAAAGCCTTCTCATTCCTTTTTTTTTTTTTTTTAAATTATTTAATTATTTATTTATTTTATTTTTGGCTGTGTTGGGTCTTCGTTTCTGTGCGAGGGCTTTCTCTAGTTGCGGCAAGTGGGGGCCACTCTTCATCGCGGTGCGCGGGCCTCTCACTATCGCGGCCTCTCTTGTTGCGGAGCACAGGCTCCAGACGCGCAGGCTCAGTAGTTGGGGCTCACGGGCCTAGTTGCTCCGCGGCATGTGGGATCTTCCCAGACCAGGGCTCGAACCCGTGTCCCCTGCATTGGCAGGCAGATTCTCAACCACTGCGCCACCAGGGAAGCCCCTCATTCCTTTTTTTAAGCTGCATCATGCACCATGGAAATAACCATAATTAATTTAGCCCATCCTATTGATAAATATTTCAGTTGTTTCCAATGTTCTGCTACTGGGTAGATGAATTCCTTTTAAGTGGATAAAAGCAGCAGGGGGCATGAGTTCCCAGTCCTAAGGCATCCACCCACCCTCAAGGACCTTCTGAGGAGGCCTCCCAACTCTCCAGTGACGGCCACTCAGACAGTGGCGATTGTACCCAGAGAGCCCCCAGAGCACCTTGTGAGAAATGAGAGACCTCCCGGGGAAAGGGTGCCAACGTCCCTTCTAAGGAAGAGATAGGGGCTACACCAGATCCCCCGCACATCCTGCCAACACCCTTGGGAAAACTCAAACAGTTCCTACTCATTTTGCAAGTGGCAGCAGGAAAGAGTTACCCTTACCCTCTAGTGGGCATCTGTTGTCTTTGGATATCCAGAGTATCCTGGATGGGCAAGAGCTTTCTCTGCTCAGGAAAGGCAGTGTATAAAGGCTTGGCTCCCTCATGTTGAGGAAGGGATGGAGGCCCCTGGGTCTTCTTGACACGGATATTTCTTGGCTTCTCTTTCAGGCCATTCAGCAAGGGACCATCCAGTGCAACTTTGCCGGGGTTGCTTTGGGTGACTCCTGGATCTCTCCCATCGGTAAGTAGGGAATTTTCAGACATTTTAAAATTCCCTTTCCCTACTCTTCGGGACTTTGGGCTGTGGCGTCTAGATCAAAGAACAAAGCAATGGAATTCTCTGGGTCCTTGAAGAAGTCAACACAGAAAGTGTTTGCCCCAGGAGTATTCCAAGAAATTCGGGGGTGAGAACTCATTTACAGAGCACCTACCATGGACTGCTACAGGCTGAACCGAGGTCTCTTATTTGATTTTCACAACAAAAGAATCAAATTTTACAGTTGAAGACATTCTAGAGACTTAGAAAGATGATGGAATTTGCCCTCTGACACACAGAATGAGTCGCCTGGGCAGGATTCAAACCCAAGTCTGTTTGTCATCTCGTCCTGTCCACCATCCTTATGCTAACATGAGCATTTGGGGTGAAATTCCCACCTGTTGCTCATTTTGATGGTGAGGCAGGGCTACCATCTGGTCCTGTAACTCAGAGGTCGAAATTTCATAACCTGAGCATCCTTGTTGGGAGTATAGATAAAAGTTGTTTGGATTGTATACACCCAGGGTGTGGCTTCAGGCATCTGAAATAGTCGCTGTGGTAGGGTTAACTCTAGTGAGGATTTCTAAATCTCAGCAATGTTGATGTTTTGAGCGTCATGTGATTCTTTGTTGTAGGGGGGTGTCCTGTGCAGTGGAGGATGTTAGCAACATCTCTACCCATTAGATGCCAGTATTTCCACCCCAGCGTGGCAACCAACAATATCTCCAGACATGTTGCCAAATGTCCCCAGGGGACAAAATCACCCCAGTTAAGAACTACTGCCCTAACCTAACAAAAGGTGACTTTTCACAGGCAAAGCCAAACTGTAGAGTTAGATTTCAGAAGAGAAGTTGCCTCTGAAGGAGGGAGGGGAGTAAGCTGGAAAGGGACACGAAGGAACTTTTTAGGCTCTCGTTGGGTGGTTGTTACATGAGTGGATGTGTTAATCGAAACTCTTCTTAATGTATGTCTATGGTTTGTGATGTGTGATTATGCCTCAGGTTTTTAAAAATAATAATTTATAAAAGGTAATATTTTCCCCTTAAAAGATAGAGATTTGGCTTGTTACAGAGCCATGTCCCTGATGGATTCAAGACATTCTGAAGCTGCTTGGAATGGTTATTTCTTGCCCTCGTTCTTGGCATCTTCAGGGCAGGGCTGAAAGGACAGAACTGAGAGCTCAGTCCACGTTGTGAAAAGGGCTGCTCTTTGTGTTTCCTTCCTGGATGTACTTCCTAGGACGCCAAGATGTTGCAGAAGCCTTGACCTGAGGCGTGAGGGGGCAAGCAGGTTTCCTGCCAGGTGTCTCACTCAGAGTGACAGTACTGGCCTCACGCTTCCTTCGAGGGTCTCATCACAGCTGTGTTAATAACACTAAACACTTTTCATGTGTTAACTTCACTTAATGCTTGCAACAGCTCTATGGGATGCATGGTATTATTATCCTAGTTTTGGAGGTGATGAAATGGAGACTCAGAGAGGTTAAGCAATCTTCCTAAAGTCACACAGCTAAAGCCAGGATGCACATGAAGGCAGCAGGCACTGGAATCCATGCACTTAACCATTACCCTGCATTCCTTCCTGAGACCAGTAAGTTAGCCTCATGGCTTTGCATGTGCTCTTCATCTGGTCCAAAATCTCCCGAATTCACCTTGTTGTGACCCACCTCCCCTTTTGAATCTTCCTGCCCAGCTCTTAATCCCTCCTTCCAGGTCCACCTTGATCCTTCCTTCCAGATCCACCTTATGTATCACTCTTCCACCCCAGAAGTACTCCCTTTTTTGAAGAAGTACTGTTAATTTTCATAAGCAATTATTAATTGCTTGCTAGGGAGTAGTTGTTTTGTTGGGTGCTAGGAAAGATACACAGACATGCTTCATTTCTTCAAGAAGATCTGCACAGTTCAATATGGTAGCCATAGCCGCATATGACTATTTAAATTAATTAAAATACATAAACTTTTCCATCTTTCATTTGTACTACCCACAATTTCAAAGTGCCCAATAGCCACATGTGGCTGTTGACTACTGTTTTGGAACACACAGATATAGAACATTTTGGGAATTCCCTGGCGGTCCAGTGGGTTAGGACTCTGTGCTTCCACTGCAGGGGGCACAGGTTCAGTCCCTGGTCAGGGAACTACGATCCCACAAGCCTCGCAGTGTGGAAGAAAAAAAAAAGAAAAAGATATAGAACATTTCCATCATTGCAGAAAGTTCTGTTGGGCATCAGAGGTCCACATCAGAGTTCAGCAAACTACAGCCTCCAAGTCAAGTCTGTCCTGCCACTCTGCTTTGGTAAATAAAGTTTTTACTGGGACACAGTCACACCTATTTATTTACATATCCTCTGACTGTTTGGAGGCTGCAAAAACAGAGCTGAGTAGTTGTAACAGAGACCAGCTGGCCTGCAAAGCCAGAAATATTTATTATTTATCTCTTTCTTTCAGAAAAAGTTTCAGTCCCTGGTCTAGATCAAGCAGGGAATGGGATGCATTGGAGAACTGCAGATGATTCTTTATAAGAAACTGAGGCACAGGCTTGATGGTTTAGAGTTTAGCTGGAGAGGTGAATGACAGCTAGGTCCTGAAGGACCTGGTGTGCCTGCATTTCTCAGGGTGTGCTCTGAAGAATACCAGTCCAATGAAGTGCTATGCAAAGGGCTCCATGGCCAAATAAGTTTCAGAAGTGCCAAATACTGGTCCCACTTCCTCAAGGTTCACAGGCACATTAAAGGCTCTGAGAAGTCCTGCAGTAAAAAAAAAATGTGTTGTCTTTTGCATAACCCCAAAGGTATTTCACCAGCAAGTCATTTTTCCTTCTAATACTTAGGTTAACATCCTGCAGAACTGAGGTTATTTGAAACAGACTTTGAGATACTTGGGCTTAGGGGGAAACATTGAAGGCTTTTAAGCAAAGGAGTGACATGTTCAAATGTGCTATAAGTTGTGGTCCTTGATGTAAATCAGCTATACTTCAATTTTTTTTTTAATTACAGAAGAGGAAAATCATATAAGCCAAAAAAAAAAAGTTGTGGTCCTTGCTACTTTTTTGGCACACCTCTCAATGGCATTAGCCATACTTAGTGTTATGTAGTTGTGAACTTGTCCAAACCAAGCCCAACTATTCTCTTTGAAGTCAGGTATTGTCTTACTCATGTTTATATCTTATAAAGTTCCTTAGTGGCTTTAGGCCCATAGTAAACTCTCAGTACATTTTTGGAATTGAAATGAATCGATTGGCAGTACAGCACAGACACTTGTTGTGAGGTCATTAGTCTTCGTCCTTAATTAGGAAGCTGGCGTCCCCAAATTGGAGGAGCAGGCAGGATGCAGAGCAGAACTGTGAAGGTGGGGAAATATTTTCGGCTATCACAAAGTCTAGAAGTCTGCAAATGAGAGCCTCCACTGCACACGCACTGCTTGCCTGTGGTGCCATCCCTGGCGATGACTCACTGGCTGCGCCAGTATCAGGCCAAATTAATGTGGCATTTAGTCCTGAGTCACCAGAAAGACCCCCACAGCCTCGCCCCACCTCCCAGCCACCGAGACATCAGCCCTGCATGGGCCCTGGTGAGTTAAGGAGCCTTCAGACCCAAAGCCACTGCATTTCTTCTGTCTCTTTCTGCTTTGGAAGGAGAACTAGTTAGGTATTTTGGGGGGAGGACAGAGCCACAACAAACTTATTTTATTCTTATGTGGTTTCCTTTAGATTCAGTGCTCTCCTGGGGACCTTACTTGTACAGCATGGTAAGTAGGTGAGTCCCCAGCTCTGCACCTTCTGTGGTTAACAGCCCAGCTGACCTCTTCTGGCTCTGTCCGAAGGAAGGACAAAGCTAGCTGGGTTTGCCTATGTGGTTGACACTGCCCCTTAGGGACTTATCAAATAAACCATATCAAATCAAAGACCCTAACCAACAGCCGGCCTTGGGGACAAATTTAAAGAAATATCAGCACAGTTATCCCATTTCTCCAGGTACAAGAAATGCACATTTTTAAATCCCCCCCACCAGCTTTTTATTACAGACATTTTTTAAAAAATTATTTTATTTATTTATTTTTGGTTGCGTTGGGTCTTCGTTGCTGCGCGCGGGCTTTCTCTAGTTGCGGTGAGCGGGGGCTACTCTTCATTGCCGCACGCAGGCTTCTCATTGTGGTGGCTTCTCTTGTTGCGGAGCACGGGCTCTAGGCATGTGGGCTTCAGTAGCTGTGGCACGTGTGCTCAGTAGTTGTGGCTCGCGGGCTCTAGAGCGCAGGCTCAGTAGTTGTGGTGCACGGGCTTAGTTGCTCCGCGGCATGTGGGAATCTTCCCGGACCAGGGCTCGAACCCGTGTCCCCTGCATTGGCAGGCGGATTCTTAACCACTGCGCCACCAGGGAAACCCCAGACATTTTCAAATATGCAGAAAAGTTGAAAGATCATGGTGAACACCCATATACCCATCACTTAGACTCAGTTACCATTTTCCTATATTTCCTTCATCAATAAACACAGCACTTGTAATGCTGTGCTTTCATATGGATGGTCCCCTTTCTCCTTCCTGCCACTCTTTCTGTTACCCATCCCTAACTGGAGCAATGCCAGATTTGTGTCTCTCACAAAGTGGGCCTTTTAGTTCTTGCTTTGCGTTCCAGTCTCTTCTCGACGACCGAGGTCTGGCAGAGGTGTCTCGGGTTGCAGAGCAAGTCCTGGATGCCGTAAATAAGAGACTCTACAAAGAGGCCACCGAGCTGTGGGGGAAAGCAGAAATGGTCATCGAACAGGTAAGAGGGGACACGCTCGGGGCCAGCCTGCTTGGCTTTTCCCCTTGGGTGAAGGGACCTTGGTTGGTGGTGTTAGGATTGGGATCTGTCCTGAGACTGCCCACAAGTCGAGAAATGATGTCAAACTAAATGATACATCTGACGAGTCTGAGCAAAGACAGGGTCAGAAAGCCACCCAGCCTGCAAGACTTGCCTGCCCCTCGACTGAAGGTATGGCTTCTATAAAAAAGAATATGTCCCACAGAGGCAAGTGTTTGGATCCTTGCTGAGCAGTGCTCTGGCCCCAGTGAGCCAGGAGGGAAGAATGCACAGGCTGAGGACTTGAGTGTGTAGGACACTGTAGCTCAGTTTTCCCTGGTAATTAACACACAGGCCCTTGATTTTCTCCTGCGGCATCGGAGCTCACTACCCCAGGAGACCAGGCTGACACTGCTGGTCTCTGAGCCTTCAGGGCTACATTTCTTTCTGGTCCGAGCAAATGTACAGAGTTAAAGCTGTCCTCGGATAAGGTGGAGAACCAGGTGCCGTTCTGTTTTGCAACTTTGATAATGAATAAATAAAACAAACAGCCAAATATGTTTTTTCTGTATTTCAGAACACAGACGGGGTGAACTTCTATAACATCTTAATTAAGATGTCTCCCATGTCTACCGTGAAATCGAGTCTAAAGTTCACCCAGAGCCACCTAGGTGAGTGGACCTTGAAGTTGCTAGACCCTGTCTCAGCCTCCGAGTGAGAGGAAACCAATTTTTTAAAAAGCTTTATTGATATATAATTTACATACCATAAAATTCACCCTTTTATTTTTTTTAATGTCTGAAACATTTATATTAACATATTTCCATACAAATACAAATATAAGATTTTTAGAAATTTCATGTAATGTCTGAAACATTTATATTAACATATTTCCATACATATTTCCATACAAATACAAATATAAGATTTTTAGAAATTTCATGTAATGTCTGAAACATTTATATTAACATATTTCCATACAAAAAACCCAATGAAAGTTTAGTATTAGTTGTTTTGTTTGTTTTTTTATACTGCAGGTTCTTATTAGGCATCAATTTTATACACATCAGTGTATACATGTCAATCCCAATCGCCCAATTCAGCACACCACCATCCCCACCTCACCGCAGTTTTCCCCCCTTGGTGTCCATACGTCCATTCTCTACATCTGTGTCTCAACTTCTGCCCTGCAAACTGGCTCATCTGTACCATTTTTCTAGGTTCCACATACATGCATTAATATACAATATTTGTTTTTCTCTTTCTGACTTACTTCACTCTGTATGACAGTCTCTAGATCCATCCACGTCTCAACAAATGACTCAATTTCGTTCCTTTTTATGGCTGAGTAATATTCCATTGTATATATGTACCACATCTTCTTTATCCATTCGTCTGCTGATGGGCATTTAGGTTGCTTCCATGACCTGGCTATTGTAAATAGTGCTGCAATGAACATTCGGGTGCATGTGTCTTTTTGAATTACGGTTTTCTCTGGGTATATGCCCAGTAGTGGGATTGCTGGGTCATATGGTAATTCTATTTTTAGTTTTTTAAGGAACCTCCATATTGTTCTCCATAGTGGCTGTATCAATTTACATTCCCACCAACAGTGCAAGAGGGTTCCCTTTTCTCCACACCCTCTCCAGCATTTGTTGTTTGTAGATTTTCTGATGATGCCCATTCTAACAGGAGTGAGGTGATACCTCATTGTAGTTTTGATTTGCATTTCTCTAATAATTAGTGATGTTGAGCATCTTTTCATGTGCTTCGTGGCCGTCTGTATGTCTTCTTTGGAGAAATGTCTATTTAGGTCTTCTGCCCATTTTTGGATTGGGGTGTTTGTTTCTTTGATATTGAGCTGAATGAGCTGTTTATATATTTTGGAGATTAATCCTTTGTCCGTTGATTCATTTGCAAATATTTTCTCCCATTCTGAGGGTTGTCTTTTCGTCTTGTTTATGGTTTCCTTTGCTGTGCAAAAGCTTTGAAATTTCATTAGGTCCCACTTGTTTATTTTTGTTTTTATTTCCATTACTCTAGGAGGTGGATCAAAAAAGATCTTGCTGTGATTTATGTCAAAGAGTGTTCTTCCTATGTTTTCCTCTAAGAGTTTTATAGTGTCCAGTCTTATATTTAGGTCTCTAATCCATTTTGAGTTTATTTTTGTGTATGGTGTTAGGGAGTGTTCTAATTTCATTCTTTTACATGTAGCTGTCCAGTTTTCCCAGCACCACTTATTGAAGAGACTGTCCTTTCTCCATTGTATATCTTTGCCTCCTTTGTCATAGATTAGTTGACCATAGGTGCGTGGGTTAATCTCTGGGCTTTCTATCTTGTTCCATTGATCTATGTTTCTGTTGTTGTGCCAGTACCATATTGTCTTGATTACTGTAGCTTTGTAGTATAGTCTGAAGTCAGGGAGTCTGATTCCTCCAGCTCCATTTTTTTGCCTCAAGACTGCTTTGGCTATTCGGGGTCTTTTGTGTCTCCATACAAATTTTAAGATGATTTGTTCTAGCTCCGTAAAAAATGCCATTGGTAATTTGATAGGGATTGCATTGAATCTGTAGATTGCTTTGGGTAGTATACTCATTTTCACAATGTTGATTCTTCCAATCCAAGAACATGGTATATCTCTCCATCTGTTGGTATCATCTTTAATTTCTTTCATCAGTGTCTTATAGTTTTCTGCATACAGGTCTTTTGTCTCCCTAGGTAGGTTTATTCCTAAGTATTTTATTCTTTTTGTTGCAATGGTAAATGGGAGTGTTTCCATAATTTCTCTTTCAGATTTTTCATCATTAGTGTATAGGAATGCAAGAGATTTCTGTGCATTAATTTTGTATCCTGCAACTTTACCATATTCATTAATTAGCTCTAGCAGTTTTCTGGTGGCAGTTTTAGGATTCTCTATGTATAGTATCATGTCATCCGCAAACAGTGACAGTTTTACTTCTTCTTTTCCAATTTGTATTCCTTTTATTTCTTTTTCTTCTCTGATTGCCGTGGCTAGGACTTCCAGAACTATGTTGAATAATAGTGGTGAGAGTGGACATCCTTGTCTCGTTCCTGATCTTAGAGGAAATGCTTTCAGTTTTTCACCATTGAGAATGATGTTTGCTGTGGGTTTGTCATATATGGCCTTTATTATGTTGAGGTAGGTTCCCTCTATGCCCACTTTCTGGAGAGTTTTTATCAGAAATGGGTGTTGAATTTTGTCGAAAGCTTTCTCTGCATCTATTGAGATGATCATATGGTTTTTCTCCTTCAGTTTGTTAATATGGTGTATCACATTGATTGATTTGCGTATATTGAAGAATCCTTGCATCCCTGGGATAAATCCCACTTGATCGTGGTGTATGATCCTTTTAATGTGTTGTTGGATTCTGTTTGCTAGTATTTTGTTGAGGATTTTTGCATCTATATTCATCAGTGATATTGGTCTGTAATTTTCTTTTTTTGTAGTGTCTTTGTCTGGTTTTGGTATCAGGGTGATGGTGGCCTCATAGAATGAGTTTGGGAGTGTTCCTTCCTCTGCAATTTTTTGGAAGAGTTTGAGAAGGATGGGTGTTAGCTCTTCTCTAAAGGTTTGATAGAATTCACCTGTGAAGCCATCTGGTCCTGGACTTTTGTTTGTTGGAAGATTTTTAATCACAGTTTCAATTTCATTACTTGTGATTGGTCTGTTCATATTTTCTATTTCTTCCTGATTCAGTCTTGGAAGGTTATACCTTTCTAAGAATTTGTCCATTTCTTCCAGGTTGTCCATTTTATTGGCATAAAGTTGCTTGTAGTAGTCTCTTAGGATGCTTTGTATTTCTGCGGTGTCTGTTGTAACTTCTCCTTTTTCATTTCTGATTTTATTGATTTGAGTCCTCTCCCTCTTTTTCTTGATGAGTCTGGCTAATGGCTTATCAATTTTGTTTATCTTCTCAAAGAACCAACTTTTAGCTTTATTGATCTTTGCTATTGTTTACTTTGTTTCTATTTCATTTATTTCTGCTCTGATCTTT
Organism: Eschrichtius robustus; assembly: GCF_028021215.1. Classification (NCBI taxonomy): domain Eukaryota; kingdom Metazoa; phylum Chordata; class Mammalia; order Artiodactyla; family Eschrichtiidae; genus Eschrichtius; species Eschrichtius robustus. The sequence continues at coordinate 39,960,947 of NC_090843.1, forward strand.
ATGATTTCTTTCCTTCTGCTAACTTTGGGTTTTGTTTGTTCTTCTTTCTCTAGTTTCTTTAGGTGTAAGGTTAGATTGTTTACTTGAGATTTTTCTTGTTTCTTGAGGTAGGCTTGTATAGCTATAAACTTCCCTCTTAGAACCGCTTTTGCTGCATCCCATAGGTTTTGGGTCGTCGTGTTTTCATTGTCATTTGTCTCTAGGTATTTTTTTATTTCCTCTTTGATTTCTTCAGTGATCTCTTGGTTATTTAGTAACGTATTGTTTAGCCTCCATGTGTTTGTCTTTTTTACGTTTTTTTCCCTGTAATTCATTTCTAATCTCATCGCGTTGTGGTCAGAAAAGATGCTTGATATGATTTCAATTTTCTTAAATTTACTGAGGCTTGATTTGTGACCCAAGATGTGATCTATCCTGGAGAATGTTCCGTGCGCACTTGAGAAGAACGTGTAATCTGCTGTCTTTGGATGGAATGTCCTATATATATCAATTAAATCTATCTGGTCTATTGTGTCATTTAAAGCTTCTGTTTCCTTATTTATTTTCATTTTGGATGATCTGTCCATTGGTGTAAGTGAAGTGTTAAAGTCCCCCACTATTATTGTGTTACTGTCGATTTCCTCTTTTATAGCTGTTAGCAGTTGCCTTATGTATTGAGGTGCTCCTATGTTGGGTGCATATATATTTATAATTGTTATATCTTCTTCTTGGATTGATCCCTGGATCATTATGTAGTGTCCTTCCTTGTCTCTTGTAACATTCTTTATTTTAAAGTCTATTTTATCTGATATGAGTATAGCTACTCCAGCTTTCTTTTGATTTCCATTTGCATGGAATATCTTTTTCCATCCCCTCACTTTCAGTCTGTATGTGTCCCTAGGTCTAAAGTGGGTCTCTTGTAGACAGCATATATACGGGTCTTGTTTTTGTATCCATTCAGCCAGTCTACGTCTTTTGGTTGGGGCATTTAATCCATTCACGTTTAAGGTAATTATCGATATGTATGTTCCTATGACCATTTTCTTAATTGTTTTGGGTTTGTTTTTGTAGGTCCTTTTCTTCTCTTGTGTTTCCCACTTAGAGAAGTTCCTTTAGCATTTGTTGTAGAGCTGGTTTGGTGGTGCTGAATTCTCTTAGCTTTTGCTTGTCTGTAAAGCTTTTGATTTCTCCATCAAATCTAAATGAGATCCTTGCCGGGTAGAGTCATCTTGGTTGTAGGTTCTTCCCTTTCATCACTTTAAGTATATCATGCCACTCCCTTCTGGCTTGCAGAGTTTCTGCTGAGAAATCAGCTGTTAACCTTATGGGAGTTCCCTTGTATGTTATTTGTCGTTTTTCCCTTGCTGCTTTCAATAATTTTTCTTTGTCTTTAATTTTTGCCACTTTGATGACTATGTGTCTCGGCGTGTTTCTCCTTGGGTTTATTCTGTATGGGACTCTGCGCTTCCTGGACTTGGGTGGCTATTTCCTTTCCCATGTTAGGGAAGTTTTCGACTATAATCTCTTCAAATATTTTCTCTGGTCCTTTCTCTCTCTCTTCTCCTTCTGGGACCCCTATAATGCGAATGTTGTTGCGTTTAATGTTGTCCCAGAGGTCTCTTAGGCTGTCTTCATTTCTTTTCATTCTTTTTTCTTTAGTCTGTTCCGCAGCAGTGAATTCCACCATTCTGTCTTCCAGGTCACTTATCCGTTCTTCTGCCTCAGTTCTTCTGCTATTGATTCCTTCTAGTGTAGTTTTCATTTCAGTTATTGTATTGGTCATCTCTGTTTGTTTGTTCTTTAATTCTTCTAGGTCTTTGTTAATCATTTCTTGCATCTTCTCAATCTTTGCCTCCATTCTTATTCCGAGGTCCTGGATCGTCTTCACTATCATTATTCTGAATTCTTTTTCTGGAAGGTTGCCTATCTCCACTTCATTTAGTTGTTTTTCTGGGGTTTTTTCTTGTTCCTTCATCTGGTACATAGCCCTCTGCCTTTTCATCTTCTCTATCTTTCTGTAACTGTGGTTTTTGGTCCACAGGCTGCAGGATTGTAGTTTTTCTTGCTTCTGTTGTCTGCCCTCTGGTGGTTGAGGCTATCTAAGGGGCTTGATGGGAGGCTCTGGTGGTGGGTAGAGCTGACTGTTGCTGTGGCGGTCAGAGCTCAGTAAAACCTTAATCCACTTGACTGTTCAAAATTCACCCATTTTAAGTGTGTAATTTTCCATGGTTTTTAGTTTATTTACAGAGTTGTGCACTCATCACCACAATCCAGTTTTAGAACATTTCCATCACCCCAGAAAGATCCCACATGTCTGTCTGCAGTCAATTTCTGTTCCCACTCCCAGCCCCAGGCAACCACTAATCTGCTTTCTGTCTCTCTAGATCGGCCATTTCAGGACATTTCACATAGAGGGAGTCATACACTAGGTAGTCTTTTGCATCTGGCTTCTTGCACTTAGATAGCGTTTTGAAGTTTGGAAACCAGCTTCTGCACATTGAATTACGATGTCAGTTCTCCTAAAGGCTGGATTGAGTTGTCTTCCCTGCGGGTGCTGAATGCCTGGTATCCTCCCGCCATGTAGAAGCTGCAGGAGGCCTCTAGATTCCACTCAGCTGATCGCCTTTGGCCGTGCTGGATAATCTCAGTGGCCCCAGGGTACATAAAATGCAGCAATCAAAATCAATAAAGCATCTCCACTTTGAACAGGTTCCTGACTCCCCCCGCCCCCCCCCCGCCATCTGGGGGGAATCAGGGGGACACTTTTCTTTTTCCAGGTGCAGGCCTCCCTCTTACAGCATCCCCGGCAGCTTAGAAAAGAGGTTCGCTTGGTCTTATTTCCAGTCCTTTGACTCACCGTGTACCAGTTTGTTTTAGTTCATCTTTTCCAGCGCCACGTGAGACACTTACAGCAGGATGCCTTAAGTCAGCTCATGAATGGTCCCATCAGAAAGAAGCTCAAAATTATTCCTGAAGATTGCTCCTGGGGAGGTAACTTGTGTGACCTAATTAAAGCGTCTTTTGTAGAGCTGGGGGGTGAAAAAGGTGGAAATTCAAAGGCCTTAATTTGTTGAATGGGTTTTGGTGGTGGCGATAGTGTGTTGCAGGTAGAACAGTATCGACATTGATAGATGAGCAAACATAGAAAGACAGTAAATAACATGCCAAAATTGGTTCAAAATCGGGGGTTGGTAACGGAAGTGGGTGGGGAGAGAAATGAAGAGACTTTTTATAAGTGGAAGCCTGGAGTGAGTACACGGGAATCATCACACCCTCCTCTTTACTTCTGTATCAGTGTGAGGTTTTCCATAATAAAAAATTGAGATTAAAAAAGCCATGCCCAAGGCCACAGTTGGTTGTGGGTAAGACTTCCACACAAAGGTCCTTTCGGACAGGGTTTGAGAAGCTCTCTCTGGCTGGCCTCTGCAGGCATCCTGATGTAGATGTGGTCTGGCATCTATTGCATTCTGGTCTGAAGGTCATAGTGGGGAAATACTGGGGTCCTCAGGGACCGAGACCAGGTAGAAATCTTGCATAAGTTCCTGCTCAGTCTTACAGGGAAGCCATGAGTAAGTGGGACTCCCAGACTCCTGGAGGGGAAACACTCAAGCTGAGGAGGGTTTTGTTCATGTCTAAGAGACCCCAAAGCTATGCCTCTGTTAGGGCAGAACATTGACAGCGGCGGAGAGGCTGGGACTTGGCTCTGGCCCTGGCTTCTTCAGGGGACGCGGCCATCCTCCCAACATGCAGTCAACAGAGGACTCGTCCTAGACCTAGTGTCTTCATTTCCCCCTCACCCCTTAGAGTTTTCTAGAAATGAGGGGAAAGTTAGCTCAAATAAAAGAATGTGGTGTCAGAGCTTTAAGGGGTACAGACACCCACAGGAGGTTGGACGCTGAGAAGGAGGAGATGTGAACACCCCCAGGAGGCCAGGTGAAGGTCAAGCTCACAAGAGCACATCTTTTCAGCTCAACCCCCTCATCTTACCTTCATGACCGTGTTGTCCAGCCCCAGCTTCTCGCGTTATAGGGACCCTCCCTCCCTGCCCAGTGTGGCTGGACGGGCGAGCCAACTACACTTTTGCAGATGAAAACTGATAAGAGCAAACTCTCCCTGGCTCCGGGTGTGCCTGTGTATGGGTCTGGAAAGGACAGACTGCACTTTCCGGGTACCCTCAGTGTCCCGAGTCCAGTTTGTAGTTAAGGCCTACGTACTTTGGAGTCAGCCAGGCCTGCGTTCTGGTCCCACCTTGCCACTGGCTGTTTCGCCCGGGGCATGTTTCTCAGCCTCTCTGAGCCTTATTTTCTTTAGCCATTGCACAGGCTAAAGAACCTAACCTCGCAGGGCTGGTGAAGGAAGGAGGCAATAGGGTGTTGCTTACAGAGTGCTTACTTAGCACAGTGACTGGCAACTAAAAATCAATGATGGCTGCTGCCGTTGTTCAGTACGATGACAGTGGTGGTCAGGGATCCAGCAGGAAGGCTGTGCGGACTGCCTCCTCTCTTGCCTGGGGCTAGTCATCCACGCGACTTTACCAGGGGCCGGCTCCGAATTGGTTTAGGGCTGATTTGTTGGTTACTAAGGTAGCCCTCCTGGTTCAGAGCTTAAAACTTGGCCCTGAAAAAGCAAAAACAAAGCAAAACAAAAAAACCTTGGCCCTGGTATTACTCAGCAAAGGAGGAAAACTAACGTTGGCCCCAAATCAGTTTGTCCCCTGAGAGGACCAGCCCAATGGGTATTTTCTTTTTTTTTTTTTTTTTAAATTTTATTTATTTTTTGTCTGCGTTGGGTCTTCATTGCTGCGCGCGGGCTTTTCTCTAGTTGTGGAGAGCGGAGGCTACTCTTTGTTGCGGTGCGTGGGCTTGTCATTGTGGTGGCTTCTCTTGTTGAGGAGCACGGGCTCTAGGCACGCAGGCTTCAGTTGTTGCGGCATGTGGGCTCAGTAGTTGTGGCTCGTGGGCTCTAGAGCACAGGCTCAGTAGTTGTGGCGCACGGGCTTAGTTGATCCGCGGCATGTGGGATCTTCCCGGACCAGGGCTCGAACCTGTGTCCCCTGTGTTGGCAGGCGGATCCTTAACCACTGCGCCACCAGGGAAGTCCCTCAAAGGGTATTTTCTAAACCTCCCTGTTTCCTTGGGTGTTAGCTTTCTCTGGGTTTCCATCCCTCATGACAAATGGCATCTGCTGTCATCACAAGCACCTGGATGAACAGACATGTGTGCTGTTTGGGCTCCCCTTCTACACGGCCAGCTCGGGGCACAGATTTCTGGGCCAGCTCGTCCCTGTTGGCGAAGCATCTGTGTATTCAGTCTTTGTTAGGTGCTGCATGGTGTTCACTTTTGGGTGCTGGATGCTCTGGGCTGAAAGGTGCCTCTTGTTCTGGCAGGTTCCAAGCTGCTACCTCTTTCTCCTTCCCCTTGTACAGGCCAGGCTTCCAGTGTCTTCCTGAACATGGAGGGGGACTTCATGAAGCCAGTCATCAGCATTGTGGACGAGCTGCTGGAAGCCGGGGTCAACGTGACCGTGTATAATGGACAGCTTGACCTCATCGTGGACACCATGGGTAGGAGCCACTCGGGGCCCATGGAGCCAGTGTCGTGGGTTGAGCTGGAAGGGAACTGGCCTCTTGGGGGACTGTTGACATTGAAATGGCAGGAGGAAGGCCATTTCCTGTTACATGCATCCACCCCTGACCTGACTCTTTGAAGAAGGTAGGGCTGCCCGAGGTTGTGACCCCTCAGAGAAGCCTGGCCTGTCCAGCTTTTGAGGCCTTAGGTATGATTACAGAAAAGGATAATACCCACCCCCACCTCGAAATTTAAAAAGAAGACATTTCCCTAGCCACTGGACAAAGGCACCATTTAACTGAGGGAAAACCTCGTTTTTGTGCAGCGTCACAGGGGATGGTAAGCACTGCAGCATGAATCAAGACAGCCCTGCTGACCCTGTAAAGATGAAGACCCAGGGGAAATGGTCTTGGTGGGGTCCCTCCCGCACTGGCTGCCACCTGTGCCCACCTCTGGTTTCAGGGAGGGCCAGGGAGAAGCTCAGGCAGGTTCTCAGAACTGGCAGAAAAATCGAGGCACGTGGTCTGGCAGGCGTGAGCGCGCCTCAAAGTCAGCAGGATTGAATATTTTTGCGACTTGGGAGCCAAGGGTACTGAGGATGATGTGAAAAGGTTCCATGTTTCTTCCATGAGCTCCCCCGTGTGATCCACCATCTCCTTACCCTGAGGCTTCTCCATCCTCCTGGCAGCCCTGTCCACCTCCAGGGGTCCCCGATTTCCTTCCTACAGAGCATAGGGCAGTGGGAGGGTCAGGGGCAAAAAGTAGTCACAGCTGTTAGGTTTCTCCCGGGCAGCCTGGCTGTGGACACCCAGTGCTACAAATGCAGAGTCCCAGGCCCTGCCCAGACCTACTGCATCGGAATTTGCATTTTAACAAGATCCCGGAGTGAGTTTTATGTACAGCCCAGCTTGCAAATTCCATGCCGAATCATGGGACCCAGATTTTGGTTTCTACTCCACTCAGCTCTTAACGCTGGGCCCTTCCTCATCCCTCTCGCCAGGTCAGGAGGCCTGGGTGCGAAAACTGAAGTGGGCAGAACTGCCCAAATTCAGTCAGCTGAAGTGGAAGCCTCTGCACAGTGACCCTAAGACTTCAGAAACGTCTGCCTTTGTCAAGTCCCACAAGAACCTGGCTTTCTACTGGATTCTCAGAGCTGGACACATGGTGAGAGAGGGTCAGCGTTTGTTCCAGATTTGCCACTCGAGCTGGGGGTGGAGGAGCCACACGCACTGGTCTCATAAGTGCGTTGGGTTTGGGGGTGTTTTGGGGTCGCTAATGAAACTCTATTTGTGCTTCATTGAAAAAGTAAATCCTCCTGAGAGACTTACGCTGGGTTCTCTATCCTCTGCTCTTTAGGTTAAATGAGTTGAATGTTACTTTCCTCTGGACAGTTTGTCCTGAAGGAACAACTTGTCCTGAGGGAGGGAGGGAGAAATCGTCTTTCCCTGACATTTTCAGGGAGTGAAATCAGAGCTCGGTGGTCTGTAAGGCTGAGCACAGTGCAGAGTACAAGTGTTTGTGAGGAGTGGTGGCTCTGGAACTTCAATTCAGAAGAGGCTTCACCTGCAAAGACGGGCACGGAGGCTGCAGCACTCTTGCACTTTCCTAGCGAACGCGGTGTTTTCCCTTAGGCTGTAGGTGGACTGAGTAGCTTTCCCTGGGCTGAGGGAGATTATGGAGGGATGAATACACTATGCAAGCACATGCACACACGTGCACACGCATACACACACAGACTACCTGCAAAGGAGCCAAAGGCAGGAATGCCCAGGAAGCAGAAGGGGCCCAGGTGTTTCCCTCATGGTTATGCTTTGGTCCAGCCATTTAAATGCAGGCTCTCCTTTCGTCCCAGATGGCAGTTTCCTGGAGGAGATCTGTGGGAGAGATGGTAAGGCTTGGCGCCATTGTGCTAAGACAGAATCTCCACAGAGAAGGGGCTGAGGGACAGCTGTCTGGCTAGAAAGGGGGGCCTGAGGAACTGGCCTTAAAGCTTCATTTGCACAGTGAGCACATCATAGAGCATTCACTTGGACCGCCAAGGAAGTGCTGAGGGACTTGGGGGTTACCAATAGTGGTTCTCAACTGGGGTCAGTTTTGCCCCAAGGGGACTTCAGCGATGTCTGGAGACATTTGGGGTTGTCACAGCTTGGGGAAGGTTGCTACTGGTATGTGGTGGGCAGAGGCCATGGATCCTGGTAAACATCCTGCCGCACACAGGCCGGCCCCCCACCACAGAGAATTGTGCCGCACAAAACGTTAGTCGTGTCAAGATTGAGAAACCCTGATCTAGAGGAAAGTGGGAGCTTGGGTATATGGTATACTTGTTCTTACTATATTTATTAGGTATCTTGACCATGGATAACTTATCCTCAACCTCTCTGACCCTTAGTCTTTTATTTATTTATTTATTTAATAAATTCATTTTATTTATTTATTTATTTTTGGCTGCATTGGGTCTTTGTTGCTGCACGTGGGCTTTCTCTAGTTGCGGTGAGCGGGGGCTACTCTTTGTTGCAGTGCGTAGGCTTCTCATTGCGGTGGCTTCTCTTGTTGCAGAGCACAGGCTCTAGGCGCTCGGGCTTCAGTAGTTGCGGCTCGCGGGCTCTAGAGCACTGGCTCAGTAGTTGTGGCGCACAGGCTTAGTTGCTCTGCGGCATGTAGGATCTTCCAAAACCAGGGATCGAACCCGTGTCCCCTGCATGGGCAGGCGGACTCTCAACCACTGTGCCACCAGGAAAGCCCTTCCCTTAGTCTTCTCTTAAGAACCTCCCAGAAATGAAGATGCTGCAAGCTTTAAGAGAAACCAAAGTTACTCTTTGGTTCCTTTATTCACTGAGCAAACATTTGAGTGTCTCATAACCACTCATCCGTGTGCCAGGTACTGGGAGTACAAAGATGGATGATACACCATCTCTGTCCTCCGGGAGCTCATGGACCAGAACGGCAGACAGGCAAAGAGACTCTAGTAACATGGGGTGAGAAATCCCAAGATGGGGCTTGGCCCTGGGAAGGGAGCCCAGCCCAGGCTTGGGGGTCAAAGACGAGGCCCTAAGGATGGGCAGGAGTTAGCTGGGTAAAGAGGAGAAGGTGTGGGGTCAAAGAGAGCAGTGCGTGCAAGTCCAGAGGTGCCTTCAGGCAACTGCGGCCTCGGAGGGTTGTCTCCGCATCACTGAGGAGACATGAGGCTGGAGAGGGAGAGTTTGCATACCTCTGTAAGGAGCTTAGACCTACCCTGAAAGCAATGATGTGCCACTGGGGAGTTTTAAGGAAAGGAGTAAAATTACCAGATTTGTCTAAGAAATAACATTCTAGCCATAGAGGACGTGGGACAAGACTGGAGCAGAGAGCTGATCTAAGATGCTTTTATAATAATGCAGACGGGAGAGACATAGAGGAATTTGATGTTAGAAGGGAGAATAAGCAGGACTTGGTAACTGTTTGTCTATAGACCAGCCGAGTGGGCTGTCCGTAGGCAATTGACTATATAAACTGTGTATTTGTGGGTCTGGAGTTAAATGTTTGTCCTTAGAGATAGAGTTTCGGGAGTCAAATATGGAAAAGGCGAGGGTCAGGGCCCTGGACACACCAGTATTTAAGAGGCAGGAGGAAAAAGAAGGACCCACAAATGAGACTTGAGAAGAGAACAGCTAGAAAAGTAGGAGGGAGACCAGGGACATCCCCAAAGCAGAGAGGGGCCAGTGGTGTCGAATGCTGCCAAGAGCTCAGATAAAGGACTGAAGTGTAAGCAGTGATTTGGGTGCACCGGTGTTGGTGGTAATCGTGGCAAAAGCATGTTTAGTGGATCGGCAGGCTCAAGCCAGCACGGAAAGGACAGAGCGAATGAATGAGCAGTGAGGGAGAGAACACAACTTCCCTTAAGAAACCGGAAGGAAGTAGTAGCCCACCCTTTTAATAAACTTGATCCGAAGAGACAGTGGACAAGGCAGCAGGACACAGGGTTAAGAAGGCATTTTGTCATGGCTCTGAGTACCTTCGGTGTTGACTGGGAAAAGGCAGTAGGAGGTCTTAGAGCACAACACTATTCCAAGAAAGGGTCTCTGCGGAGTCAGAGAGGAGGGGGAGGCAGGAGGAAGCAGCTGTGGGCTGTCACTGGTGTGAGGAGTTCAGGCCTGGTTCCTCTTGGTTTGTCACCGGTAGAACAAGGCATCAGTTGGGGGCAGCCTTAAAATAGCTATTGGAGACTGTTATTAAATCATCCCCCAACCACTTCCTCTTTAGTTGATTAAGTGTCATTTTGGCATACCCCACTGTGCCTGTGCCTCCTGGGGACCAAGCCTGGCAGGAGAGTCGGGGGCAGGAGTGTGAGAGAATCGTGGAGCCGCAGAATTTCAGAACTTGGAGCCATCAACTCTACCCCCATCTTTGTGGGGGACAAACTGAGGCCCATGCCCCTCCCCCTTTTGATGGTGTGTGGGAAGGAGATTTTTTACAAGAATTATTTGAAAAAATCTTACTGGAAAACAAAAAGTTGAATAACCGTGTAAAAGCAGGGGTGCCCCAAACAAAGAGTCTTGTTGGTTTACAGATTTGCTGTTAGTTTCCCTTCCACTCTGGGACCCTTCCTACACAGAGAATCCTTTAAAATATTTACAATCTTCCCTCTTCCTTGAACAGTCTGGATCCTAGTAACATAAGCACAGCCCTTATAAAGAAATCAACAGGGACTTCCCTGGTGGTCCAGGGGTTAAGACTCCGCGCTTCCACTGCAGGGGGCGAGGGTTCCATGCCTGGTTGGGGAACTAAGATCCTGCATGCGGTGTGGCCAAAAAAAAAAAAAAAAAAAAGAAAGAAATCAACAGATCAGCCCCAAATGGAATAGAAGATTCCTTCCTAAATGCTGGCTTCTCTAGACCCCTGCAGCCCAGTAGGTGGGGGCCCAGAAGAGGATTTGTCCAGCGTAGGGTCATTTCACAGAAGGGACGCTCCTTTAAGGCATGGCACCCAGGTGTAGCTGTCCTCCCAGGTTGCTGTCACAGAGCTGGCCCCCCGAGCTGTGTCTCGGGATGCCAGCCCTGACCCCAGCCCCAGGCATGGAACCAGGAGTGCTAACGCGGATACTGCTTGCTTCCAGGTTCCTTCCGACCAAGGGGACATGGCTCTGCAGATGATGAGGCTGGTGACTCAGCAAGAATAGGATGGTCTGGGCTGGAGGTGAGCTGCTTGGCCTCGGGGCACGGAAGCCGAAGCAATCACCCTGAAGGTGTAGGAACCACTCTTCTCCCTTCGAATCTGACTCCGGGGGAGAACCTGACTTGGGCTGTGATTGTGAAGGGTCCCATCAGCTTCGACAGAGGATAAAATCATTGCCTTTGTGACAACTTGGAAATCATTACTGCTTCTGAAAACTAAGTTTTAAAAAAATGGGTTTGTTTTCATCAAAATGAAGGGTTGAAATAGATTAACATTTTCTTATTACAAAAGCAAGTTATGCGATTTATAGAAAAAACAGGAAATACAGGAAAACAAAGAACAATATGAATACTCATATGCTCCCTTCCCAGGGATAAGCACTGTTACCACTTAAGTGTTTATCCTTGCAAATCTTTTTTTGCTATATATACATATATATTTTTTACAAAAAACGCAATCATTGCTATGTTATTTCACAGTCTATTTTGTTCACACATCAGTATGATGTCTGCTGAGCATTCCATTTTATGGATGTACCATAATTTACCTACCAAATGCCCAGTTGTTTCCCATAAGCAGTGTCTAGTTTGTCGCTTTTATAAACGATGCTCTGGTGATTTATCCTGTTAGTTACATTTTTACACACATCCTTATCATTTTCTTACAATAATTTCCTAAAAGCATACTTGTTCAGTCAAAAAATTGTAACATTTCTTTAAAATTAAAATGATGAGTTCGGGACTTTTGAGTTTTAATTTATGGCTCAAGATCTGCAAAGGGACCTGATAGCTTCTATGATAGCCCTGAAGCAAATACCACTTCCTGTAGTTGTGGGGCTGAGATTTTGAAAACCAAACCCGAAGCCTCGTCCTGCAGTGTGTGAGGAAAGAGTTACTAACAGGTTACGCCTGCGTGACCAGCCCCTTCTGACCTGATACTAAAACAGGCTTCCTTGGGTGGTACTCCACGCTTTCCCCACAGTTTGGTTTGCTGTTGGGAAGAGAGGGCTCCTGTACTCCTGTGTAGACGGGGAAGAAGGCCAGAGGCTTGTGCTGGGTCCCCCTGGACTCCACCAGTGTGTATCGTTCTCCTGCCGCTTCTGCCGGGTATCATTTGCTGGAAAAAAATTGAACTATGAGTATAACTAGTTGCTGAGTCTTACGAGTCCTTCGGGTGTTGAATTACAACACAAGTTGAATTCCCAACCTCACAGAGTCTTTTGATTAGAGGTTAGGGTATTTGGGGGGAAGGAGTGCAAGTTTGAACATTAGGATATGTCATATGGGCAGATTCCAGTGAACCTGGGACCTCCAAGCTTTTTTGCCACTGGAAGCAGCCCTTCCATCCCTGTCTGAGGAAGTGAGTCTCTTGCCCTAAGATCCTATAGCAAATTCCCAGACTTGCCTAAGGCCCCTGTTCCTGCTACATTGTATTCTCTCTCAACCCACACCCATGCCTTCATGGGATTCCCTATGATGTGTTGACTGAGGAAGAAAAGTCTCAGGCTTGGTTTGTAGATGGTTCTGTGTGATAGGCATGCATCACCTGAAAGTAGACAGCTTTGGCACTGGAGTTCCTCTCTGGGACAGCCCTGGAAGGTGGTGGTGAAGGGAAATCCTCCCACTGGACAGACCTGGGAGCAGTGCACCTGTTTATCTTGCCTGCAAAGAGAGATGGCCAGAAGAAAGCGTCTGCCCCAAGTCATGGTTTGGTTGGGTCGTTGAACTGGAAGGAGCGCAACTGGAAAATCGAAAGGTCTGAGGATAGAGCTCTCTGATTGGCAGAGCCTGAAGATATTTGGGTTCCATGTGAATGCTCACTGAAGGGTAGAGGAAGGTTTTAATAATCGGGTGGATGGGATGACCCATTTGGTAGACAACAGACAGCCCCCTTCCCCAGCAACTCCTGTGGACTTGTGAACAGAGTGGCCCTGGTGACAGTGATGGAGGCTATGCATGGGCTCAGCAACATGAACGTGTGTTCACCAAGACTGACCTGGCTACAGCTACTGCTCAGTGCCCAGTCTGCCAGCAGCAGAGACAGCGCTGAGCCCCTGATGTGGCACCATTGCCGCAAGGAATCAGCCAGCTACCTGGTGTTAGGTTGCTTACATTGGACCACTTTCATTTTGGAAGAGGCAGCAAGTTGCTCTTACTGGAACTGACACTTGCTCTGGACATAGATTTGCCTTCCCTGCCCACAATGCTTCTGCCAAAACTACCATCTGTGGCCTTGCAGAATGTCTCGTCCACCATCATGGTATTCACAGCAAATGAAATACAGCAGTGGGTTCATGCTCTTGGAATTTACTGGTCCAACCCTAGTCTTCATCATCTCTAAGCAACTGCCTTGACAGACAATTGAATGACTTTTTGAAGATTCAGTTATATTGCCGAATAGGTGGTGACATCTTGCAAGGGCTGGGGCAGTGTCCTCCGGTTTGTGGTAAATTCTCTAAATCAGCGTTATGTTTCTCCCATACCCTGGATTCAGAAGTTCAGGAATCAGGGCTTCCCAGGTGGCGCAGTGGTTGAGAATCTGCCTGCCAATGCAGGGGACACGGGTTGGAGCCCTGGTCTGGGAAGATCCCACATGCCGCGGAGCAACTGGGCCCGTGAGCCACAATTACTGAGCCTGCGCGTCTGGAGCCTGTGCTCCGCAACAAGAGAGGCCGCGATAGTGAGAGGCCCGCGCACCACGATGAAGAGTGGCCCCCACTTGCCACAACTAGAGAAAGCCCTCGCACGAAACAAAGACCCAACACAGCCAAAAATAAATAAATTAATTAATTAATTTAAAAAAAAACTGTAAATTAAAAAAAAAGTTACTAATCTATCTCTAGAAAAAAAAAAAAAAAAGAAGTTCAGGAATCAAGGGATAAATATGAAAGTCAGTCCTCTCAGTATTAACCCTAATGATCCAATAGTCAAAGTTTTGCTGCCCATCTCTGCAGTTTTAGCATCTGCTCGTGTAGAGATCTTCATTACAAAGGGAGAAATGCTTTCACCAGGAGACGCAGCGAAGATTGCATTAAATTGGAACTTGAAGCTGCCATCTGGCCTCTTTGGGCACTGAATCAATAGGCAGAGTACTGGCTGGGGTGATAGACCTGACTATCAAGGGGAGACTGAGTTGCTGCTGCACGGTGGGAGTAAGAAGGGGTACTGCAGGAGACCCTTTGGGGTGCCTCTTAGTACTCCCATATCCTCTGATTAAGATCAATGGAAAACGGATAAACAACAAGGTCCTACTACTGTATAGCACAGAGAACTATATTCAGTATCCTATGATGAACGATAATGGAAAAGAATATTAAAAGAATATATGTATATAACTGAATCACTTTTCTCTACAGCAGAAATTAACACAACATTGTAAATCAACTATATGTCAATAAAACAAACAAGCAAAAGATCAGTGGAAAACTACAACAACCCAATTTAGACTGCTAATGTCCCAGATCCTTCACAAAGGGCTTGAGTCATTCCACCAGGCAAGGAACTATGACAACGGAGGTGTTTGCTGAGGGCAAAAGAAATATGGAATGAGCAGTAGATGATGATAGTTATAAACACTAACTGTGGCCTTGTGACCAGCTGTAGAATGAGGACTCTAATAGTTTAAAGTATTTCTTCCTTATTTTGATGTGACTATATTTTAATAAATATTAACCAAAAATTTTTTATCTCCTCTCTCAATCTCTATCATCTAACCTGAGGTGTGCTCATAATCACTTTATATGTAAGTATTTTAAGTTACAAGATGTCAAAACAGGAGTGTGAATCAGCTAGGAAAAGAATGAACGTTATCCAAAGACAAAAAAGGGACCCTGATGCTCCCCTGGGGATGAGGTTAGAATGGTTTTGGTTGTAAGAGGGATAGTGTGTCATGTTAAGCAGAAGCATGGCTTTGTTTTTGTGTTTATTTGGAGATTAAATGGGGTTTTGGGCAACGTGTGGGTGGCCAGTTGAGAAGGGGTGGACTGTAGTCTTTGTAATGTTTCAACTTGCCTTGGCCGAACTCTGTTTTCTGGAATTAAATTTCCTCTATGTTTCTGATTAGAGTGGCCCAGAAGACTGGAGATTCTATGACCTTTGGAGGATGGAAATTGATTTTTCCTAGTTATGCCAGCTGCTGTTTCACCTTATTAACTGTTGTCTTCTCATCTGTTTCTTAATTTCTTATTTCATGAACTCAGTGTTTGCTTTAATTTCCTTGAGAGGAAGCAAAGTGTTTAGTTTCCTAGTACAAACCTTCCAAGGAATGTTTCTCATCTGTTTCATCTATCTTTTGTATTTTGTGTTGATTTCCTCCCTTTTGGTTGAGGTTGGTTGTGTGTGTGTTTTTTCATGTTTATTATGTTTGCTTGTTTATGTATACTTATCTTTGAATGAGGGTAGTTACAGAATAATCGCATTCCCCATCCTGTTCATTTGGTTAATTTTTAGATTGTCCCCTTAGTTCTTATTCTGGAAGATTGGATGTTGTGGGTCCATATGGTCTGTTTAGTTGTTCAGGTGCCTAAGGGAAGTGGATGCTGGGATCTTGAGCAATGAGAACAGATCTTCCTCGACTTTGATGGGGTTACATCCTGATAAATCCATTGTAAGTTGAAAATAAGTCAAAACTGCATTTAATATACCTAACCTACCTAGCTTACGTAGCGTAGCCTAACCTACCTTAAACGTGCTCAGAACACTTCCATTAGCCTACGGTTGGGCGCAATCATCCAACACAAAGCCTATTTTATAATAAACTGTTGAATATCTCATGTAATTTGTTGAATACTGTACTGAAAGTGAAAGACGGAATGGTTGTCAGTGTCTCATGATCATGTGGCCGACTGGGAGCTGTGGCTGCTGCTGCCCAGCATCACAAGAGAGCGTTGTACCAGGTATCGCTGCCCGGGGAAAGATCACAATTCAAAATCTGACGTATGGTTCCTACTGAATGCACATTGCTTTTGCACCATCTAAAGTCGAAAAGTTGTAAGTCAAACCATTGTAAGTCGTGGACTGTCTGTATTGGGAACTTTCCTTGAGGCCCTTATTCACTAATGGCAGAGGCACCTAGATTTTGTTGTGGTCTCCTGCTGCAGGATGGACCAACCACTTTGTTTGTTTTTGTTTATTTGTTTTTTTGGACCAACCACTTTGGTAAGAAGCAAAGTCCAGAGAGACCTAGGGACTCCTTATTTGATGGATTAGTATTAGTTACCTATTGCTGCATAATAAATCACCCAGAAATGTAGTGACTTAGAACATTATTATCTGATCGTTTCTGTAGGTCAAGTTGGGGTCTCTCCTGGGGCTGCCATCAAGGTATTAGCCAGGGCTGCAGTCATCTCAAGGCTCAACTGGGGAAGGATATGCTTTCAAGCTCGCTCATGAGATTGTTGGCAAGACTCAGCTCATCACAGGTGGTTGGACTGAGGGCCTCTCTCAGTTATTTGCCATGTGAATCTCTCCGCAGGGCAGCGCATGACGTGGCAAAGTGAGACAGAAGAATCAGGGAGAGAAAGTGAGCAAGGTACAGGTCACCGTCCTTTATAGCCGAATCCCAGTGTGCTATCTTATCACCTTTGCCTATTCTATTCTTAAGAAGCAAGTCAGTATGTCTTGCCCCATTCAAGTGGAGGGAATTACACAAGGGCGTGAAAAAAGGAAGCAGACATCGCTGAGAGCCGTTGAGAGACTGTCTACCAGGTGGGCCAGCACTCATTTTCTCATACCTCCCTCTGTCTTTCTTCACCTCAGAACTCTTCTTGTCATGAGAGGGGTCAGAGGAGAAAGTATGGTGATGTGTAGACTTTCAGGCTCTCCTCACGCCTCACACTCCTGAGGTGGAAGAATGGGCTTCCCCATGGGCTTAGGTTCAAGTCCAAAATCCTTAACCATACCCAAAGGCCTAATAGAATCAGGGCCCTCTTCAGCCTCATTGGTGTCTCTCTACCCCTTTCTCTTTTCACTGCAGTGCTATTAGAAGTTGGATTCCTGGAGAGGGCCCTATAAATTATATCCTCTTCCTTACCCAAGTTCTGAAACAATTGAAAACAACACAATAAAGTCAGCAGATAAGAAAACCAAAATAAATTGGAGGACATAGCTTAGTGTTTGAATCAGAACGCACTTGCTAATTCCAAATCCCCAGTCTTGACCTTGGACCAGCCCATCCAAGGGAAAGGTACAGTGTGTAGGGCACACTGCCTCTTGCTCATCCTGGTAGAGAGGGAAAAAGCCAAATCCCCCCAAGCCGGCATTCATGCTAGATTGGCTCTACCCAGTCAAGAAATGTAGACCACCATCTGTGCCCCAGTGTGATGAACGCTATGAATTAGCTTTTTTAACTGCCAGCCCACCCTCATAGGCACCTTCTGGAGTGCAGAGGTCAGAAAGCCAAAACTATACTCACAGATGCCTTTGTAGCTAGGGTTCGTGTTGTAAATAAGGTGGAAATTAGATGGTGGCCCTTTTGGTTTGTTTGTTTTTTTTTTTTCTCGCAAGCCAGGTTGTAGAATCGTGAGATTTTTCAGCAGCAACGTTCCAGTACCCATTCTTCCTGTGTATGAAGGATCTTTTGGGGTGGCATCTTCTTGCCTGAGGGCTCCTGGTCCCTGACTTACAACTATGGTGGTCTATGTTAAATCAGTGTTCCAGTGGTAGGAGCTACAGTAGTGGACGAGTTCTTCCATGTTCTTGGACTCACCTCTGGAGACCCTATCCTCGAGCCATTTCTTCCCTCCTTCCAGTCTTTCCAATGAAGTAGTGAGCACTGATACTGATAAATCCTTTCCTACCCAAAATATCTACAGCGCTTTCTATTTCCTGCATTAAACTTTGGATGATACTGTAGTGTAAGTGCCTTGACAATTAGGTTATTTGATTGTAATGTAGGTGCCTGACAGTAAACTTTCGATTGGATAAACACATTGCCAGCTACACAAGTACATAAAGAGCCAGGCCACCGCACCTATGAAGTTCCCCCTTTAGAAAGCCCTGGGTGACCTAGATGACTGACCGCTTGAGTGATCCTGCTTTTTCCCTTCCTGCTCCTTCATTCCCAATCCTGTGTTCTAAATTAACCAATAAAGAGTGAACTCATGCAACCCTAGGCACCCGACCTTGACCCCAGTAAAGGCAGAACCCAGGTATGCACTCTCTTTCTCTTTATCCATGACCTCAGTATGTAGGCCCCGGGCATGCCTGTACCCTCCAGGGCTTGTGAGTAATCAACCTTGCTTTTTCAAAGTTCCCTGAGGGTTCCTGTGAGGTGCATCTTGCAGTCATGATCAGAACCACAAGAGCTAATCCAGCCACAACACTGGCTCAATAGGGAAAGAGTAGGCTCACCACAAGTAGCAGGGGCCCAGGTGAGTGCCCGCAGGCATTCCTAGCAGATAGGTAGCATCACTGTCAATAGGCTGAGACTGCCACAAAACAGATACCCATCAGATAACTCAGGCTTCCTCATTGCGGAGAATTAAAGTGGGGCAAGAGCTCTGAGTCTTCAGGAAGACTTAAAGCCAGACACAGGGAAGAAGCCTTTCCCCTCTCCACTCTTCAACACCCAACACTGAACTTTTCATGTGTCCTTCTTATTGAAAGACCTCCTGCCCCTCCCCACGTAGCTACTTTCTTACTCATCTTTGAGGTTTCAGCATAAACCTGACCTTCTCTCATAAGCCTTCCCTGATTCCCCTGGGAAGTTAGGAGCCCCCTTACTCAGTCTCATAGCCCTCTACCTGTGCTCTGTGATCCTCAGTCTTCTAGTGATTACTTCCTGTGGCCCTGGTACAGGGTAGGCCTTCAGGCTTCGCTAGTTGTTTGGCTGACTGGCACTCCAGAGCGGGAATGAGGAATGAACACAATGGACCTCCTCCAAATTGTGCAGTCCCTGAGCTGCACTCGAGTTTGCTTTGTTCCAGGTGCTTACCTTCCTCATTGGCTCTGACTGGGATTTCACCATTCAGTGATACCCACTTTTTGCCGTATCTGTGCATGAAAATTTGCCACATTTTCTCGTTTCAGAAACTTGACCTTTTCATTTGTGCTGTTCTCTTTCCAACTTTGTTGGCAGATGTAGTTCACTGTTGCAGAAGTCTTGGGAGCAACGTCTTCAATGATAGCAAGAACAAGAATTGTATTTCTCACGAGGAATTGTGCCCCTGACTTAGGGCCATCTGTTGCAAGGTTAGTTACACTTTATGGAGGTCTATCTATGCTGTAGGATAGGTAATCGAGCAGGTTGTAGGCTGAGTGTGCCAATATGAAAGCCCTTCTGAATTAGGTATCACCTCACACTGGTCAGAATGGCCATCGTTAAAAACTCTACAATAGGGCTTCCCTGGTGGCGCAGTGGTTGAGAATCTGCCTGCCAATGCAGGGGATACGGGTTCGAGCCCTGCTCTGGGAAGATCCCACATGCCGCGGAGTGACTAGGCCCGTAAGCCACAATTGCTGAGCCTGCGCGTCTGGAGCCTGTGCTCCGCAACGAGAGGCCGCGACAGTGAGAGGCCCGCGCACCGCGATGAAGAGTGGCCCCCGCTTGCCGCAACTAGAGAAAGCCCTCGCACAGAAACGAAGACCCAACACAGCCATAAATAAATAAATAAATAAATAAATAAATAAATAAATAAATAAATAAATAAATAAATTTTAAAAAAAGAGTAAAACCTTTATTAAAAAAAAAACTCTACAACAATAAATGCTGGAGAGAGTGTGGAGAAAAGGGAACCTTCCTACATTGTTGGTGGGAATGTAAATTGGTACAACCACTATGGAGAACGGTATGGAGGTTCCTTAAAAAAACTAAAAACAGAATAAAGATGCAGACGTAGAGAATAGACTTGAGGACATGGGGAGGGGGAAGGGTAAGCTGGGACAAAGTGAGAGAGTGGCATGGACATATATACACTACCAAATGTAAAATATATAGCTAGTGGGAAGCAGCCTCATAGCACAGGGAGATCAGCTTGGTGCTTTGTGACCAGCTAGAGGGGTGGGATAGGGAGGGTGAGAGGGAGACGCAAGAGATATGGGGATATATGTATGCGTATGGCTGATTCACTTTGTTATACAATAGAAACTAACACACCATTGTAAAGCAATTATACTCCAATAAAGATGTTTTAAAAAAAAAACACCTAAAAATAGAACTACCACATGATCCAGCAATCCCGCTCCTGGCCACATATCTGGAGAAAACCATAATTTGAAAAGATACATGCACCCTGGTGTTCACTGGAGCACTATTTACAATAGACAAGACATGGAAGCAACCTAAATGTCCATCGACAGAGGAATGGATAAAGAAGATGGGATATGTGTATACAATGGAATGTCACTCGGCCATAAAAAAAGAATGAAATAATACCATTTGCAGCAACATGGGTGGACCTAGAGATTATCATACTAAGTGAAGTCAGACAGAGAAAGACAAATATCATATGATATCACTTACCTGTGGAATCTAAAAAGATGACACAAATAAACTTATTTACAAAACAGAAACAGACTCACAGACTTCGAAAACAAACTTACGGTTACCAAAGGGGAAAGGTTGGGGGGAGGGATAAATTAGGAGTTTGAGATTAACATATACACACTGCTATATATAAAAAATAGAGGGGGTCAAGATGACAGTGTAGGAAGATGCGGAGTTAGCATCTCCCCACGACTAGGGCGCCTGCCGGCTGCTGGTGGGGGACTCTGATGCCCAAGGAGACTGGAGGAATGCCAAAGTGAACCGGTAGGATGTAGGGGGACTAAGGGGGGAGGAGAAGTGGAGGCCAGACAGGATTGGCGCTCCTGAGGGTGGGGAGATCAGGAGAGGCAGGCGGGAAGGACTCTCCAGGAAGAGCAGGAGAGGAGCAGAGGGCGATCGCCTGGCCCACTCGGGCCGGGGAGCCTGCTGAGCTCCCAGGCTGGTACCCGCCCCTCCAAAGCCCCATCCAGGCCACGTAGGTCCTGGGGGCATAAGAGGGAGGCTGGGGAGATCAGGAGAGGCAGGTGGGAGGAGCCATCCAGGAGGAGCAGGAGAGGAGCGGAGGGTGATTGCCCTGCTCACTTGGGCCTGGGGAACCTGCTGAGCTCCCAGGCCGATCCCCTGCCCTCCAAAGTGCCCTCCAAACCCCCCTCCAGGTCGTGTGAGTCCTTGGGAGCATAGGAAGGAAGCCGAGGGGAGAACAGGAGAGGCAGGTGGGAGGAGCGGGAGAGGAGCGGAGGGCAATTGCCTGGCCCACTCAGGAACAGGGAGGCTGCTGAGCTCCCAGGCTTATCCCCTGCCCTCCAAAGCCCCCTCCAGGCCGCACGGGTCCTTGGGGGCATAGGAGGGAGGCTGGGGAGATCAGGAGAGGCAGGCGGGAGGGGCCCTTCCAGACCGAAGGAGCAGGAGAGGAGCGGAGGGCGTTTGCCCTGCCCACTCGAGCCCAGGAAGCCTGCTGGGCTCCCAGGTGAGGTCCCCTGCCCTCTGAGACCAGGGATGCGTGGTACACCTGGGCCCCTTCTGTTTCTTGAGCCTAAGACCCACCCCCCACAGCCCCCAGGGCCTTTTCTGATTCTGTGGGTCCTGAGCATTGGCCCCACCCACCGCCCAGAACTTGCTCTTGTTTAGTCCCTGCCCTCCACAGCCAAGGCCTTTCCCCACCCTTTTTTTTTTCCTTTTCCCTCCTCCTCTTTTTTACTGTTGTGGTACTAATGTACCTTCTGGTTGTTGATTCATCTATATTTTTATTTTTATATTCTTCCTAACATATCTGTTAGTTTACTAGTCTAATTTTATTTTTTACTTTTTTTTTCTTGCTGCCCCAGGCAGCTTGAAGGATCTTGGTTCACGAGCCCAGGGTCGGGCCAAAGCTCCTGAGGTGGGAGCTCTGAGTCCCAACCACTGGACTAACAGAGAACCTCAGACCCCAGGGAATATTCATAGGAGTGAGATCTCACAGAGTTCCTCATCTCAGCACCAAGACCCAGCTCTACCCAATAGCCTACAAACCCCAGTGTTGGAAGCCTCAGGCCAAACAACAAGACAGGAACGCAATCCCACTCATAAAAAAAAAAAAAGAAGGCAAAAAAATATGTCACAGATGAAGGAGCAAGGTTAAAACCTACAAGACCAAATAAATGAAGAGGAAATAGGCAACCTACCTGAAAAAGAATTCAGAGTAATGATAGTGAACATGATCCAGAATCTAAGAAATAGAATGCAGACATGGATTGAGAAAATACAAGAAATGCTTATTGAAAAATACATGAGAAGGAATCAATAACAGAATAAATGAGGCAAAAAAACGAATAAGTGAGTTGGAAGACAAAATGGTGGAAATAACTGCCAAGAAGCAGAATAAAGAAAAAGGAATGAAAAGAATTGAAGACAGGGGACTTCCCTGGTGGCACAGTGGTTAAGAATCCACCAGCCAATGCAAGGGACACGAGTTCGAGCCCTGGTCTGGGAAGATCCCACATGCTGCAGAGCAACTAAGCCTGTGAGCCACAACTACTGGGCCTGTGCTCTAGAGCCTGTGCTCTGCAACAAGAAAAGCCACCGCAATGAGATGCCCACACACTGCAACGAAGAGTAGCCCCCGCTCGCGGCAACTAGAGAAAGCCCACGCGCAGCAACGAAGACCCAACGCAGCCAAAAATAAATAAATAAAATAAATAAATTTATTAAATAAAAAAAGAAGGCAATCTCAGAGACCTCTGGGACAGCACTAAACACACCAACATTTGAATTATAGGGTTCCTAGAAAAGAAGAGAGAAAGAAAGGGTCTGAGAAAATATTTGAAGAGACTATAGTGGAAAACTTCTCTAACATGGGAAAGGAAATAGGCACCCAAGTCCAGGAAGCACAGAGAATCCCATACAGGATAAAACCTAGGAAAAACACTCCAAGACACATATTAATCAAACTAACAAAATTTAATTCAAAGAAAAAATATTAAAAGCAGCAAGGGAAAAGCAAAAAATAACATACAAAAGAATCCCCATAAGGTTATCAGCTGATTTTTCAGCAGAAACTCTGCAGGCCAGAAAGGAGTGGCAGGATATACTTAAAGTGATGAAAGACAAAAACCTACAACCGAAATTACTCTACCCAGCAAGGATCTCATTCAGATTCGATGGAGAAGTCAAAAGCTTTTCAGACAAGCAAAAGCTAGAGAATTCGGCACCACCAAACCAGCTTTACACCAAATGCTAAAGAAACTTCTCTAAGCGGGAAACCCAAAAGAAGAAAAAGACCTACAAAAACAAACCCAAAGCAATTAAGAAAATGGTAATAGGAACATACATATCGATAATAACCTTGAATGTAAATGTATTAAATGCCCCAACCAAAAGACACAGACTGGCTGAATTGATACAAAAACAAGACCCATATATATGCTGCCTACAGGAGACCCACTTCAGTCCTAGGGACACATACAGACTGAAAGTGGAGGAATGGAAAAATATGTTCCATGCAAATGGAAATCAAAAGAAAGATGGAGTAGTAATACTCGTATCAGATAAAATAGACTTTATAATAAAGACTGTTACAAGAGGTAAGGAGGGACACTACATAATGATCAAAGGATCAATCCAAGAAGAAGATATAATAATTATAAAGGTTTATGCACCCAACATAGGAACACCTCAATACATATGGCAAATGCTAAAAACCATGAAAAGAGAAATCACCAGTAACACAATAGTAGTAGGGGACTTTGACACCCCACTTTCACCAATGGACAGATCATCCAAACAGAAAATAAATAAGGAAACACAAGCTTTAAATGACACAATAGACCAGATAGATCTACTTGATATTTATAGAACATTCCACCCAAAAGTGGCCGAGTACACTTTCTTCTCAAATGCACAGAGAACATTCTCCAGGATAGATCATATCTTGGGTCACAAAACAAGCCTTAGAAAATTCAAGAAAATTGAAATAGTATCAAACATCTTTTCTGACCACAATGGTATGAGGTTGGAAATCAATTACAGGGGAAAAAAACTGTGAAAAACACAAATACATGGAGGCTAAACAGTGCACTACTAAATAACCAAGAGATCATGGAAGAAATCAAAGAAGAAATTAAAAAATACATAGAAACAAATGGCAATGAGAACATGACAATCCAAAACCTATGGGGTGCAGCAAAAACAGTTCTAAGAGGGAAGTTTATAGCAATACAATCTCACCTCAAGAAACAAGAAAAATCTCAAATAAAACAATCTAACCCTACACTTTAAACAACTAGAGAATGAAGAACAAAGAAAACCCAAAGTCAGTAGAAGTAAAGAAATCATAAAGATCAGAGCAGAAATAAATGAAATAGAAATGAAGAAAACAATAGCAAAGATCAATAAAACTAAAAGCTGGTTCTTTGGGAAGATAAACAAAATTGATAAACCCTTAGCCAGACTCATCAAGAAAAAAAGGGAGAGGACGCAAATCAATAAAATTAGAAATGTAAAAGGAGAAATCACAACTGATACTGCAGAAATAAAATGGATGATAAGAGACTACTACAAACAACTGTATGCCAATAAAATGGACAACCATGAAGAAATGGACAAATTCTTGGAAAGGTACAATTTTCCAAGACTGAACCAGGAAGAATTAGAAAATATAAACAGACCTATCACAAGCACTGAAATTGACACCGTAATTTAAAATCTTCCAACAAACAAAAGTCCAGGACCAGATGGCTTCACAGGAGAATTCTATCAAACATTTACAGAAGAGCTAACACTGATCTTCTCAAACTCCTCCAAAAAATTGCAGAGGGAGAAACACTCCCAGATTCATTCTACGAAGCCACCATCACTCTGATACCAAAACCAGAAAAAGATATCACACAAAAAAAGAAAATTACAGACCAATATCACTGATGAACATAGATGTAAAAATCCTCAACAAAATACTAGCAAACAGAATCCAACAGCACATTAAAAGGATCATACACTGTGATCAAGTGGCATTTATCCCAGGGATGCAAGGATTCTTCAATATACGCAAATCAATCAGTGTGATACACTACATGAACAAATTAAGGAATAAAAACCATATGATCATCTCAATAGATGCAGAAAAAGCTTTTAGCAAAATTCAACACCGGTTTATGATGAAAACTCTCCAGAATATGGGCATAGAGGGAACCTACCTCAACATAATAAAGGCCATACATGACAAACCCACAGCAAGCATCATACTCAACGGTGAAAAACTGAAAGCATTTCCACTAAGATCAGGAAAAAGACAAGGATGTCCACTCTCGCCACTCTTATTCAACATAGTTTTGGAAGTCCTCGCCACAGCAATCAGAGAAGAAAAATCAATAAAAGGAATACAAATTGGAAAAGGAGAAGTAAAACTGTCACTGTTTGCCAATGACATGATACTGTACATAGAAAATCCTAAAGATGTCACCAGAAAACTACTAGAACTAATCAATGAATTTGGTAAGGTTGCAGGATACAAAATTAATGCACAGAAATCTCTGGCATTCCTATACACCAACAGTGAAAAATCAGAAAGAGAAATTAAGGAAACACCTCCATTTACCATTGCAACAAAAAGAATAAAATACCTAGGAATAACCCTGCCTAAGGAGGCGAAAGACTTGTACTCAGAAAACTCTAAAACACTGATGAAAGAAATCAAAGATGACATAAACAGATGGAAAAATACACCAAGTTCTTAGATTGGAAGAATCAATATTGTGAAAATGACTATACTAACCACAGCAATCTGCAGATTCAGTGCAATCGCTATCAAACTACCAATGTCATTCTTCACAGAATTAGAACAAAAAATTTTACAATTTGTATGGAAACACAAAAGACCCCAAATAGCCAAAGCAATCTGGAGAAAGAAAAACTGAGTTGGAGGAATCAGGCTTCAAGCTATACCACAAATCTACAGTAATGAAGACAGTATGGTAATGGCACAAAAACAAATATAGATCAATGGTACAAGATAGAATGCCCAGAGGTAAACCCACGCACATACGGGCACTTAATTTACAACAAAGGAAGCAAGAACATACAATGGAGAAAAGACAGCCTCTTCAACAAGTGGTGCTTGGAAAACTGGACAGCTACATGTAAAAGAATAAAATTAGAACACTATATAATACCATACACAAAAATAAACTCCAAATGGATTAAAGACTTAAATAAGACCAGACCCTATAAAACTCTTAGAGGAAAACATAGGAAAAATACTCTTTGACATAAGCCACAGCAAGATCTTTTTTGACCCACGTCCTAGAGTAACAGAAATAAAAACAAAAATAAACACATGGGATTTAATTAAACTTAAAGGCTTTTACACAGCAAAGGAAACTATAAACAAGACAAAAAGACAACCCTCAGAATTGGAGAAAATATTTACAAATGAAACAACAGACAAAGGATTAATCTCCAAAATATACAAACAGCTCATGGAGCTCAATATCAAAAAACAAACAATCCAGTTAAAAAATGGGTGAAAGACCTAAATAGACGTTTGACCAAGGAAGACATACAGGTGGCCAAGAGGCACATGAAAAGATGCTCAGCATCACTAATCATTAGAGAAATGCAAATCAAAACTCCAATGAGGGGACTTCCCTGGTGGCACAGTGGTTAAGAATCCACCTGCCAATGCAGGGGACACAGGTTCGTGCCCTGGTCCAGGAAGATCCCACATGCCGCGGAGCAGCTAAGCCCGCGAGTCACAATGACTGAGCCCAAGTGCCACAACTACTGCAGCCCACGTGCCTAGAGCCCATGCTCCGCAACAAGAGAAGCCACCACAGTGAGAAGCCCGTGCACCGCAACGAAGAGTAGCCCCCGCTCACCACAACTAGAGAAAGCCTGTGCGCAGCAACGAAGAGCCATCGCAGCCAAAAATAAATAAATAAAATAAATTTATTAAAAAAAAAAAACAAAACTCCAATGAGGTATCATCTCACACCAGTCAGAATGGCCATTATCAAAACTAGAAACAACAAATGCTGGAAAGGGTGTGGTGAAAAGGGAACCCTCCCGCACTGTTGCTGGGGATGTAAATTGATACACCCACTATGGAAAACAGTATGGAGGCTCCTTAAAAAACTAAAAATAGAACTACCAGATGACCCAGCCATCCCAGTACTGGGTATATACCCTGAGAAAACAATAATTCAAAAAGAGACATGTACCACAATGTTCATTGCAGCACTATTTACAATAGCCAGGGCATGGAACCAATGTAAATGTCCATCAACAGATGAATGGATATGTGGCACATATAAACAATGGAATATTACTCAGCCATAAAAAGAAACGAAATTGAGTTATTTGTAGTGAGGTGGATGGACCTAGAGACTGTCATACAGAGTGAAGTGAGTCAGAAAGAGAAAAACAAATACCGTATGCTAACACAGATATATGGAATAAAAAAAAAAAATTGGTTCTGAATAACCTAGGGGCAAGACAGGAATAAAGATGCAGACGTAGAGAATGGACTTGTGGACACGGGGAGGGGGAAGGGTAAGCTGGGACAAAGTGAGAGAGTGGCATGGACGTATATACACTACCAAATGTAAAATAGATAGCTAGTGAGAAGCAGCCGCATAGCACAGGGAGATCAGCTTGGTGCTTTGTGACCACCTAGAGGGGTGGGATAGGGAGGATGGGAGGGAGACGCAAGATGGAGGAGATATGGGGACATATGTATATGTATAGCTGATTCACTTTGTTATAAAGCAGAAACTAACACGTAAAGCAATTATACTCCAATAAAGATGTTAAAAAAATAAATATAAATAAATAAATAAACAAATAAAAGAATGTGTCTTACTCATCTTCAGATCCCAAGTACCTGTCCCAATGCCTGACACATAAGAGCACGCGGTAAATATTCGACAAACCAAACTAAATTATGAGCATCGCGCAGGAAGCCTGGAATCTACTTAAGAAATGGAGAAGTGCATTTCCAGTTTAATGTTTCCAGTTTCATTTGGGACTTAGGTGATGTCAGACTTCGCCTC
Organism: Eschrichtius robustus; assembly: GCF_028021215.1. Lineage (NCBI taxonomy): Eukaryota > Metazoa > Chordata > Mammalia > Artiodactyla > Eschrichtiidae > Eschrichtius > Eschrichtius robustus. The sequence goes on from NC_090843.1 coordinate 39,988,647, forward strand.
ACCATGCAGTCCATCCCGGACGTCAATGGGGCTGCCTTTATGAAAAAACAGTTCACCTGTTCTTTTGCCCATCTCTCACATCACTCTGTGACTTTAGGGGGACTCTTGCCTGGTGCACATTCATTGCATCATTTATGTTATGTCTATTTGACATTTAGCATGGCCCAACTTGAAACCTAGCTTGGGTTGCATTTTTTTCCATTGTCTCCTTAGGGTCTTTATGAGTTTCTTGATGTGTCAAGTCTTATTGGAGATACATAGGACTCCGATTAGTTCACCAGCAGATACTTGGTATTTTATTAAGCTAAAAATGTTTTCTTATAAATTTTTTCTCCTAAAACTGTTTGATCTTGAAACAATTTTACAAAAAAGTATTTGCCCTTCCTACCTCACCAGCTTACAACAATTTGCATTTCTTCATACACCATGCTAACAACGAACATTTATGGAATAGTTGCCATGTGTGAAATGCTGGACCAAGTGTTTACATGCCTCATCTCATTACTCTTCACACCAACCCCATGAAATGGGCACCTAAAAAAACCATCCCATTTTATTTATGAGGAAATAGATTTACTGAGGTTAAGTATAAGCTCTTCCAATTTTGATTCATAGTGGAATTTTTTCTCCCAGTTTTATTGAGATGTAATTGATATACAGCACTGTACAAGTTTAAGGTATACACGATAGTGATTTCACTTACTACATCATGAAACGATCACCACAATAAATTTGGTGAACATTCATCATCTCATATAGGTTTAAAATTAAAGTAGAAAGAAACTATTTTTCTCTTGGAATGAGAGCACAGGATTTACTCTCTTAACAGCTGTCATATAAAACATACAACAGTGTTAATTATATCTATCATGTTGTATATTACATCCCTACCTAATATTTATTTATCTTATAACAGGAAATTTGTAACATTTGATTACCTTCATCCAATTCCACCTCCCCCCATCTCCCGCCTCTGGTAACCACAAATCTGATCTCTTTTTCTATGAAATTGTTTGTTTGTTTTTGAAGTATAATTACCCTAAAACACAATACTATGTTAGTTCCTGTTCTACAGCATTGTGATTTGATATTTCTATACATTTCAAAATGATCACCACAATGTCTAGTTACCATCTGTCACCATACACAAATATTATATAATTATTGACTATATTCCCCACACTATAATTTTCATACCCATGACCCATTTATTTTGCAACTGAAAGTGTGTGCCTCTTAATCTCCCTCACCTATTTCTCTCCTCCCCCCCACCACCACTTCCCCTCTGGCAACCACCTGTTTATTCTCTACCTGTATGATTCTGTTTCTGTTTTGTTATGTTTGTTCATTTGTTTTGTTTTTAGGATTCCACATATAAGTGAAATCATACAGTATTTGTCTTTCCCCATTTCACTTAGCATAATACCCTCTTTTCTTGTTTCCCTCTAGGTCTGTCCATGTTGTTGCAAATGGCAAGATTTCATTCTTTTTTATGGCAAAGTAAAATTCCATTGCATATATATATGCATCACATCTTCTGTATATATAGATCACATCTTTATCCATTCGTCTACTGGTGGACACTTAGGTAGCTTCCATATTTTGGCTATTGTAAATAATGCTGCTGTAAACATAGGGATACAGATATCTTTTCTAGTTAGTGTTTTTTTTTTCTTCAGATAAATACCCAGTAATGGAATTGATGGATCATATGGGAGTTCTATTTTTAATTTTTTGAGGAATCTCCGTACTGTTTTCCATAGTGACTGCACCAATTTACATTGCCACCAACAGTGCGTAAGGGTTCCCATTTCTTCACACCCTCACCAACACATGGTATTTGTTGTCTTTTTAAATAATAAAAAGAAAATAATAAAGCTGCCATTCTGACAGTTATGAGGTGATAACTCATAGTATAGTTTATTTACAGTGTTTCAGGTGTAGAGCAAACTGATTCATATGTATATTATATATATACATATGTATATATATATTATATATATATATACATATATATATAATATATATATATATTATATATATATATATGTATATATATATTCTTTTTCAGATTCTTTTCCAGTACAGGTAATTACAGGACATTGAATATAGTTCCCTGTGCTATACAGTGAGTCCTTGTTATTTATCTACTCACTGTGGTTTTGATTTACATTTCCCTGATGATTAGTGATGTTGAGCATCTTTTCATGTACTGGTTGGCCATATGTATGTCTTCTTTGGAAAAAATGTTCTGCTCATTTTTTAATTGAGTGGTGTTTTTGATGTTGAGTTGTATGCATTCTTTGTATATTTTGGATATTAACCCCTTATAGGAGATATTGTTTGCAAATGTCTTCTCCCACTCAGTAGGTGGCCTCTTCATTTTGTTGATAGTTTCCTTCACTGTGCAAAAACTTTTTAATTTGAAGCAGCCCAATTTGTCTATTTTTGCTTTTGTTTCCCTTGCCTGAGGAGATATATCCAAAAAAATATTACTAAAAGACTGATGTAAAAATGTAGTGGTATGTTTTCTTCTAGAAATCTTATGGTTTCAAGTCTTTAATCCATTTTGAATTTATTTTTGTGCATGGTGTGAGAACATACTCCAGCTTGAGTCTTTTGCATGTAGCTGTCGAGTTTTCTGAACACCATTTATTAGGCTGTCTTTTCCCCATGATGTAGTCTTACCTCCTTTGTCATAGATTAATTGCCCAGACAAGTGTGGGTTCATTTCTGGGCTCTCTGTTCTGCTCCATTGATCTGTGTGTCTATTTTTGTGCCAGTACCATACTATTTTTTTTTAAATTTATTTATTTTTGGCTGCATTGGGTCTTTGTTGCTGTGCGCGGGCCCTCTCTAGTTGCGGCGAGTGGGGGCCACCCCTCGCCATGGTGTGCGGGCTTCTCATTGCAGTGGCCTGTCCCGTCACGGAGCACGGGCTCTAGGCACACGGGCCTCAGCAGTTGTGGCACGTGGGCTCAGTAGTTGTGACTTGCGGGCTCCAGAACACAGGCTCAGCAGTTGTGGTGCACGGGCCCAGTTGCTCCGCAGCATGTGGGATTCCCCCGGACCAGGGCTTGAACCCATGTGCCCTGCATTGGCAGGCAGACTCTCAACCACTGCGCCACCAGGGAAGCCCCAGTACCATACTGTTTTGATTACTGTAGCTTTGTAGTATAGTTTGAAGTCAGGCAGCATGATACCTCCAGCTTTGTTCTTCTTTCTCAAGATTGTTTTGGCTATTCAAGTTCTTTTGTGTTTCCATACAAATTATAGAATTATTTGTTCTAGTTCTGTGAAAAGTGCCATTAGTATTTTGATAGGGATTGCATTGTATCTGTAGATTGCTTTGGGTATTATGGTCATTTTAACAGTATTAATTCTTCCAATCCATGAGCACCGTACATCTGTCCATCTGTGTCATATTTAATTTCTTTCATCAGTGCCTTACAGTTTCCACCTACAGGTCTTTTACCTCCTTAGTTAGATTTATTTCTAGGTATTTTATTATTTTTGATACAATTTTAAATGGGTTTATTTTGTTAACTTCTCTTTCCAATAGTTTATTGTTCGTGTATAGAAACACAACGTATTTCTGTATATTAATTTTATATCCTGCAACTTTACCAAATTCTGATGAGTTCTATTAGTTTTTTGGTGGCATCTTTAGGATTTTCTATGTTTAGTATCATGTCATCTGCAAACACTGACACTTTTACTTATTCCTTTACAATTTGGATTCCTTTTATTTCTTTTTCTTATCTGCTTGCTGTGGCTAGGACTTCTAATACTATGTTGAATAAAAGTGGCGAGAGTGGGCATCCTTGTCTTGTTCCTTATCTTAGAGGAAGTGCTTTCTGCTTTTCATCGTGGAAAATTATGTTCAGCTGTGTGCTTGTCATATGTAGCCTTTATTATGTTGAGGTATGTTCCCTCTATACCCACTTTCTGGAGAGTTTTTAATCATAAATGGATGCTGACTTTTGTCAAAAGCTTTTTTTGCATTTATTGAGGTGATTATATGATTTTTGTTCTTCAGTTTGTTAATGTAATGTGTCACATTGATTGATTTGTGGATATTGATCCATCCTTGCATCCCTGGGATAAATCCCCTGGATCATGGTGTATGATCCTTTTAATGTATTGTTGCATTGGTTTGCTAATATTTTGTTGAGGAATTTTGGGTCTATGTTCATTCATCAGTGATATTGGCCTATAATTTTCTTTTTTTGTGATATGTTTGGTTTTGGTCTCAGGGTGATGCTGGCCTCATTGAATGAGTTCAGAAGCATTTCTTCCTCTGCAATTTTTTGGGATAGTTTGAGAAGGATAGATGTTAACTCTTCTCTAAACATTTGATAGAATTCACCTATGAAGCCATCTGATCCTGGGCTTTTGTTTGCTGGAAGTTTTAAAATTACTGATTCAATTTCTTTACTGGTAATTGGTCTGTTCGTATTTTCTATTTCTTCCTGATTCAGTCTTGAGAGGTTGTACATTTCTAGGAATTTGTCCATTTCTTCTAAGTTGTCCATTTTATTGGTGTATAATTATTTATGGTAATTTATTATGATCCTTTATATTTCTGTGGTTTTGGTGTTGACTTCTTTTTCATTTCCGATTTTATTAATTTGGGACCTCTCTCTTTTTTTCTTGATGAATCTGGCTAAAGGTTTATCAGTTTCGTTTACCTTTTCAAAGAACCAGCTCTTAGTTTCATTGATTTTTGTTTTTTTGTCTCTATGTCATTTATTTCTGCTCTGATCTTTATGATTTCATTCCTTCTACTAACTTTGGGTTTTGTTTGTCCTTCTTTTTCTAGTTCCTTTAGGTGTAAATTTAGGTTGTATATTTGAGATTTTTCTTGTTTCCTGAGGTTAGCTTCTATCCCTATAAACTTTCCCCTCAGAACTGCTTTTGCTATGTTCCATAGATTTTGGATTGTTGTGTTTTCATTTTCACTTGCCTCTAGGTACTTTTTTATTTCCTCTTTAATTTCTTTAGTGACCCATTTGTCACTTGGCTTAATTTTCTCTGTTCCTGATGATCACTGTCTGAGTACAGTTGTAAAGAATAGCTACCTCCCAAATACTTTTCCTGGACTCATGGTAGTTTCACACCTTCTTTCGTAACTTCAGCCTTACCATCTGGGATCAAGAAGAAAGCAAACAAGCTCAGGCACCATGTGGAAATTTAATTTTTATGTGTTTTTAATCATCATGTATTTGTATTTTATATCCTACACTTTTTTTTCATTTAATAGTATTTCATATAAAACTTTCCAGTTATTGGAACTTCTGGATTGGTGAACACATCAAGGTGCTGGGAGGGTGATGTGTCTGGAGAGGACATGGAAGCTGTGTACCTCTCACCCCATACTGTGCCCTATGTATCTCTTCCATTTGACTGTTCCTAAGTTGTATCCTTTATAATAAACCAGTAAGTAAATTGTTTCCTGAGTGAGTTGTTCTAGTCAGTTATTGAACCTTGGAGATGGATTTGTAGGAACCCCCAAACTTTAGCCAATTTAGATAGAAGTGTGGGTACCCTGACCACCCCATTTGTGACCAGTGTCTGATGTATGGGACTGAGCCCTTAAACCTGTGGGCCTGATGCTAACTCTGGGTGGTTAGTGTCAGAATTGAGTTGAATTGTAAGACACCTAGTTGGTGTCAGAGAATCAGAGAATTGGTTGTTGGTGTGAAAAAAAAACCCCCACACGTTGGGTATCAGAAGTATTGTGCGTTAAAACAGCTCTTTCACTGTCAGAAGAAATGTGGGATTTGCTAAAACGGCCTTGCTCTCTGAAACGTGATTTGGGAAGAGGAAAAGTGAGTGGAGTATAAGGAACCTTTAATCCCTGGGTAGTCATGTGACCATCCACAGTACGGAGCAGCAGCTGTGGTGGGATAAGTTACTAACAGTAAAAATTAATAGCTCCCAGGGAGCTGGTCCACTGGATACATAAGAGATGCAAACGAGGGCTTCCCTGGTGGTGCAGTGGTTAAGAATCCGCCTGCCCATGCAGGGGACAGGGGTTCGAGCCCTGGTCCAGGAAGATCCCACATGCCGCGGAGCCACGAAACCCGTGCTCCACGACTACTGAGCCTGCGTGCTACAACTATTGAAGCCCGCATGCCTAGAGCCCGTGCTCTGCAACAAGAGAAGCCACTGCAATGAGAAGACCGTGCACCGCAACAAAGAGTAGCCCCCGCTCGCTGCAACTAGAGAAAGTCCACACACGGCAATGAAGACCCAATGCAGCCAAAAATAAATAAATAAAATTTAAAAAGAAAACAAAAGAAATGCAAACGAATAAGAAAAAAGCAAAACACACAGTCCCTAAGTTATTGTTGTCTGTAAAGACTAAAATGAAATTAAAAGAGAGTGCTGGGTCAGACCTTGATAGTGAACCATGCTCACATTTCTATCAGTCTGAGCTTCAGCCTCAAGCCTCAAAGCCACCCCAAAAGGATGGATTATGTGGGGACAACAGAGAGTAACTCCAATACCTCTGGTCACCAGGGAGGTGGTCCACACTGGGGGAGGGCAAAATCAAGAAACTATTGAAACCAGAGGGTACAGCATGAAGAATCTGTCTTATTTTGTGGATTGGTATCATCAGCTTCCTGAAGAACCTTTACTAGAATAGATTATGAGAGTAATTTAGGAGCACTGTCTTTGGTTTTGAAAGCTGCAAAGTGGAAGAGCATGTTTGGGTTGATGTAGGACCCACAGCTCACGATGGAACAATCACAGGTGGCTGTACAAGATTCAGAAACATAATAGGCTATTCCCAAGGAAACACCAGTCTGGTGAATGACTAAAAGTGAATGAATGTAAGGTCTTTTTACCCTGAGAAGGGAGACTGTCTGACTCTCCCTATAAAGGCCAAGTGAACACCCCATATGAAGCAGCTGATATACTCTGTATGCAAGCTGTGTGGGACTGGCTTTATGATGACCAGGGTATTCACCTGCAGCAAAATGGGTTTATTTGGGGACAGCAAAGAACTACAATTCAGGACATAAAATCTTTGACGAAGCACCAGCAAGTCCGGAGAACAAAGGAAAAGAATGTTCTTTTATAAAGGAAAAGGAGGTGTTGGGAGGGGCTGTTGTAAATAAAGAGTCCATTGGAGGAAACTGGCAGTTCCAAGTGTAGTGACTTTTCATTGGCTGAGTGGTGACAGCCTCTCATTGGCTGGGCTGTTGCTGGGCAAGGAGAAATTCTTCCTTCTCCTGCTGGGTAGTAAAGTAGTAATCTTCTTCCTGTTGGAGATGCAAAGGTATGTCTCTTCCTATTGGGTCTGCAATTGACTACAAGTGCTAGTGCATAAGAGCTCCCACTTCTGGCCTCCTGACTCCATTTTATTTAATTAATTAGTTTATTTTGGCCATACCACACAGCATGCGTGATCTTAGTTCCCCGACCAGGATTCGAACCTGTGCCCCCTGCAGTGGAAACGTGGAGTCTTAACCATTGGACCACCAGGGAAGTCTCATCCTGACTCCATTTTAAATTAGGTTTCTGTTTATTAATTTTCACACCTGTAACCCAGGTCATGGTAAATTCTGTGGTTAAGGGGTGCCCTTTTTCACTGGGCACCCTGTGTAACTTTACTGCTGCAAAATCAGCAATAATCCCAGAAGCCTTATCGAATTTGCTGTCTCAGTTTCTCCTCATGGGCTTTACAGATGCTAATAAAAACTCTAGGTTAATGAACAAGAGAATGTGGAAAGGTGGGGGGGGGGGGCGGATCAAGGGATGCATCCCAGCAGGATGGAAGTCCTTAGAAATGAGATAAATAAAACTGGACATTGATGGGATTGAAACAAAAGTCTTAATACAGCACGCTTGAAGGTTGGGTGGACAAAAGGGACCCCCTGGTGGGCCCCAAACAAGTCCACTCTATTTACTTCAGTTTGAAGAAATTTTTGTAAATTTAAAAAGCTGGCAGACAAAGATTACAATGAGAAACCTGACCTGGAGTAGGTTGGGGCAATAGCTAGGCAGTAAACCAAGATGAAGACTGTTAAAGTAACCAGATTAGGGCCAAGATGGAGTCACTCACGCTAAACCACATGTCATCAAACCAAAACTTCACTAAATTTTTATGCTGGGCTCTCCTGGAAAAGGAGGACCTAAGCCAACCCATCAGCTCTTGCCTGCTCAGCACAAATTACCTGGCCCAGCTCTTCTAAGATTTCCCTTTGCTCCATGTAAGGAAAGAAACCCTGCCTTAACAAATCAGCAAATGCCCAACATAACTTCCTTGTTCCTGCTCCCTTCTGCCTATAAAATTTCTTGCCTTGTACAGTTCTTTGAGGCTCCTATCTATCTATTACTAGATTGATGCTCCCCAATTTATGAATCTCTGAATAAAGCCAACAAGGTCTTTAAATTTTACTCGGTTGAATTTTGTTCTCTAACACGCCTGACAAAGGGCCAGGGTCCCCAGGCTCATCCCCTTGCTGGGGACCGAACACGTTGTATACTTGAGTGGGTGAAATGATCAGGGAGTGAAGGAGAAAGGTCTCTGGGACCTTTCTCCCAGACATGGAATACCCAAGCACTGTGGTACCAAAATGCATCAGTGAAGCCTGAGGTGGGCCTCAGTTAGATGGAGAGAATATAGTGATAAACAGATTGATAGAATTTAGATGGAGGTTTGGATGAAAATTGTAAGGTTGAAACTGTCTCCTTCATATGAATGGTCTGTGGGATGGCTATCATGTCTGACTTGGGAACACCTCCCCAGCCTACAGTTAGGAATGTAAAGATTGATGGGATTAAGGTGAAAGTTTAGATGAAAATTCGTATATGTGAAGTGGTTGCATCTCTTTTATCTGAATGATTATGGGGCTGGACATTGTGCCTGACTAGGGAACTGTTTTTGAAAACAGAAAATGTGTAAATCTGCCCTTCAGGCAGTATTAATTGGATGTGCTAAATTGGAACCAATAAGACTGCCTGAGTGCTGACAACCTGGAGTGCTGACAGGGACAAATTCTCTGTGCAATAGCTGTGTGTGGAGCAGAGACTAGGGTTTATTGCAAAAGCCTGTGAGCACCTCCCCGCGTTGAGTACTAGGACTTTAGCAAATTGCCATCTGAGGGGCAATTACTAGCTTGCTAGCAGACATTAATTAAAACTGCCCCTGTGACTGAAGGATAGAAAATAATTTTGAGACCAGAAACGCCTATGATGTCTTGGATGACATCAGAAAAACACTCTATCAGGGAGGGCAATGCCCAGAAGAGTTCCATAATAAAAAAAACAAACAAACTATACTTCAATTAAAAAATAAAATGGAAAAATGGTTTATACAGGATCATGCTACCTGTGGAATGCAAGGATCATATACTCACGAGCAGGGAGCCTTTTTTCCCCTAGGACTGACTTTGTATGAGGACCCACCAGATTCTGTCATCACTTAGCCAGTGCCCTGTAAACAGCTCTCAACCTACCAACAAAGAGCTGCTTGGTTTATGGATGGCAGCTGTAAGGTAAACGGATAACATCCTGTTTGGAAGGCCACCTCTCTGATCAAAGAAAGTAAAAAACAAATCAGCGAGGTGGGCTGAATTGCATGCTGTTTTCCTAGCTGTGGTGGGAGAATTGAACAATGATAAAAGCCCCCGTGTTTCGAGTTTCATCTACTTACGGGCAAAGACCTATGCCTATGTAATGAAACCTCCACAAAACCCCTAAACAACAGGATCCTGAGAGCTTCCAGATTGGTGAACACATCAAGGTGCTGGGAGGGTGATGCACCCAGAGAGGGCATGGAAGCTGTGTGTCCGTCACCCCATACTGTGCGCTATGCATTGCTTCCACCTGGCTGTTCCTGAATTGTATCCTTTATAATAAACCGGTAATAGGGACTTCCCTGGTGGTCCAGTGGTTGAGAATCCACCTTCCAATGCAGGGGATGTGGGTTGGGTTTGATCCCTGGTTGGGGAACTAAGATCCCACGTGCTGCAGGGCAACTAAGCCCTTGCACTGCCACTACCGAAGCCCTCTCACTCTGGAGCCCATGCGACACAACTAGAGAAGCCGGCACACCACAACGGAGAGCCCATGCACCAAAATGAAAGATCCCGCCTGCCACAGTGAAGATCCTACGTGCCCCAACTAAGACCCAACGCAGCCAAATAAATAAATAACTAATGATAAACCAGTAATAGTAAGTAAAACAGCAACAAACTCCAGTTATTTACGTAATTTTTGAAATTATGTAATTTATTGACTCGCAATTCCATGAAATTGATATATAATGGTTTATGTCATTCATCTATTGTTGGCTTCTCTTTATATTTATTGCCACAAGCATTCTGTATCTACAGCAAGATAATAGTTTGAGATTATTAATCTTTGTGGCTTTCTTCTCTATTCTACTGAGTACGTGATCCTTCACCTAATCATCCAGAGACATCTTAAATGCCTTGGGAAGAATTAGAGTTGTTAAAACAGGAATGCAAACAGAAAGGAACAGTTAACTTTTGACTTTCCAACCTAAGCTCCTGAAGCGTACTTAAGAAACGTTGGGAGTCAGCTCTACCCACCACCAGAGCCTCCCATCAAGCCTCTTAGATAGCCCCAACCACCAGAGGGCAGACAACAGAAGCAAGAAAAACTACAATCCTGCAGCCTGTGGACCAAAAACCACAGTTACAGAAAGATAGAGAAGATGAAAAGGCAGAGGGCTATGTACCAGATGAAGGAACAAGAAAAAACCCCAGAAAAACAACTAAATGAAGTGGAGATAGGCAACCTTCCAGAAAAAGAATTCAGAATAATGATAGTGAAGATGATCCAGGACCTCGGAATAAGAATGGAGGCAAAGATTGAGAAGATGCAAGAAATGATTAACAAAGACCTAGAAGAATTAAAGAACAAACAAACAGAGATGACCAATACAATAACTGAAATGAAAACTACACTAGAAGGAATCAATAGCAGAAGAACTGAGGCAGAAGAACGGATAAGTGACCTGGAAGACAGAATGGTGGAATTCACTGCTGCGGAACAGACTAAAGAAAAAAGAATGAAAAGAAATGAAGACAGCCTAAGAGACCTCTGGGACAACATTAAACGCAACAACATTCGCATTATAGGGGTCCCAGAAGGAGAAGAGAGAGAGAAAGGACCCGAGAAAATATTTGAAGAGATTATAGTCGAAAACTTCCCTAACATGGGAAAGGAAATAGCCACCCAAGTCCAGGAAGCGCAGAGAGTCCCATACAGAATAAACCCAAGGAGAAACACGCCGAGACACATAGTCATCAAAGTGGCAAAAATTAAAGACAAAGAAAAATTATTGAAAGCAGCAAGGGAAAAACGACAAAAAACATACAAGGGAACTCCCATAAGGTTAACAGCTGATTTCTCAGCAGAAACTCTGCAAGCCAGAAGGGAGTGGCATGATATACTTAAAGTGATGAAAGGGAAGAACCTACAACCAAGATGACTCTACCCGGCAAGGATCTCATTTAGATTTGATGGAGAAATCAAAAGCTTTACAGACAAGCAAAAGCTAAGAGAATTCAGCACCACCAAACCAGCTCTACAACAAATGCTAAAGGAACTTCTCTAAGTGGGAAACACAAGAGAAGAAAAGGACCTACAAAAACAAACCCAAAACAATTAAGAAAATGGTCATAGGAACATACATATCGATAATTACCTTAAACGTGAATGGATTAAATGCCCCAACCAAAAGACGTAGACTGGCTGAATGGATACAAAAACAAGACCCATATATATGCTGTCTACAAGAGACCCACTTTTGACCTAGGGACACATACAGACTGAAAGTGAGGGGATGGAAAAAGATATTCCATGCAAATGGAAATCAAAAGAAAGCTGGAGTAGCTATACTCATATCAGATAAAATAGACTTTAAAATAAAGAATGTTACAAGAGACAAGGAAGGACACTACATAATGATCCAGGGATCAATCCAAGAAGAAGATATAACAATTATAAATATATATGCACCCAACATAGGAGCACCTCAATACATAAGGCAACTGCTAACAGCTATAAAAGAGGAAATCGACAGTAACACAATAATAGTGGGGGACTTTAACACTTCACTTACACCAATGGACAGATCATCCAAAATGAAAATAAATAAGGAAACAGAAGCTTTAAATGACACAATAGACCAGATAGATTTAATTGATATATATAGGACATTCCATCCAAAGACAGCAGATTACACGTTCTTCTCAAGTGCGCACGGAACATTCTCCAGGATAGATCACATCTTGGGTCACAAATCAAGCCTCAGTAAATTTAAGAAAATTGAAATCATATCAAGCATCTTTTCTGACCACAACGCGATGAGATTAGAAATGAATTACAGGGAAAAAAACGTAAAAAAGACAAACACATGGAGGCTAAACAATACGTTACTAAATAACCAAGAGATCACTGAAGAAATCAAAGAGGAAATAAAAAAATACCTAGAGACAAATGACAATGAAAACACGACGACCCAAAACCTATGGGATGCAGCAAAAGCGGTTCTAAGAGGGAAGTTTATAGCTATACAAGCCTACCTCAAGAAACAAGAAAAATCTCAAGTAAACAATCTAACCTTACACCTAAAGAAACTAGAGAAAGAAGAACAAACAAAACCCAAAGTTAGCAGAAGGAAAGAAATCATAAAGATCAGAGCAGAAATAAATGAAATAGAAACAAAGTAAACAATAGCAAAGATCAATAAAGCTAAAAGTTGGTTCTTTGAGAAGATAAACAAAATTGATAAGCCATTAGCCAGACTCATCAAGAAAAAGAGGGAGAGGACTCAAATCAATAAAATCAGAAATGAAAAAGGAGAAGTTACAACAGACACCGCAGAAATACAAAGCATCCTAAGAGACTACTACAAGCAACTTTATGCCAATAAAATGGACAACCTGGAAGAAATGGACAAATTCTTAGAAAGGTATAACCTTCCAAGACTGAATCAGGAAGAAATAGAAAATATGAACAGACCAATCACAAGTAATGAAATTGAAACTGTGATTAAAAATCTTCCAACAAACAAAAGTCCAGGACCAGATGGCTTCACAGGTGAATTCTATCAAACCTTTAGAGAAGAGCTAACACCCATCCTTCTCAAACTCTTCCAAAAAATTGCAGAGGAAGGAACACTCCCAAACTCATTCTATGAGGCCACCATCACCCTGATACCAAAACCAGACAAAGACACTACAAAAAAAGAAAATTACAGACCAATATCACTGATGAATATAGATGCAAAAATCCTCAACAAAATACTAGCAAACAGAATCCAACAACACATTAAAAGGATCATACACCACGATCAAGTGGGATTTATCCCAGGGATGCAAGGATTCTTCAATATACGCAAATCAATCAATGTGATACACCATATTAACAAACTGAAGGAGAAAAACCATATGATCATCTCAATAGATGCAGAGAAAGCTTTCGACAAAATTCAACACCCATTTCTGATAAAAACTCTCCAGAAAGTGGGCATAGAGGGAACCTACCTCAACATAATAAAGGCCATATATGACAAACCCACAGCAAACATCATTCTCAATGGTGAAAAACTGAAAGCATTTCCTCTAAGATCAGGAACGAGACAAGGATGTCCACTCTCACCACTATTATTCAACATAGTTCTGGAAGTCCTAGCCACGGCAATCAGAGAAGAAAAAGAAATAAAAGGAATACAAATTGGAAAAGAAGAAGTAAAACTGTCACTGTTTGCGGATGACATGATACTATACATAGAGAATCCTAAAACTGCCACCAGAAAACTGCTAGAGCTAATTAATGAATATGGTAAAGTTGCAGGATACAAAATTAATGCACAGAAATCTCTTGCATTCCTATACACTAATGATGAAAAATCTGAGAGAGAAATTATGGAAACACTCCCATTTACCATTGCAACAAAAAGAATAAAATACTTAGGAATAAACCTACCTAGGGAGACAAAAGACCTGTATGCAGAAAACTATAAGACACTGATGAAAGAAATTAAAGATGATACCAACAGATGGAGAGATATACCATGTTCTTGGATTGGAAGAATCAACATTGTGAAAATGAGTACACTACCCAAAGCAATCTACAGATTCAATGCAATCCCTATCAAATTACCAATGGCATTTTTTACGGAGCTAGAACAAATCATCTTAAAATTTGTATGGAGACACAAAAGACCCCGAATAGCCAAAGCAGTCTTGAGGCAAAAAAATGGAGCTGGAGGAATCAGACTCCCTGACTTCAGACTATACTACAAAGCTACAGTAATCAAGACAATATGGTACTGGCACAACAACAGAAACATAGATCAATGGAACAAGATAGAAAGCCCAGAGATTAACCCACGCACCTATGGTCAACTAATCTATGACAAAGGAGGCAAAGATATACAATGGAGAAAAGACAGTCTCTTCAATAAGTGGTGCTGGGAAAACCGGACAGCTACATGTAAAAGAATGAAATTAGAATACTCCCTAACACCATACACAAAAATAAACTCAAAATGGATTAGAGACCTAAATATAAGACTGGACACTATAAAACTCTTAGAGGAAAACATAGGAAGAACACTCTTTGACATAAATCACAGCAAGATCTTTTTTGATCCACCTCCTAGAGTAATGGAAATAAAAACAAAAATAAACAAGTGGGACCTAATGAAACTTCAAAGCTTTTGCACAGCAAAGGAAACCATAAACAAGATGAAAAGACAACCCTCAGAATGGGAGAAAATATTTGCAAATGAATCAACGGACAAAGGATTAATCTCCAAAATATATAAACAGCTCATTCAGCTCAATATCAAAGAAACAAACACCCCAATCCAAAAATGGGCAGAAGACCTAAATAGACATTTCTCCAAAGAAGACATACAGACGGCCACGAAGCACATGAAAAGATGCTCAACATCACTAATTATTAGAGAAATGCAAATCAAAACTACAATGAGGTATCACCTCACTCCTGTTAGAATGGGCATCATCAGAAAATCTACAAACAACAAATGCTGGAGAGGGTGTGGAGAAAAGGGAACCCTCTTGCACTGTTGGTGGGAATGTAAATTGATACAGCCACTATGGAGAACAATATGGAGGTTCCTTAAAAAACTAAAAATAGAATTACCATATGACCCAGCAATCCCACTACTGGGCATATACCCAGAGAAAACCGTAATTCAAAAAGACACATGCACCCGAATGTTCATTGCAGCACTATTTACAATAGCCAGGTCATGGAAGCAACCTAAATGCCCATCAGCAGACGAATGGATAAAGAAGATGTGGTACATATATACAATGGAATATTACTCAGCCATAAAAAGGAACGAAACTGAGTCATTTGTTGAGACGTGGATGGATCTAGAGACAGTCATAGAGAGTGAAGTAAGTCAGAAAGAGAAAAACAAATATTGTATATTAATGCATGTATGTGGAACCTAGAAAAATGGTACAGATGAGCCAGTTTGCAGGGCAGAAGTTGAGACACAGATGTAGAGAATGGACGTATGGACACCAAGGGGGGAAAACTGCGGTGAGGTGGGGATGGTGGTGTGCTGAATTGGGCGATTGGGATTGACATGTATACACTGATGTGTATAAAATTGATGCCTAATAAGAACCTGCAGTATAAAAAAACAAACAAAACAACTAATACTAAACTTTCATTGGGTTATTTGTATGGAAATATGTTAATATAAATGTTTCAGACATTACATGAAATTTCTAAAAATCTTATATTTGTATTTGTATGGAAATATGTATGGAAATATGTTAATATAAATGTTTCAGACATTACATGAAATTTCTAAAAGAAAAAAAAAAAGAAATAAATTTAAAAAAAAAAAAAAAAAACCCCAATGGCTTTTTGGTTAATAAGTATTTTAATGACTATTTTTCCTACATTTCTTTATTTTCCAAGTTTTCTTACTATTATACTTATTTATGATATTAGAAATAAGAAATAAATCCTATTCTCTTGTCTCTTTAGGTACCTACATACAACCCACCTCATAGAGCTCAGTTTAATCCTTCTTCTTATACAAAAGCTTTTCCTGATTACCCCCTCTCTCTTTTGTATTACTGTTATTACCACTTAAAATGGAAAGTCAGCTTTTTTGACTTACCACCATCAAGGGGAATCCTCTGCTGGAGGAGTCTTGGGGTCTAAAGCGGGCTAGATGTCCCCTCTCCCTGCTCCTTGGCAGATACAATGCAGTCCTATGATCCGGGCACACTAATCAGATGTCATGAAGCATGGGATATGCTTTAAAATAGTCCATTTCAGGGGATGGAGGGTAGACTAGGTGAAATAAGTTTGTTCATGAGTTGATTAACTGTTGAAAAGAGTGAGAGAAGCATATTGGTTCATTATACCATTGTCTGTACTTTTGTATTTGTTTGAAATTTTCCATAATGTAATTTAAAAAAAAATGATACTTAGAATTTACTCCAGTTTCTGAAACTGGTTAACTATGCAACTTCAACAGTTCATTTAATTAGGGCATTAACAACTGGGAACAAAGTCATTAGTAAATTTTAAGGCAGGAGGCAAATGTTATCAATGGCATCATTTAGGGCTATTTCCATTCCAAGTGAAGGAAAATCTAATTCAAAATGGTTTAAGCAATTTATTGCATCCCATTCATGAAAAGTTAGAAAATACCACTCTCTTCAGCTTGTTAACCTAAAACAATAAACAGCCGGTTATTTTATCAGCAAAATGGGTTTATTTGGGAGCAGCAAAAAATTGCAATTTGGGACATGCAATTACGGAAAACCACATGCAAGTCCCGGTAAAGCAAAAGATTGGAAACTCTTTTATAGAGAAGAAGGGGAAGTTGGGAGGGGCTATTACAAACAAAATGTCCATTAGAGGAAAACTGGAAGTTTCCCAGTATAGTTGCTTTTCATTGGCTGAGTCGTGACAGTCTCTCATTGGCTGAGCTGTTGCCAAGCAAAGAGAATCTTTTTTCTTCCTTCTGCAGGTGATAAAGTATTGTCACTTCCTGCTGGAGACGCAAGGTACCTCTCTTCCGGTTGGGATCTGAATTGTATGTGCTTGAGATCTCCCCTTTCTGGCCTCCTGACTCTATTTTAGTAGGGTTTCCCTTTATTAATTTTCACAAGGCGTTGTTCGAGCCAGGGTTCAAACATGCCATTGCACTGGGACTCTCTATATCTCTCTGTCTCTTGGCTCTGCCTTCTGCCAAGTTAGCTTCATCCTTGGACTTCACAAGGTGCTTCCTCAGGTTCACATCTGATCTGGTTCAAGTCTAGCAAAAACAAGAGAGTAGCAGTTGCTGTTGCCGCCCCCTCCCCCATGCATACACACACACACACACACACACCCAATATTATATTCATCTTTGTATCCCACCATCACCCAACACAGTCCTCGCAAATGAAAGGGGTTCAACAAATGCTTCTAAATGCTTTTTTGAATGGAAAACTTTTTGCCAGTGTACAACTACAGGGCCAACCAGGAAGACTTGGAAAAGGAATTTTGCGACACCATAGAGAGAAATTTCATTAGACCTGTCTGATGACTAATGTCTGATAATCTCATGGGGGATAATACCATTTGCCAGGCTTCCCAAGAGATAAACCTTTACAAAAAAAAAACAAACTTCCCCTTTCTGTGGAATGATTAACAATAACAGCAGCTAGTGCTGACTGAGGGATTACTGTATGCCCTTCACATTTCATCATCACAATAAGCTTATTATTATCCTCATTTTACAAATGAGGAAGTTGAGGCACAGAACAATTAAGTCAATTACTGTAGGTCATCTGGCTAGTAGTAACCTGAGCCAGGATTGAATTCTGGTGACAGAGCTCCTTCTTTTTTTTTTTTTTTTTTTAATTTATTTATTTCTTTATTTATTTTTGGCTGTGTTGGGTCTTTGTTTCTGTGCGAGGGCTTTCTCTAGTTGTGGCAAGCGGGGGCCACTCTTCATCGCGGTGTGCGGGCCTCTCACTATCGCGGCCTCTCTTGTTGCGGAGCACAGGCTCCAGACGCACAGGCTCAGTAGTGGTGGCTCACGGGCCTAGTTGCTCTGCGGCATGTGGGATCTTCCCAGACCAGGGCTCGAACCCGTGTCCCCTGCATTAGCAGGCAGATTCTCAACCACTGCGCCACCAGGGAAGCCCAAGCTCGTTCTTTTAATCCCTCTCCTTCTTGGTCTTGCTGATACTTCCAAGCACTCTTTCTCAAACACTCTCCCTTGCAAGTCAGGCTCCAGTACCTGGCCGTTAAGTGTTACAAGTTCTCACAGGATTCTGCCTAGGCCCTCCTCTCCTCTCACTGTCTAGATTCTATCCCTGTGCAATTGCATTAAGGCCCTTGGGTTCAGTTGCCATCAGTATCAAGACTGCATTTGCCTACATACAGTTGGCCTTCTGTACCCATGGATGTGGAACCCACGGATACAGAGGGCCAACTCTGCCATTTTGTATAAGGGACTTGACCATCCTTAGATTTTGTCATCCTTTTGGGGAGGGTCTGGAACTGTTAGGGGAACCACTGACCAAAACCGCCCACCCTGGCCAGACATGATCGTAACCACTTGCATGAGTTATCTTACAACAGGAGGTCCTGGTAAGGAACGTGGAACTAATAAGCTACCGCCAACCGGAAGAATTTGGTAAAGGTCAAAAGGAGAGAGGAGACTCTAGTCCATACGTCCTACCAACCTCTCAGAATACTTCTTGCTGGAATCCATCTTGGCAATGCACAGGCCACCAGGAAGGACCCTGAGTCAGAATGATTGACCAGAGACAACCTGGAAACTAACCCCATTACCCTAAAGCCTGAGACTGTGAGTCACGTGGCAGAGCAGTTCTCCTGGGTTCCCTTACCCTGATGCTCTCCGCCCGGGCGCCCCTTCCCAATAAAATCTGTTGCGTTGTCAGCATGCGTCTCCTCGGACAATTCATTTCTGAGTGTCAGACAAGAGCCCTGGGAGGGATCCCCTTTCCTGCAACAGAACTGATCCCCCATGGATACTGAGGGACGACTGTACAGCTAAAAAAGTGACTGTACAGTCATCAAAAAATCTAGAAACAGTAAATGGAGAGGGTGTGGAGAAAAGGGAACCCTCTTACACTGTTGGTGGGAATGTAAATTGATACAGCCAGTATGGAGAACAGTATGGAGGTTCCTTAAAAAACTAAAAATAGAATTACCATACGACCCAGCAATCCCACTACTGGGCATATACCCTGAGAAAACCATAATTCAAAAAGAGTCATGTACCAAAATGTTCATTGCAGCTCTATTTACAATAGCCAGGACATGGAAGCAATCTAAGTGTCCATCATCGGATGAATGGATAAAGAAGACGTGGCACATAGATACAATGGAATATTACTCAGCCATAAAAAGAAATGAAATGGAGTTATTTGTAGTGAGATGGATGGACCTAGAGTCTGTCATACAGAGTGAAGTAAGTCAGAAAGAGAAAAACAAATACAGTATGCTAACACATATATATGGAATCTAAGGGGAAAAAAAAAAGGTCATGAAGAACCTAGTGGCAAGACGGGAATAAAGACACAGACCTACTAGAGAATGGACTTGAGGGTATGGGGAGGGGGAAGGGTAAACTGTGACAAAGTGAGAGAGTGGCATGGACATATATACACTACCAAACGTAAAATAGATAGCTAGTGGGAAGCAGCCACATAGCACAGGGAGATCAGCTCGGTGCTTTGTGATCACCTGGAGGGGTGGGATAGGGAGGGTGGGAGGGGGGAGATGCAAGAGGGAGGAGATATGGGAACATATGTATATGTATAACTGATTCACTTTGTTATAAAGCAGAAACTAACACACCATTGTAAAGCAATTATACTCCAATAAAGATGTTAAAAAAAAAAAAAGGAAATGGTTGCAAATTGGAAATTCCCTTTAGTGTGTGTATGTTTCCCGAATGACCTTCTTTTTAATTTGCTGTCATTTCAACTTTGAATTGAGTAGAAGAAAGAGCTGTTAAGTGTATTAAATATTGGGGTATTAAAAAATAATTCTATCATGCTTTTTGTTTAACTTGGGGAATCAATGAAGGAATTTTTAGGGTAATAAAAAAAAAGTGACTATACTAGCTTAACCAAACAGGGGCTTGTTTTTCTAGTAAGATTAAAAATACTATATATCTATATATGTATCTGTATAGCTATACATGTATAAGTATAGCTGATTCACTTTGTTATACAGCAGAAACTAACACACCATTGGAAAGCAATTATACTCTAATAAAGATGTTAAAAAAAAAATACATGATCTGGGCTCTGCCATGTCATCAGCGTCCTAGGGACCCTTGACTGTTCCTCTCCACCATCCTCACATGTAGCTTTCATTCTCATGCTCTTTTTGCCTTAAATAACAAGATAGATGCTCTGCCTCCAGGTTCAAGTTCATATTCCAGGCAGGTAGATGGGGGAATGACAAAAATTTATGAAAGCCTAATCTATCACTTTGTATAAACTTTCCTGGAGCTCTTACCTGGCTACTTTTGTTTACCTCTTTGGTCAGAGCCGGCAATTTCCAGCAGCCAGGAAGTCAGGGAAGGTATATTTAACTGGGCACATGGTATCCTGAACAAATTTAAGACGCTGATAGAATGAAGGAAATTTATATATATACAATGAAATACTATTCAGCTATGAGAAAGAAAGAAGTTCAGCCATTTGCATCCAACAACATGGATGGAACTTGAGGGCATAATGCTAAGAGATAAGTCAGACAGAGAAAGACAAATACTATATGATATTACTTGTATGTGGAATCTAAAAAAGCTGAACTAAAAACAGAGAGTAGAATGGTGGTTACCAGGGGCTGGGAGCTTGGGGTTGGGTGGGTGGGGGAACTGGGAGATGTTTAAGGGTGCAAACCTGCTACTAGTAAATAAAAAAGTTCTGGAGATCTAATGCATAGCATAGTACTTATAGTCAACAATGCTCTATTATAAACTTCAAAATTGCTAAGAGACTAGATTTTAATTGTTCTCATCACAAAAAAGAGATGATAATTAGGTGACGTGATAGAGGTGTTAGCAAACACTATTGTAGTAATCATATTGCAACACAGAAATGTGTCAAACCAACACACTGTACACCTTAAACTTACACAATGTCATATGTCAATTATATCTCAATTGGGAAAAAAAAGGAAGAGAAATGATATTGGGAGGGCAATCAACACACCATTTATATACCATTGACCTCAAATTTATAATTCTATCTCAGACCCCTGCACAAATTGAAG